>NC_060232.1:15482409-16082409 GCF_021155775.2 Neodiprion pinetum
GGGTAGCGTCGCGGGTGGGGGGAGGACTAGGGAGGAGTGCGCCATTGTGTGGTCCAGAACCGGTTGGGGGGGGGATGGGGGGGGGGGGGGGGGGAGCTAGGGGGGCTGTGGTCCAGAACCGGCATATATACACTACTCCTAATTACACTGATATGATTTTACAACCCATCACACGCTTTTCCAAAACCTGTAACTGTTACATTTGTTCGACAGCTAGATTCCGAGGACATGTTAAGACTCAAAAAAGAAGAGGCCATTTCAGAAATATTGTTTATAAGGTCGATGTATACAAAAATCAAAAATCTCCTTAGAAAGAACCGTCCTCATTTGAAGGGATGACACCAAAAAAATCCTCAGATCAGTTGCATATATGCGGAAAATGTTTGCAGCGGATTGGCCGGGGTATACGACATGAATGTAGGAATTCTCGAGATAATTTGATGAAAATTATTGAAAAGCTCCTCAAGAAAACCCAACAGCAAGTTGCTACTCATCGTATTAAGAAAAAATGTACCTCTGAATAAAGTGTGCGAAAAGGATCAAATGTTAATTTGACTATGTCCACGAGTGGACGGAAAACAAGATTAGCTGTTGATTCCTGCGCCGATCAAAAAGTTGCTTTTAAAGAAACCCGGTTGGATGATTTACGGGTAGCACTTGCTTGTTCAAGTAACAAGATGAGAACAACAATAAACTTTTTGAGAACCAGTACAGGGAGATTTTCTGTCCCTATGAATTATTTGAAACATAACTCAGAGCAATCGAAGGTGTTGGCGGATGTATACAAGGTAGACTCGTTTGAATTTGAATGTGAAGGTTAGGCAAGTATATTTAAAGAACTTCGACCTGTTGTATTCGCAAATGCTGGAGAACTTCTCGATGCAGATATAAAGAACAGAAAACTGAAAGGGAATTTTCTAATCAAAGTTATGGCGGATGAAGGACAAGGTTTTTTTAAAACCAGTTTGAACATCCTCCCTGAAAATTGTTCTCTTGACCATTATGAGGATTATGGTCCCACTTTAGAAAAAGAACCATCTTTATCAGGCAGCGCGAATGGACCAGGAAACAGAAAAAGCTCTTGTTATCCTGCTGGAGGTGGCAAGGTAACGAAAAGAGGTTAACTCACTAGTGTGGATGAATTGATAATGCTATGCTTAGTATCTCAGATCAAGGAATCTTACGAAAACATGAAGCTATTATTTAAGTTGACTGGGGTTAATGATATCTCATTCAAATTCGTCGCAGACTTCAAACTTCTATTAATTATAAACGGCCAGCAAACTGCAACAGCAACCTATCCCTGTCCCTACTGTTACATCTCATTACAGAAATTGAGAGAGTCTTCGACATCTCAGAATGTCCCTAATACTGACTCCCGCACAGGTTTGAGCGACGATTTTGAACTAAAAGTCCGCCCAAACTTGAGGACATTTGGATGCTTGAGAGCTGATTATGAAAAATACTGTCTTGTGGGGAAAAAAAAGAAATTTAGTAAAGACTCTCATAGTACTGTCAATCCTCTTATATCTAAAGAAGATTATACTACTGTTCTGCAAAAATGTCCAATTTCCGAGCTTCATCTATTACAAGGGTTCGGCAATCATTTCTTTTGGCAAGGATTGGTCAAACTGGTAGGCGAAGAAAGAGCTCTGTTATGGCCAAAAAAATTACATCTAATTTCTAAAAATTATCACGATAACGCATTCGGAGGTAACGCTTGTGGAAAGTTTCTAAAAAAAGCTGATAAACTGAACGATCCACAAATTTATAAAGATGTAGGTATTTTTAAAATAATACCTTACATTGCTGCATTTAACGCGATGAACAAGATTGTAAATTGCAGTTTTACTTCTGGCCAAATTGGTCCCTTGGTTGGCGACCATGTGAAAGAATTGACAAAGTCTTTGGATGGTATAGAAAACCTATCCCGCACCTTGAAAATCCATGTTCTTCTTGATCATTCAGAAAAATGCTTATCATTAATTGAAAATGATGAAGATTTGGGATTCTGGTCCTAGCAAAGCGGAGAGGTTATCCATCACAATTTTCTAAAGTTCTGGGGCCGCTACAAGGTGGCAGACATTCGCCATCCTACATATTCAACCAACTTATTAAAGGCTGTCATTGAGTTTTCTTCTCTGCACCTCTAAATACACATGTGATATATGTTCCTTTTTTTTTATTATTTCTAGAAGTCCAATTTTCAATAACAATACAGACAAATTCAAAAAAAAATAAATAAAAATAACCAAAAAAAAATTAAAAATGTGGCTTGAGCCCATAATATGGAATAGGTGGGCTGGGAACTTCGAGCGATCAGTGGGCAGTCGAAGCTCTGGAGAATTCGTTTTCACATGTATACAAATGTACATAATTCGGAAGAAGGATCTGATAGGATTTTGATCTTTGTGAATTGTTAATATCCAGATGACAGGGAAACTTTCTGCATTAGCCGTTTTCCCGCACATTTCCGGACATCTTCATCGCACTTTTTCTCCCTCCTGATCACCGTGCGCTCAGGGGAAAAACCTTGAGTACCTTGAGGAATCTCCTCATCAGGAACTGGGACGAAACTCCGTTCCATAAGACCCGCTGAGGAAATCAGGAGGCAGGCCGGCGGTAACGACAAGAAAGAGGTCCCAGTATGGAAATCACGGCCAACAGAGACATGGAAAATGGAACCAAGTAGAGTCAGGTATGGCTGAACCCAGAAACTCCTCCAGGAACGCCACACCCTAGGTTTAAAGGACAATTGTGAGAGGAAGTATTGTGTTGCTTAATGGTCATACAGTTTGTATACAAATGAGAAAATTAGAATAAGAAAGAAACGATCTTATCTGAATATTGGAGAATCTAGGCTAAGACCTGGATGAAGATCACAGTTGGAGGTGACATCGGGAACAGGAGGACAAAAGTCGCAGATTCCACAACGGAGAATATCTAGAAAAGATTATAGAAACTGACATATTGGGTTAGCAAAATGAGAGAGGACTGACCAATCGCTCTCGACTTCACCCGAGTGTAGAACCGAAGCGCCACTCAAGCCAAAGCAAAAATCGATGTATCGAAATATAGGTTTCGAACAACATCGATCTAATGTTAACCTGTCAACGAATTATTCAACCTGAGAGAGCTTCAGAAATTGTCGTCCTTGACAGACCACATGATCCAGATGAACGACTGTCGACTTGGTGCGGGGGGAACGTCTAATTCTGTAAACAACATCGTTTATTCCATCAACAATAAAATAAGGCCCTTCCCAATTACTCTGGAGTTTTGGACAACGTCTGTGTTGTCTTCTAGCCTAATATAACCAAATAAAATCCTTCTTTTCGAATTTCAAATTTTCACCTCTAATGTCGTAACGATTTTTGGTCTTATTGGAAGCCAAACGAATTTTTTCTGTGGTAACTTCATGAACCTTATCTAGTTATCTCAGAAAACCGAATTATAATTCACCTGACACAAATCTTCAGAAGGATAAACGCCCTTTTCTAAAGCCTTGGAAAGTCGAAGATCTTGTCCTGTCAACATAGGGAGAGACAACAACATAGCAGGAGAATAACCTGTAGTGTCGTGAATTGCAGAGCGATACGATAAAAGAAATAAGGGAATCCACTCATCCCCGTCTTTCTAATTTACATCGACGGAAGAAGAAAGGCAACGAAAAAGTGTCCTATTCAATCTACCATTCAATTAGATTCAGGATGAAGAGCAGTGGTGCGAGTTTTCTTAATCCCTAAAATTTCAAGTCTCCCTCATCAAATTTGACTCAAAATTCCGACCTGATCTGTGTGTAATTCTTGGGACGCTCTATAACGACTGACAAACTAACGTACAAAATCTCGAGCTACGGTGCTAGCTTCTTGATTAGGAACTGGGACTACTTCTAACCACTTTGTCAAATAATTTGCTATCACCAGGGCATAGCGAATTTCTGACTTAGAAAAAGGAAGAAGATCTAGGATATCTACTGTGACTCTTTCAAACGCAGCTCCTACATTATAGATTTGAAGAAAACCCTTTTCCACGAAGTCCCTTTTCGACTAAGAAGACCGTGCAGGTTCTACACCAATTTTCAACATCGGTATGGCAATACACCCAAAAATACCATTCTATAATTCTACTTATAGTCTTATTAAAAGCGAAATGATCGCTGAAAGAAGATTTGTGAAAAGTTGACAAAATCTCGGTTATCTTTTCCTTAGGGACAAGGAGTTGCCAGCGAACCGATCCTGAAATCATGTGACTCCCACTTCCTGTAAAGTAATTGATCTAGACGAAAAAAGGAGTCCCACTGCGCGCAGCAAATTGTCAACGTCTGATCCAGAGATGACATTTTCCCATTGAGGTCTAACTGCTGAGGATTTCCAATTTTCGACAGGGAGGAGATCTGGATTTTGCTCTTGGGCAGTGATCCAGTCATCCTCAAGACAAATGCGAGAAATTTGACGAACGTTGAGCGAAGGATCCTGTAGTAATACTGCGATTTAGGAATAACATTTTATTTAGGAGCAAGTAAAGTACGTGTGAACGATACAAGGCTCAGCTCGGGACAAACTTTTTGTCAAACAGATTCGTGCATACAGACACAAGTTACTTGTACATCAACAGATCCCCCTGTTTATTTGAACGAGTGCATTGTTTGAAATCGTCCCGGTACGGACGACGAGAAAGCGCGTCGGCATTACCATTCATAATTCCAGGCCAATATTGAATCTCAAATTTGTATCAACCTAACGTTTCTAACCATCTAGCTCCTTAACCTTCAGGTGATTCAAATGAAAGAAGCCAAGTTAAGGAAGCATTGTCTGTCCGAATTAAAAATTATCTTTCATAAAGATAATGAAGAAATTCGAAAATAAATCTAACCATCGCTAGTAATTCTCTATGAGTAACACAATATTGCGGGAATTGAGTTCTGATTTTGACAATACCCTACTGAAATAACTAATAACACGGTTCTGGTTATATTGAATTTGAGGTATAACCCCACCTATACCGCAGAGAGAAGCGTCAGTGTCTAAGATAAATTGTGAATCGGTGATGAGATAGGCTAATATCAGGGATATTAAATAATTAATAATAATTGATAATAATTTTTATGTTTATAAAAAATTTAATAAATTAATCATTTCTTAAGAAAAATAAAGGCTCCTTCACATTAGGACGTGTAATCAAAAACCACCTTCAGGTGCTTATAAAGTCGCTTGAAAGCTCCGACACGGGCGCTTTCCACCGCGGTAATGCGGAGTTTAGTACCAAGGTACTTCCGTACACTGCTAGACGGCGCACAGTTATGTACCGAGGTACCTTCGCACACCGCTTGGTGACGCAGCGCGCATCTTCTAATCAGGTTCAATAGTGAAAACCTGCATACACGATACTCTCTGCATTATGGAAAATCGTGAATCTTTCACAACAATGCTCATAATCATCGCAGTGTATACAAACAATTGCTTCGGGAATTATTATTTACGTACATAATTGTGCGAATTCAGTGAATGTATGTTCGTGAAGTTGGCACCTCCATTTTTAAAATTTCAAAAAGCAATTATTGTGCTGAATTGTGCTAGGCTTGTGCTCCGTTGTGCCGTACTCAAAATCTCGAAGAACATAGTGAATATGTCAAAAAATTGATTTTTTACACCAGCACCGTCATTTAATTTTTTTCGAAATCAATGGTTGTGCTGGATTGTGCTAAATTTATGCTGCGCTGTGCCGTGAACCGTGATTCAATACCACTAACTATTTTCGAGTAATCAGTATTAAAAAAAAAAACTGAGCATCGCAATTTTGATTTGTTTTTTTTTTTTCTTATAAACAGAGCTCAAATTGTGTTCACGTATGCTGTTAAGCAAAATTAGCTCAGATGTACCGTTGATCTAAAAAAAAAAAAGATTTTATGCCAGAAGCTGAGACTGCGCAAGAGCAGAGGGCAATTTTGAAAAATCATTCTATATTAGCAATACGAGTTTTCGAGATTTGTTCTGGGTTATGCTAGCCGACCGCAACAATTCTTCGCGATAAACTGAAGTCCTCAATCGACTTTTGCGCCAAGTACGGCGAATAATAATTTTCGAAAAATATATTCGATCTTCTAAATTCGAATTTTTGAGACTTGTGCTGCGATGTGCTAAGTGAGTACCGCAGCTTCCCATAACGACTCGCAGTGCTCAAACCGTCTCCTCGTAGTTTACCTGGCAAAACGATTTCCAAAAAACTTGGATTTTCGAAAATCAAAACTTCAAGACTTGCGCTACATCCTGCCAGTTGAACAAGGTACTCTGAAATAATGAGTCGAATTTTTAGGTCTCTTGGTTATTTTTGTTCACATTTTTTAAATGCCAGTCTCTATGTGTGCCGGAATCCTTGTGAGCATTTGAACGCCATATGCTTATGGGTAAGTGCCAAATAAAAATGGCGACGCGTGATCGGGTGCGTTCGTCAATCTTTCGTCATTGATTAATAAATTTCACAATGTTCATGGAATGTTGTTATTGTGACAAAAGAGCAGAGACTGACAGAAGCAGGACTTTCCGTAAGTATCGAACTAAAATACAATGGGAGTTTAAGATACAGTGAAACCTGGATAAGTGGGCCCTGGATATGTGAGGAACCTCTCTTATTGATAATTACAATGAGGTCCCGACACTTTTGCATTGAAATACCTCTTTTACTGGAAATTTTCAAACCTTTGTAACTGAGACTTGATTTCTTAGATTTTTTCGATGTTTACCTCTATAATTGGAACTTTGTTGCTCAATAGCCCGTACAAGTGGGACACTTTATCTGGTGTAGACAAGTCATGACACGTTTGTTTTGAGAAGGAATCAGACTGCTTACTAAAAGTCTACTTCCTTCCATACTTGTCTTGTTTAGCAGTACAATCTAAGAGCTGGTACGGTAAACGTGTGAATAAAAGTAAATAAAATGCCGAAACCAAAGTGCAATTCTTTAACAGCCGCGGATAAATTAAAGTTATTATCGGATTGTGATCGTGGAAAGTCGCGTGACGAACTGTGCGCGGGGTTGAAAATACCAAAGTCAACTCTTTATAGAATTATTCAAAATAAGGAGAAGATTCGTTCTCAATATATTGACGGAAAAGGAAAATTAAAACGATTACGATTAACAGAGTATCCTGAACTTGAAAATTGTATCTCGATATCGATAAAACAGGTACGGAATAATAACATTCCAATAAGCGGCCCGATGATTAAAGAGAAGGCTCGAGAATTTGCGAGTAAGCTGCATATTGATAAGTTTTCTGCCAGTAATGGATGGTTGGAGGGCTTCAAGAGAAGGAACGATATTTTTTTTCAAAAATATTTGTGGAGAGAGCAGCGCCGTTGACAACAACGATTGTAATCAGTGGAGTAAAGACCTTCCAGCTTTATTGCAAGATTTTTCACCCGATAACATCTTCAATGCTGATGAAGCGAGTTATTCTACAAGTGTCTTCCCGTTAAAACTTTTACGCTCAAAGGTCAGCCTTGCCATGGTGGTAAATTGAGCAAGGATAGGATCACTGTGCTTGTGTGTACAAATATGTCTGGAACTGAAAAACTGCCACTTCTCTTAGTTGGTAAATCAAAAAATCCACGATGCTTCAAAGGTATAAAAAATTTGCCTGTTAGTTGTCAAAACAATGAAAAGACCTGGACGACAACAAATTCATTTGCAGATTGGTTGAAAAAAGTAAACGCCGATATGAAGGCCCAAAAAAGGAAAATTGTTTTGTTTGTTGATAGTTGCACAGCTCATAATAATATGCCCGAATTAGACTACGTGAAATTATTGTATTTACCTGCCAATACTACAAGTAAATTATAGCCAATGGGTCAAGGTGTTATCAACAACTTTAAAGTTTACTATAGAAAAGAAGTCGTGCAATTCGTACTTAAATCTATAGAAGAGAATAAAATCCCTGAAATTAACATCCTCCAGGCTATGAGATTTGCGAAAAAACCTTGGTTTAATGTAAGCAAAATCACCATTGGTAACTGCTTGAAAAAAGCTGGATTCAAAGTGACGGAAGTATCGGAACCTGAAGGCTTACGCGAGGAAGAAGAAAACTGTGAAACACTTGCAGAATGGAACCAGATTACCGCTTGTAGTAGCAACGAAAATGAACAGCAACCCACTTTTGAGGGTTTTGTGCAAATGGAAGATGATGTTCTTGTATCGGAAGAGCTCACTGACGACGACATTGTTTCTGGGTGTTCTTTGGTGATAGAAGAAGATGAAGAGGGTTGTGAAACTTGTGAAGAAACTTCAGACAGAGTGTCAAAGCGTGACGCAGAAAAAGCTTTAGAAACCTTACATAAATATTTTGAGCTATCAAATATTGATAATCCTGATAAATTTGATCAGATTTATGCTATAGAGAATACCTTCAAACAACTAACATTCTAATACAAACCAATATAACTGATTTGTTTACGCCATAAAATTTGTTTTTTTTTTTTTAAATAAAAATTGTGACTGACACTATAATGCAAAGCAGTGTACAGACATAAATGTATAACATATAAAAAACGGATTTCTTTTCTTTTAATAACATTTCCACCTCTTTATATAAAAAATGCTACATTTCGACCTCTCATAGTGGGACCCTCTATAAATAAGACAACTGTCACCTTAACCTGCCTATTTGGGAAACTGGGTAAATGAGAAGCCTCTATAAGTGATAAAAAAATTTAGGTCCCTTCAGATTCCACTTATCCAGGTTTCGCTGTAATATGTAGTTTACGTTTATTGGGTTATGTCATGCTCTGATGTTTGATGATAGTCCGGTGCCTAAAAGCAAAATGGATTTTGAACAAATATATCTCTGAACCTGCAAGCAAGCATGCAAGCATTCCATCTCTGTTTAGAAAATACAAATCAGAATGTGTCTACCATTCCACAAAGAAGATTCGAGGAGTGCAGCGCTCATTTCACAAGTAAAGCTACAAATACACTGTGCTTGTTTTCGTGATTTTAACGTGCTGGATTGCTTATGCGCCATTGACAAAACATATCAATTAAGCAATCCGGCACGTAAAAATCACGAAAACAAACACCATGTGTAATTAATAAATATTATGTAATAAATTGATATTAAAAATAATAAATATTTATTCATGAGTTGTGCTACAGAAAAAAAACAGCACGTTTCTTTTTCCACAGATTTCCTATAAAAAATCAAGTACTCCTACAGAAATGGCTCGTGGCTAGAGGAAAGGAGAATTATGTACCCAATGAAACAAGTCTGCTTTGATCGAATCATTTTTTTTGAGATGTGGCAGCCTTGGAAGATGAAAATGATGGATTTTTGAAAACCAATTTTGACCCATACATCGATGGCAATGAACTCAAATACCATATTTTAATGCATTTGATATAGGCATTAGATGATTATGTACAATTCAACGATCAATCGATATTTTCTATACATCAAACTATTAATCCTTCAATTTAATTGTAAATCACTCTGTAATGTATGTATAGAATGTACAATTAATATCTCAATCCATTTATACATATTTTTTAATATCTCAATCAATTTATACATTATTTAAATCATAATTGTAAATACATAAATCAAATTTGAGATACACAATATTTTGCATTATCATCGGATAACTACATCGTATTCTTTAAATTGTGTTTATTGTTTATTAAAAATAACCCTATTCCATTACGTTTTCAATATATTTTTTTCAATCCAAGACAGTTAAATAGTCAATTTACGATATCATTACATATTTCAGATATTGCCATTATGTCTACGCCCCTAAATTTCCCGCAGCATGCATCAAATTATTCGAAATTGCCGCCATAACGTGGCACTAATCTACAAGCAAATGGCATCTCAGATATGACTGAAAAGCATAGCGTACCCTATCCAGTATATAATAGAGATCAGTGAACGCGTCCTCAGACGGTTCGCCCATCCCCACCCTAAAAACTGGCCTCAGGCGCTGCGCTGGTGCGGCGTTATTCGTAAACCGAATACGGAGGTGCTTGGATCGGCCGGTGATCGCGGCGTGTAGCAAAAAAGGTAAGAAGCTGTTATTAATCTTAGGACTAGCTGGGAGAAGTAGATTTATCATTAAATAACGCTGGTAAGTACAGCTATATATTTTTACAAATATGGTGGTATTGTCTTGATACATCAAGCATTCTTGGTTGAAAAAATAATGTGTTTGCAACTCAAATTCTGTCTTTACTATCTTCTTTTTTCTTCCTTCTTTCCTTTCTTTTTCTCTAAACAAAACAATGTACCATAAAAATATGGAATAGTTTATTGTTTATTATATAACGTTGATGCATGTTTTGAAACTGTTTTTAAACGTTAATTATATGTGCCAAGTTTACTTCAATACGTATATTATAAGTCAATCATATTAGTCCTTGTCGAAGTTCAGGAAAACTTCATGTTAATTATCCCATGTGATCATGCGGTTATTACTAACTTTTGCTCTCTATTGTTTGAAATAGAATTCGCGTTTATTATATTTTTAGATTGCGTTCAACATACCTACAACATACATATGAAGTGGCATCTCACAAAGTAACAAAGTATAGTAATACAGCCACGTAAATAATTCTGTGCAATTGAAATCATCGAAATGTTATTCTGACAATATTTTTTTTCCCCTTCGATTGCAAATAACGATTATTATCCATCACAAGAAGACGGTCATGTTACCGATTTCGTTCGATCTTACTTACAATTAGTGAGACAATAGAGACGATCTGTAACAATGAAGCTTTTACACGAGTAAGTGCAACAATATAATAAAGGCTTATTAATAATTATGTATTCGATTCGAAATTATATTTTTGTGTTTATCTTCTTGGATTCGGGCAAAATAAATATTAAAAAGTGATTTATACCCGAATAGTTATGTTAACAATAATAAAAACAGCGGTCTTCTACCCATTAAACGTATAATATAATACGCAGGACATTCGTAACGAACATCTCTTCCATCGGACTTGACTTTGATCTTTACCGATAAACGCATAATATGCTGATGACTTACGTTAAGGAAGTTAACTACCGAGCTCGCGCGGGAACTTTGGCTTCCCACGCGACTTAAGCCAGGCGGCCAAGGGGAAGAGTGGGCGGAACTTAAGTCTATGCCCCTCGCGTGCTATGGCCCCCCACTTTGCACTCCGTTGGGACCAGGCTACTTACGGGCGGGGTACGGTTAATTCGGTGAAAATAAGACACTTTTTCAAACATTTTTTTACAAGGTACGGGCAATATATTTAAATATAATTATTACAGTATTGTACAGTAATCTTTCAAGGATATTTTCTGGAAATTTCAGCGAAAAATATTAAAAACTAAGCCGTTGGAGCCGCCCAAAAATCGCGAGGGGGATGGAGAGGGTGGTGCGACGATGTAGAAGGTAAGCGCTGCTTCTATCCCCGCGATTAAATTTCGAACATAATTGCGAAAAGGCTTGCCAAGTAACGGATAGCCGTTTTGGATGTGCGTTGTAAAAAAGTACTCGAAATTCTTTTGCCGATTATTTTGCTTGATGACCATAGCTTGACTGCGCCTAATAGAGTAAAGTAAGATTCAAGTCCTTGAGAAAGTTGAGTAAAGTCACGGGTTTTAATTAAGTCTCTCTCGTTTTTGAAACTAAGTACAGCCGAATTCCGCTGTACCGGGTCGAGCCGCGTTATCGGGTTTTCAGGGTCACCTCTCGCGTAGGTCGCGGAGTGCCAAATCAGAGTGCTCGAATTAGCGAATAACGTTTTCGAAGTTTTTGAGAAGGTTTGATTTCGGATGCGTTGCGATAGTTGAGTTGCCGCTTATTTAAAATTGTGTCTAATTGAGGTAACATTTAGTTGCGCTTGTGCTTAGTTAGGTTGCCGTTCATTTAAGATAGTGTTTAGTAGAGTTAAGGTGATGTATAGTCAAAATTGCAGTTGCGTTGAGTAGCGGTTGAGACGAGAATTTCGTGTATTGAGTTTTGGGTGCGTCTGAAGTAAAGTGGCGTTTAGGGATCTGTTTGGTTGAAATAAGCTTTAGGTTAAGTGAAGTTGTCACGTTTGAATGTAAGGCAGCTCGAGGTAGCGTCGAAGCTCCGAGTCGGGTAAGATATCGGGTGAGATTGAGGACGCCGTCTGTTCGGTAGCCCGACGGCGCATCGTCGAGAAAGTAGTTTCAGTTTCGGTTTCGAACAATTATCGCTATTGAGGAAAAATTGCAAATTTGCGAATTGAGAGTAGCGCAGGGAGATTTTGTAATTGTTGAGTGAAATTTTAGTTAGGGAGCCGCGAGCTCAGTAAAGTAAGGAATAGCGTAGGTTACGTGTAATTTTCTGTTTATTTTTAGAATCGCGCCAAGTGACTTTGGAATTATTTTTTTTTGGTTTTGTATCACCGTGTTAGTACAGGTATACAAATAATATTCTGGTTCTGAAAAACGGCGCCCTTTTTTCTTTTTGGGTGAGGCTGGTACACTCTCGAATTTTCTTGCTGGTGTTACGTGGGGGTGAGGGTGTACTGAGCGGTGGTAGTTAATGATTAATTGAATAATCAAGCTCCCACGTAACGACAATGAATAATTATTAAAACTAAGAAAAGACCTACCTTTCGATAAGCCAGTAATTTGTAGGATCGTGTTGCCATAGTCCTGTACAGGTCTGTGAGGTTTTTTTAAATTGATGAGGCAATTTTATAATAATAAAAATGATAAAAAGGTCGTTCAAAATAAATGGTTTAATATGATTTAAGGGAGCTTTCCAGTGTGAAATTTTCAAAAAATCGATTTTTTTTTTTTTGCTTTATCGAATAGTATACACTCTTCCGAATATTTCCTGAAATTTTCATGCCGAAATTCAGATTATTTCGGTTACTGTACAGCATTTTTTGGAAGAAGGCAACGGAGCGCTACAGCTGCCGCGTCGGCCGTCTGCCCGTGCGGCCGTTATTTCTATTGTCTCGTTCCTACCTGCACATACATGAACTTGGCTCGCCAATTGTCGAAAATGTGAATTCGGACTATTGCATAATTTGCCGTTAATTAGCCGTAAATTAGTCGCGCGACTTATTTTTTTGTCGCACTCAATTTTCAAAAAAAAAGCCGATGGCGTGCTAAATTCTTGAAAATCAATCAATCACTGTGTGTGGCAACTAGCTCCAAAGCACGTATTCTGCGGCAAGCAGATAGTAGAAATCGCTACGCAGTGTGCTGTGTGTACCTTCAATGAAGGTCACGACCCAATTTCAAAAATTTTGGAGACGATGGGATGCACGATAGGGCCGAGCGCCGCAGATTTCGCCGCTAAGTACAAGAATGCGCGCATCACCCAAGCAAACGGCCGGGCGTCCCTGGATAGCAAAGAGGCGAGGACAGCTCGTCGGACTGAACAATCCATTGAGCACGATCTTTTCGAAGAAGCAGAAGAGATATTGTATGGACCTGGCATCGCTGATTGACCGTAAGTAAACGATTTACCTAAAATTTCCTCACTTGAAACTTTGAACGCGTTTTTCTCGAAACAGCATTTTTCAAAACGGTGTCCAACTTGGAGGGCAGAGTTTTAAAGCTATCGAGTTGAATTTTTTACACAATATTCTTAACGTCATCGTTTATCGTGCTATGGAAGCTTTTTTTTTTTTTTTGACATCTTCCTATTTTTTTGTAAAAAAAACTGCCAAAAAAAATGCTAAAATCGATACTTTTTGTTCAAACCGGCGCCATTTTTGCAAAAAAAAAAAAAAAAGCCTCCATAGCACGAAAGCCAATTATATACCGATCAATAATCTTTTTGTGTTTTTTGTTTCACATCAAAATTGTGACCCCCAACGTGGACACCACATCCAAGTGCATTTTCTGCAACAATTGTTTCATCATTTTTATAGATATTAATTAATAAATAAATCGATCTTCAAAAAATTGTTTTGTATTCTTCAATACCCAATTAATATACAAAAAAAAAAACCAGACCGATTAGATTATTTTTTCCTTAAAAAAAAAATCGCGAAAAACAGCGATTTTTCGGGCTGTCACACTGAAAAGCTCCCTTAACTGGTAAAAGATGAAGTATATTCTCTTTCGATTTGGTGATTGAAATGTCTGGTAACAATCAGTGGTGATAATGATATAAGAGCCGAAAGTAACAATTTATAAAGTGTTCAAGTTTATAAAAATCGTGTGTTATTCTATTCTGAAGGATATTATTGTTTGGTACCAGGAACATCTACTCTGAACGATGGTTAACTAGCTGGTCGTGATTATTCGATATTGTATCTCTCTTTTTAGATTATCTTAAATCAATTATATATCCTATTGTTAAGTCTCGTTGGTAAATTCTTGGAATACTATAAAAGTATGATTTAATTGGGGGTAGTAAAGCTAGCCACCAATTCTAGACTTGCTTTTAAATAAATATTACTGAAGTAAATTTTGATTATAAAGGTGAAACAAGAATTCGTTCAATTTCGAAGATTAACACTCGGATTGACTTAGCTTTAGGTGAATCGGTCGACGAGATTGAGAGCCGTCGGTTCGTGTCGGTCTGTGTTGGTAGAATTCTGGACCAGGGCCTCACCTCAAGTTTGGAAGAGTTGATCAATCGAACGATGTTGAACGTCGGTCACTTAGTCTTATTATCGAAAGCTTGAAAGTGTCTATTTTCTGATTTTGATGTAAGTTAAAAATGATGGCATCGATTATTTATTAAAAACGATAGTGTAATTATTATTATTATCACTTAAAATTACCTGATTCGGTTGAATCAGGGCCGAACTCAATTTAATTATGGAAAATGGAATGGCATAAAAATGTCTATTCTCGAAATGATGAGATTTAGTAAAGCACAGAAAAGATGGAAACCTAGAAGATAGTGAGTCTCTTGCAATTAACAGAATAACTGAATGCTCGAATTTGACGAATTAGTGCGAGACTTTAAGTCGGTCACAACTAAGATTTTCCAAACGCTACTCTTGCTCGAGAAGGGCTAATACGGGTTGAGGTCCACGCACTTCGCGACTTGACAGACGAAAGACGCGGCTTCTTGGGCCCGAGGGTCCAAGGAGCTGCAGTTGTAATAAGTTACAACGGTAATTAGCCAATTTGGTGCGAGGGCGACCTCCTGGCGCCCAAATCCAGATGGTCAGCGTTACTTCTCGCTCTTCGACGGTGTTCCGACGATTCTCAATCTCGTCGGTGACACATTGAAGATATGAACAAAAGATATTTACATGCAATGTTCACACATTCATTCATACATCCTAATAAGTGATCTATTTTAATTTGGTGGTTCCAAAGGTAGTTGTTTATCATAGTTATTGATTATAGTTTTAACTTAAAAAGAGGGATAGTTCCAGGCTGAGCGTTACTGATGCTAATTCAGCAGTCTCCTATCTCAGTTCTTGGTACCAGTTAAATAGAAGAAAGTTGAACCTTATACTAGGGATCATTGTTGGTCTCTACGTGACTTTTGCCAGGAGGGGTGGAACTCGCCGTTATTAGAATACGAGATTTTGATGAAATAATATCTGTGCATTGAAGAAATTAAAGAAATGAAATGAAATGAAATTTTGAAAAAAGTACGCCAAGGCGGTACGTCAGGGCGTAATACTGGTGAATAATTTCGTTACGAAAGATCTCGATTAGTTTTAATTGTTCTCTCAAGACCTTGTGTACGAATCGTTCTCGGCCCAGAGGTACAGCTTTAGGAGCTTCTGGAATGTTCAAGAGACCGGTGTTTTGTGAGTGTGTAAATGAGACTCAGAAAAGCCCAACAAAACGAAACGTTCTCGTGTTCTCAAGAACGGGTTAACTGCTCGTCCACAAGCAACGCTGGAAAGGAAAAACTTATAACTAGGGTACAACAACATTACAGGCATAAAAACCCAAGCATTATTAGTAAAAGAATGAAATAAGCAAAAAGCAGCGGAAGTTGTTCACAAGACACCAATCACAACGTGCACTATACTAGAAAACAGAAATGGTAGAAATAAGAAAGAAAAACTTTCCAAGTTTGTGTTTTGTATCGGTTTGAATCGCGTGAGTTAACTGTGCGTAGCCGGAACTCGATGAGAACTGAACTCTCTGGCCGAGTGGCGCTCTTTATATACTTGACGGGTAAGTCTCGAAGTTTCGGCTTGGCCGTCGGTGTGGAAGATTTCGGAAGGTTCAAGGAGGCGAGTTTGCTCATCTATTCTCGAACTTGAACGTTCAAGACAAACATCGAAGTGACAGCTGAGATAAAGATGCAGATGCGTTTTTGATGTGTTTAATGGATAATCGTGATTGTTTCCTAGTTTTTTCGCTATGGAAAACCGCTGTATTGTCTCGAGTGTTCTTGATGGATTTAGTGTAAGAATATGTAAGTGAGATCTCGAAGGTTCGAGTAAGCTCTTCGAGCTGTATGTGTTTTTATTTTTCTCTCTTCTTTTTCCTTCTCGTATTTTCGTTTTTGGTCTAGGTTTTTTCAGATGCTTTTTTGTGACACACCGCTAATGTGAAATATAAGATTTTATTTTACTTCTTTTGTTAAATAGCGTGTGGTTTTCGAATGTCTCTTTTTCTCCAAAAGTTACCCCTCCCCTCTCCGCGGTACTGAGCTACCGAGCATATTCCCGAAGTATAACGCATTAACGATTTCGAGGCGTGTTGATCACGCCAGGCGCCCAACAGGATTTCGCGATATTGTTTTTAGATCCAGGGTAGATCGTAAACGCCAAATTATTGTGCAGGCGGTAAGTTCTCGGTCATTTTGTCCGAGTGGCCGAGGTGCGGAAAAAATCCACGTCACAATACATATTACACGAACCCAGCCGACTACACGGGAAGCTTTTTTTATTACTTGTGATGTTGGATTTATTCGGCGCTAGAAATTGGTAGATTCTTTTGTATTCTCAAACCTATATTATCCATAAAATACAGAACGCCATAATAGACTTTCAAAACTTGTTTAATTAAAGATTCAAGAACCTAATCCGATCCTTGCAGACTTGGAATCGATTCTAGAAAAAATCGATTAGTAAAGTATGAATACAAAGGATCTATTTTCTCGACCCAAAAGATCGATTTTTGAGGGGATCGATCTAGAATGGTGCATCCCTACTAAATACATGGCCATCAATAACCCAGGTCTCACCACATGGAAGTTGCTGCGATGAAGTAACCCACCCTATCCCGTCCCAACCTCCCAACCATGCCAGAAAAAATTAAAAGTATTACATACATCGATAGATATTCAAGAGAAAATGAGTAAATCTGAAAAATTGAGTTAGACATGCAGGCGTATACTAGAAATCAATAGATAAGGCGTATTGAAAAATCAGCAAAATCTGTAGTGCAAAACATAATCAAAAGTAATGGCGCGTCAATAAATAAGATATATACATGCGATCGCGTTGAATACCATACTTTTCTCTCTCCGTTATGACGTTTCTTTGGTATATCAAGTAATTATTATGGAAATAAAACGAATCTTCAAAATAAACTGTTTCAATGAATATTATGGAATGAAAGATGGAAACATTCAGCAAACGAATATGAAAGATCAGTATTCAGAAATTCATGCATTTCTGAACTTGAAAACATAAAGTATGAAAACACATTGTATCCGTGAAAAATTTCGAATGGGCTGTAACTAAAAAGTGGAAATTTAACAAGTAGGATATACGTGCGAGGGTTGATTTGTGATACAAAAAATTAAAAAATGGCCTACCCACAAAGAAAACAATCTGTTTAGTCGTTTGACCAGAGTTCTTCTCTAACTCCAATCGGGATAGGGTGAGTGAGTGAGAGGGTGAATAAATAAATAACAGGATTTCGCGGAAAAGACAAGACGCTTGCTAGAGGGTCAAGCTGAAGCAAGACGAATGTTTATTAACTGCATATCAGATTATCATAATACAGGATAATACGGTCGCTAGTGCGTTCCTTGTCAACTAGATTGAATGATCATTCAATAATCTTGAGCCAACTTATCAAAACTCATATAAGTAAACCATAAACCGCAACTTTCAACGCTAACGTGAAAATGTGTAAGGAAGAGCGTCAGGGTGGCCCATTGCCGTGCAAGCAGCGGTCCCGACGTTTCGGGAATCCAACGCTCGGGCGACAATATATCGTCGCGGCGACGCTCGCCCCGGAGACGGGCACCTCCGGTCACCGGAGGGTGAACCGCGTTTCCCCAGACCAATCTCAATCACATAAATCTTAAACTACGCAAAATAAAATAATTGACGCGCGCGGTGAGGGAAAGCCTAACACGTCCTACCTATGCAAGCGCTCGAGACTAACTAACTCGCGCTGCGCTAAAATTGGCCAAGCGAACGTACGTGACAGCCGCTTCGAGTCTCGGCCCGCAAATTTCTGGCGTGGACAATAAGTACGCATTTTGAATCACTATAACGTTGAACTGATTGTAATGTAGAATCAGAAAGTAAATCTGTTGATGTGACCCTTTTTTCACCTTATACGTGGTGAATAGGTACAGAATACGAATATAACAAGAAACTGAAATATTTGTGTCATAAATTTGGAAACTAACATAATAATAATAAAGTTGCGCGAACACAATCCTTAAATCAAGAATTAAAATGAGTAGTGTATATATTAGAGTTCTAATCCAAAGATGGCGGCGCTCCCCCCTAGCCGCCCCGCCGCCCCCCCCAATTCGCAGCGCTATCCCCCCCCCCCCCCCAAATCCGCGGCGCTGCCCCCCCTCCTGAATCCGCGGCGCTGCCCCCCCCCTAAATCCGCGGCATCACCCCCCCCTCCTCCACCCCCCAAAATCCGCGGCGCGTTGCGGTTTGCCGCAAGATGGCTATTTTCATAGGATTTGGCACACACAAACACACACACACACGCGCGCGCGCGCACACACACACACACACACACACACACACACAAAATAATTCCTGTCGAGACTTGTTTGGCGCCGGAAAGCCGCACATAAAGCGGATAGGGTGAAAACCCGCGAGATCTATTGAAAAAATTCCAGGAAATGACCCCTGAAGGAAGGTTTAAAACGGCGTTTTGAATGCTTTTAACAATTTTTTTATTTAACATCAATTACATTTAGTTTTCTTATTCTATTGTGAATTATCTTATTCTAAATTTTAACGAGTAAAATTATACATATTATTTTCAATATCCATATTGATTAAACATATTATTATTCCAAGATTGACTTATACCAATTTTTTTACAGTACCACTATTCGGATTATATTCAACAATGCGGTCATGCAAGATCATGCAGTAGGCAAAAGTGTGTGGTGGGAACGTAATGCTAGAGTCAAATTCCAATCGAATGTCCACAGGTCCAGTTTTCAATGTTTCGTTCTGCGTGGAGCAAGCGATGATGACAAGGGGAGCTTGGTTTATAAATTCACGCTTCGATAGCAAAGGCTCAGCTTCTTTGTTACAGTAGGTCATTTGAAACCGAACATACATATCATGGAGAATGGTGTATTGATTATTGTATATATCAAGATTCATATTTCCGTGGGGATAGCACTGTGACATGAGGAAGAGTCTTACATCTCTGATCCGACAATGATCAAATACGCCAGCATTTTTCAGCGGCTCGTTTCTCCTTGCAGTTTGAAATCCTAGAACGACATATCTCGGCTTTTCAAGCTGCGTCGATGTCTTGACTGACCATATATGCCGCGTTGTTGATGGGAGCATCGGATACACGTACGTTTCCCAAGAACGAAAACTCATGAATATGGCAGGATCCTTGGCGATGTAGTTGAGTAGCTGGATTTTCGGTTTATCTGCCAGTTTGATGTAGGGCAACAACCACTCGATTTTATTCAGGGTGATTTTAAAGTTTTCCGTGTGCAAGGCCTAAATCACGGCATTCAAATCAGTGTTGGAACGTGTGAGAATTAACTCGTGTTTAGCGTTGACGATGACTCGACGATAATTTCCGGCGAAGCCTAGCACATAATTTAACGGTGAAACAACATCGAAATTTCCAGCAGCATCGGTTAGTTCCTTATCCCCACTCAACCACCCGGTATTCTCCGTACTATATTGCTGGCCTGGAGTCAAGGATACGTAACCCTTCATAGTGCTGGTAATGCCATCATTTTGATTCCGATCAATCTCTACACCGTTCAACTCATAGCGAACTTCCTCAAACAAATGACAAACGGGCATATTGGTCAATTTCGTAACCGTCACCGCAGCCACACCATCATCCTTTGAGATTTTTCCATGAATGTGTAGAGAGCTTTTACTGGGCAGTAGACACAAGTCTTGATGTTGAACAACAATATGGACCTCATCGTTGTTCTGGAAGGTGGATGATGCAAACGGCTGATGAGCATGAATCTCAGAGTGCGCGATCGATTCGTCGAATACCACAGGTTTGTGTATTCTTATTATTTCTTCCATGGTAACAGACACAGGATGCAGCGAACAGGAATTCTTATTTTCCAAAATTTCCACGTGATCGAAGACCCAGGCTCTGGAGAAACTGAACGTTCAGAGGTGTCAGTCTCGCAGGCGGTGTAAACGTTGTCAGAGGTGTCGGGAGACTGATGATTTTTGACCATGACGTTTGAGTTTTATAACTTTTGCCCAACTTTCTCGTCTCAAACACGATTCCCATTATTTGAGTGACTTCACGTGTAAACGTACAGTAATTGTTTCGCCACGAAAATTAATCAGTTCGTCGTCTTGATCGACTATTCTCAGCTGTAAATGATGTATCGACTGTACGGCGATTAGCAGGTAAATGACGTTGGTAGGCACTTCAACAATCTTATATCCCGATGGAAAGGTTGGGAAAAATTCGTGAATCGTGTGAGCTCGAAGCTCGTGTGTGTACACCCCTGTGGTTATGCTACACTCAACGCGTAATGTATTAACCTTCAGTATGGCTACGGGTAATTCAGATTTATGAGTAACGTTTCCTGATAGCTCAACCGCCTTAAATCCCAATAAGCGGCCGATCGAATATTTGGGCTTAAAGTCTACCACATGATTGCATGTGACTTCACTGTTGAGCTCGTTGTTGTTAGCTGTCAGACTAAGGGTGATGTCTGAGGGTAGCTCCTTACGCAGAAAATTTTCAATATCCTCAATTTCATAGCTTCCCGTGGGTATCGCGATGCTCTCTCTGCTGTTTTCCGCTCGTTTCAGGTGAAATTCATTACACCTCTCATGAATATTGGGTATTGATTGAATGTCAGGAACTCAACGAGTCCGAGAACATAGTTTTTCTCTGGTGATAACTCGTTCGGGGGGAAATATTGAGCCTCTAGCACGGAGGATGTGCCTGACAGTGTTAACGTCAATGAATCCGGCATGACTAATGCTTGCTCATTGAGACACTGCTTGTTTTTTTATAGTCGTTCGCTGAAAAATTTGAGGCACAAGTGGCTGCAAATCACAGTATCATATTCTTGATACCTCTTATGATTGTATTCAACGCTACCAGCATCGAGATACCTCATCAAGTCCTTAGACGGTTTCAAATAATCGAAACCATCGAAATACACAACATGGTCACCATTTTTCTTGTACGCAACCCAATGTGTCCCTGAACCGTCTTTATCGTCAAGATTAATAATTGCGGATTCTCGCGTTTTTGGTCCTGATTTCGGCAGATCATTCCGCATGAAAACACCCCGAAAATGCGAAATTTTCATATTTTTAGCATAATTGCGTAAATCAATGTTGGTGAGAGCTCGGTGTGGCAGCTTTACCAGTATTTTGCCGGACATAAGTACAGGCCCATTCCGCTGCGGTAGGGTCGCAGGTATAATCCCTTGCTCAAAGCAATTGCCTCCATTGTTGTATTGTGCCGTTTGGCCTCGTTCGTCTGATGTTTGTTGACACTAGCTTCGTTGACAGCTTGAGCTATACCCGCAGCACCACCCGCAAGAGCCCCAGTAGCGCTTGGACCGGCCAGAATTGGAATGAAAAACGGCAGGATGCCGCCAATTTTATCAGGCATAGGTATGACGCGAGGCATACGAATATTGTTCCCAGTCCCACGCGCAGCCGCACGAGCACCCGCCAACGCCGACTCAACGGCTTTATAATCCGGTCGCATGGCGACTTTCGCTGCTGTGATGATAGATTTAGGATTTACAGTTCTCTTACGCTGTTTACTCTTCCCGCCAGTTCTGGATTTCTTCTTCGCAGCCGCTCCAAGTTTCGACTGCTTCGCAGCTAAGCCCATTCCGAGTTTAAATTTAGCTTTCATGGTGTTGGTGACTCCCCAGGCTACAACCTTTTCACCCACACTAGCGTCCTTGGCCAAGACGCGATTCCACGCCTTCTCAGCGAGGGCTTAATCGGCAAGATTTCTCGCTGCGATATCGCGATTATTTGCGTATGCAATATCGTAGTCTTTACACGCGGCATCCAGTGGATTGAACCCGAAATCTCCACGAGCCAACCTCTTGGCTAATTTCGTTCCACGTCTGCAGTACTGATACCCTGGCACATGCAATTTAACTGGGAGATGATTGATGATTTTATTTAACAAACCACCACCGCGTTTCTTCCGTGTGCCCATCCTCATAGTCGGGCAACAACCAACGTAACTTCTGTAAAAGGCGGAATTTATATACCTTCATCTCAGTTCTCGTTGTCATGCTAACGAAGTATCATGAGATTTCAAGATCAGTCCGATAAACCACCTATCACAAATTTCGATCAAATGGTTCGACGTGGTGAGAGGAGGATAAAAAAACGACATGGAAAATTGCTGCCAAATACCGTGAAAGCAATTTTTTGCGGGCCATACAATTGCGGTAAAACTAACGCTCTTCTCGCATTCATCACCCACGGCAATGGATTGCGATTCGAAAATGTCTACGTCTATTCGAAATCTCTCTTCCAGCCGAAGTATCAATTTTTGCAAAAGTTACTAGAACCCGTGCAGGGAGTGGGTTATTTCCCGTTTCGCGAAAACGATGAGGTTGTCAAACCGGAAGATGCTTGCCCCAACTCTTTCATGATTTCCGACGATGTGGCTTGTAAAAAGCAGGATGATATCAGAGCATACTTCAGCATGGGCAGGCATCGCGATATAGATAGCTTTTATCTAACAAGGAAACGTTTTCAGGTGTCCCCCTTCGATTTCGATGAAACTCTGGTATGTTATGAAGGGTCAAAATCGATGACATACGTTTTTTTTTTTATCGGCCCAAACTCATTTTAAAGGGGTGACACACCCCTCCAAAGTTGACCACCTCCCAAGATCATTTTTCTGTTTTGCATACAAGGAGAAGATTTCGATAACTAATGATAAAAGTAATAAATACCTTGTCAAAAGTGATGAAAAACACACTTCGAATATTCTCAAGAACTCTTTATTTTAAGGGTTGACTTCTATATACAAAGTTCATTTTTTACATTAGAAACAAGATGTTCATCAGAGCTCGATGAATCCAATAGCACTGTGAAGAGCATGCAAGAATACAGAATACGTGCTTTCGATTTTTTCCCAAAAACTGAATTCTTATCGACTTTTTTTCCAATATTGCGGATTATGTCTAGTATTTAGCCATGAACCATTGAATAACATTGTTTGAGGCTCGCATTCATTCTGGCATCGCTCTCTTATCATTTTACTGTTTTATCATTTTTTTCAAGAAACGTGAATATTTTCAATTTCGAGCAGACTATCAACTACTCGAAAATTCGATGTGTGTCATATGTAAACAAGTCATATCTCTACTTGAATTAATTCTATGGCACAGATATTTAAGGGGTAAGGGCTGGGAAAAAGATAAACAAAAAACAAGTAGTGATTATTAGCCATTTTGCATTGAAAAAATGAATAAAGCAATTTTTTTGTTACTTTGATTCATACACTAAATACACCTGTAAATAGTTTTGTGAATGAATTACGTTTTTATATAATACAAAATTGTTGAATATGCACATGATTCTACTTCCTCTACCGTGGCCACACCCTTTAAACAAAAACAAGTTCCAAGTTTATCTATCAATCGCTTTATGGATGATAGTCGGTACAATGATGATATTCATCAAAAAAATGCTGTAGGCAAAGTGATTTTTTACACCAAGAATATCTGATTACTGCGAGATTCGTGCAACCTTCGATTTCACAATTCGGATGAGATGACTGTCCAAATGTAGAATCGATGGGGTTATCAAATTCATCAGGTTTCTTTGCAATAAACCCGCTTTTATGCCACGCATAACGAAACAAATTATGATATCGCGGAGATGACAGTTGGTTGTGAACTAAAGACTGTGATTTCATTACATTATTCCTTAAATGTAAATTTAAATCATAATCAAGAAGAACTACGGTGTCTGAAAAATGACGAATATAATTTTTCCATTTATGGAAGCCGAAAACATCGAGAGGTTGAATTTTTCCAGTGGTTCCTTTCGGTATCAATAAAGTCGTCAACTTTTTATCTGAGGGTGTTGTCTCTTGCACAACTCTAGAACAATGCCCACGCCAAGAATCAATTAGAAGTAGACTCTTCGGTCCCACTTTTGGGATAAACACTTCTTCTAACCACATCTTGAAATGCTCTGTAATGAATCATTGTGATTAATACCGTTTGAATATAGGCAGTGCGAAACAAGAATTATTATACAAGAAGTAAGTTTTCCTGATTTGGAAGCTGTGATGAAAACATTTGGTGGTCTGAATAAATGTTGTTCAACTATAGGACCGAACGTTCCGGATGGTTCTTTTAAAACAATAAATAAAGGAGATAATAATTTTCCGTCTGCTGAAATTGTAGGCTGTATGGTATAACTGTGCGTTGTTAAAGTTACTGATTGTACTATGCACGACACTTGTTTAGTTCCTTCTTCCGTTAACGTTCGTCCAGAATGAATCTGTATTTGGAAACCACTCTGATCAGAATTATATATATTTTGTAATCCATATTCGGAAATATAAGGTTCAACTCTTCTCAAAAATTCTTCAGCACTCTTGTGTAAATATTCACTATTTTCCACTGATTTTCGCGTGACGAATTTATTGATTTTTCTGCTAGTAATGCGATAGATCTTCTTAAAGTAAAGTCACCACGTTGGCGATGCTTTAAATCGAAAATTCTTGTGACTGATAAGTCCTTGGGCCTGTAAAGCCCATCTTCGCAGCTCCGTATCATAAACAATCTAGCCTGCGTCAATGGCATTTTTCATATTCTGCAATGTATACTCTGATATGCGAGCCAATTTTTTCATGTATGTCCCGCCCTGGTTGATTTGGTGTGCACAACGACGCAATTGTCGTACTGATTTGACTTTTTCATATCTCTGACGAACCGTATCAATTGAGCGATTTTTTTTCGTCTTTGCACTTCTCCAATATTCAACAGCGCTTTTTTCATAATCAGAACTTAAAGGTTCTTCATCTGCGGAACAGCCATCTTCAGGTCCTTCGGAAGACACCTGAAAATCTGCATCTTCCACTGCGAACGTTTCAAGATTTTCATAGGGCTCTTCAAAGTCAAGAGAATTTCCCTCAATCATTTCCACACTATTATCTTCTGTTATGCTTTGTAATAAAATGTTTTCGGAGTTTGATACTATTTCACGTTCATCATTTGTTAATGGGGACTCGGGTATATTCATTACTTCAAATGCTGCCCACAGAAGTTTAATAACGTTTATTGGATTCACTTTCATTGTTAACGTGAGAAGAAATTCAATAACTGCTCGAAGTTCTGTTATCAACGTATCAACAAGCACTGAACGGTCTCACGACTTTTCATATTAAAAATATTCGAAAAATACGCGTAATCATTAAAAATAATATCTGTGCCATAGAATTAATTCAAGCAGAGATATGACTTGTTTACATATGACACACATCCAATTTTCGAGTAGTTGATAGTCTGCTTGAAATGAAAAATATTTACGTTTCTTGAAAAAAAATGATAAAACAGTAAAATGATAAGAGAGCGATGCCAGAATGAATGCGAGCCTCAAACAATGTTATTCAATGGTTCATGGCTAAATACTAGACATAATCCGCAATATTGGAAAAAAAGTCGATAAGAATTCAGTTTTTGGGAAAAAATCGAAAGCACGTATTCTGTATTCTTGCATGCTCTTCACAGTGCTGTTGGATTCATTGAGCTCTGATGAACATCTTGTTTCCAATGTAAAAAATGAACTTTGTACGTACAAGTTAATCCCTAAAATAAAGAGTTCTTGAGAATATTCGAAGTGTGTTTTTCATCACTTTTGACAAGGTATTTATTACTATTATTATTAGTTATCGAAATCTCCTCCTTGTATGCAAAACAGAAAAATGATCTTGGGAGGTGGTCAACTTTGGAGGGGTGTTTCACCCCTTTAAAATGAGTTTGGGCCGATAAAAAAAATATGCATATCATCGATTTTGACCCTCTATAACATACCAGAGTTTCATCGAAATCGGCGGGGGACACCTGAAAACGTTTCCTTGTTGGTACAGCAATTTCATTCGCGGCATTTAGTGCTATTTCCGAGGTCTCGAAGATTAGGATCGATGTTCGCTCGTAGTTGTTGAAAGCAGCTACGAGATCTTGGTAGATCTGATTGAATTTGAGATTGTAGGCGTTCACAGTGTCGCCCTTTTGGCCTGTTCTGCCAAGCTCCATTTTCAATGTGGTGGCACTTTTCTCGACAATGACGGTTGATCTTATGACTTCGAGTAAAGTTGGGATTTTACGAGGTCTCCTCTGGTTGATGGTCTTCTGAAGAGCTCCTCCCGTCTTCAAGCTGATTACCATGCTCAAAAACGGGAAACGTAGGGTTGGCATAACTACCATATCGGCGGCTTTTACTTGCATGATCCAAGCGTGTACGTCCTCGCCTGCTTTTCCTTCCAGTCTGCAATCAATCATCTTGATGGCTTGAAACGCGGGTAGGAAATCTTGGATCGCGTAGGGCTCGTCCGCTGGGCGATTTGGTTCTCCGGGGTATCTTCTGGCAGCATCGGGGCGTAGGCTGACATTGTTCAAGTAAGCTTCCGTTCGTGCATACGGGCCTGGGTCTCTTGCGTTTCGAGGAAGAAGCACGTCTCGGGGTGGCGCAGTTGCCGGTGGTTGAATTCTCGTTTGGTTTCTTTGAGCGAGTTCTACAATGTTCCTCATTATCTTCTGCTGTTGGTGTCAAGTTTCGGGATCATCCAGCAACTGGGTCACACTGAACGTCACAGTGTCCGGACGACGATGTGGTGAAGCAGCAGACATTTCCAAGGCTCTTCTGAATTTGTTCTCTTCTTGCTGTTCTAGACGACGACGAGGGACGTTGCCACGGGTATTGCTACCAGTACGTCGTGGGCTTTCGTGATCCGTCTGACCTATAGGCCACTGTGGACTAGGCTTTCGCGTAAGGCGTACGTTCGAGAACGCGTTGTAGTGTCGAATCCGTATTCGACAAGATATCATGGCTTACATTGGCTTACGCGGTGGAGAATCGTTCGTTTTCTAATAAGCGATTTTGGTGAGGGATCGGTATAGGCATCGTATTTATACCTTGATGGTCCCAGTCTGAATTGGCTGGGGAGCCCACCTCATTGATGCGCAGTGTCGGTGGCAGTAATCAGTTTTGAGCAAGCCCGTATAATGCTTAGTAACGTGGTGGGTTTTTTACGGTTGAAGGGGCTATCTGAGTAGGACCTTCCACTTCCGATTCTACGAGACGCGCGGTATCCACTTGAATTCGCGGTATCGCTCCGGTATGATTGCTGGGCAGTCTTAAAATATTAGAAACATTCGGATCATCGTTAGTTGGTAATTGGTTATTTGATTGTTGCATTTCCTGAAACATTTGGTTGGTGACGCCTTCAAGCGTGTCTTCGGGACGTGGAACTGTCTCAGAGTTTCGATTTATATCTACATTATTGCGACAAATGAAGTCGTGTTCACGGCGTTCTTGATTTCTCAATTGAATAAAACGGGTAACCTCTTCTATAGGCAAATCTTCGCGGCGAGCAAGTTGACGCGCAGTCAACCTCTCTCCGTTTAATTGCTCTAGACCAAGACGGTATCTACCCATTGCAGTTAAATCATCACTTTCGGTGGCTTCTTGTAGCCTATTCACAAGTTGAGTCATTTGGTTTGTCAAATCCCAAAATCTCTCTTCAAACCGGGATTCAGAAGTGACGGATTGTCCATTTTCTGCAGTCTCAGCAATAGTTGGAGGTACTGCCGATCTCCGGTCGTTGTTTTCGTTCACTTCCATGGTGATTTTATTTTCAAATTCACCTTGAGTCAAGCTTTGACTTCATTTATTTGAATGATTCAAGTTTGACCCTCAAATTTTCAGTTTTAATCACGATTTTTCTTCGATACGTTTATGGTGACTCGTGTAAGTAGCAAAATGTTCATACTTACGCTAGGAGTAGCCAAATTGAGGTGTGCAGCATCATACTCGAATATCGTTATAGCCGTCGGTACGAGGCTTTGATGTCCTGGAGTCTCTGACAAGCACCAAGGGCAAGAATATAAGAGAAGTCCGAGTCTGAGTGTCCTTATTCTCAATTCACTTCACTCACTTGGTTCAAACGCGAAGTTCATTCTATCTAAGGAGTGCAGAATTTTATACTTGCTTTCTTTTTAATAAATACACAGGTTCACTATGGAAATTGACCAGTGCAGAATTGGGCGGTCTACACTCAGTCCCTGATTATCAAGCGGTCTACACACAGTCCTTGACTGTCTACGCAAGGCGGCCTTTCACTCTATCCCTTGCTAGGTGCAATCCGTAATTACTTCTAAACGCGTAGCCGAAGGTTCGCGCATGGATTTATTGGTTTCATGCACTCACTTCCAAAGTTCATCACTATGATCTAGCCTTTTGATACGCGTGCCGCGTTCGTTGGTTTAAACCGGATCCTGGCAGGATCGCCAAACTTGTCATGCGGAAATGACGCAACGGTTATATATATTCATATGTTTATTCAAAACGGAGAATTTCGTTATAATCGATTACAACAATTGTGAGTGCGGGCGTTAACGCTATATTAAATTTATGCATAAGCAAAATTAGGCGTGCGTTACGCCGGGAGGCAGTATTGAGAATGACTAGTGGGCCTCTCGCTAGGCTCAGCGACAGTGCATATAATCGCGTAATTTGAGCACTGCTGCCGATAAGGAAGCCAAGCGCGCAAGGTGGGCTCTGCTGCACGATGAATATCGCACTCGTATGAATAATCCCCAGCATGTTCCTACGAGAGGATATAAAACTGTTACATTTTATGACAAATGTTCCAGCTCTATCACAACGGAAAGATTGCTTAGCCGATGGAAATTATTCCTCGCGAAAAACCCAGATCATTAAAAAGCGTCCGCGGAATTCATGAACGAATATGAATCAATATATCACATGAGTGGAGTCTCAAAACTCGAGTCAAGCGACACCCCGATCGTGTACTTGCCTTATCACCCAGTCTTTCGAGAAAAAAATCAAACGCCCAAACTCCGTGTTGTATTCAACGCCTCATACAAAACATCAAACAGCACATCAATCAACGACCACATGGTCACTGGGCCTAAATTACAAGCCGAACTTTCCGTGGTCCTATCCCAATGGCGAGCATATCCGTTCGTCTTCATCGCGGATATCGCTAAAATGTACAGGCAAATCCTCGTTGAGCCCCGCGACAGAGATTATCAACCCGTGCTATGGCGATCCAAGACTACAGATCCTATCGTAGAATATCGACTGAACACAGTCACGTATGGAACTCATCCTGCACCCTATTCAGCTCAGCGTGTCCCAAAACAACTCGTTGGCCATGAAGGAGAAGCGTATCCTCGCGCGTCTATTGTTCTTGAGAAAGACACATTTGTCGACGATCTGCTCTTTGGAGATTTTGACGAGCGTTTGGCCTCCCGGACGCGCGTAGAAGTCACGACGCTGCTCAAGAAAGCAAAACTGGAGCCTCGTAAATGGGCAAGCAACGCACCTCATTTGATCTCTGACGTTGACCCTGCGAATCATGGATTGGCATGGGATCCATCGTCACCTGACGCCCATGGTGTCAAGGTGTTAAGCATCCAATGGAACCCGACTAAAGATATATTTCAATTTTCCGTCAAGATCGACGTCCCTGACACGCTATCCAAACGACGAGTCTTTTTAATCCTCGCGCAATTGTTTGATCCACTCGGCTGGGTTGCGCCCCCCATTATCAAGGGCAAGATCCTTATGCAACATCTATGGCTGAATGATGTCTAGTGGGACGATAATCTCTCGCCGTTACTCATGACACAATGGATTCACTGTGTCAAATCTCTCTCTTTATTGTCTGACGTCACAATTCCGCGATGGAATGGATTTCACACTAATAATATCGACAACCAACTTCACGGCTTCGCTGATGCGTCCACCGAGACAATTCGCACAATTAATGCCCATGGCGAAGTCTTTGTGTCGTTGATCATCAGCAAGACGAAAGTCGCTCCTAGCAAACAAGTAAAAATTCATAGACTCGAGCTCCAAGCCGTGCTGCTGTTAGCCGAACTTATCACCGCCATCCGCGACGTTCGCGCTTTCGCTGAAATTCCAGTTCAATACTGGACACACTCGAGTATCACGCTGTCATGGTTACCTAGCACGCATTCAATTGAAAGTTGCTTGTCTCCAATCGTGTATCTGATATCGACGCAATTCTTCCCAATCATTCGTGGAGACACGTCCCGACGCAAGGTCATCCGGCCGATCTGGCGTCTCGCGGTGCTCAAGCAGCTGACCTGATTGAGTCAAACCTGTGGTGGAACGGGCCAGACTGGCTCACACGTGACCCCGATCATTGGCCAAATGCCTTCCCAGACCCACCTACAGATGCAGACATGGAAATAAAAGCGTCAGTCCACGTCGCCACAACGTCAGAGCGCGATCTACTGCACCGCATCGCCCTCAAGATCTCCTCATGGACTGAAGCCGTCTACGTAATCACATACGTTCGTAGATACGTGCTCAATCTACAAGCACGAGTGCAAAGCCGAGGCCCGACTCCGATCGAGCGGCGACCATGTCATCACGATTACCTCATGTCCACCGAACTGTCATCAGCGACAATCACCCTATACAAATATCTTCAAACCCAAATGTTTCCTACGGAGCTTCGTGCTGTCGAACCTGGTCAACCAGTCCCGCGAAAAAGTCGGATTTTCTCTCTCAATCCTATTATCGACCCAGATACAAAGGTTCTCTGTGTCGGAGGTCGTCTCCAACACTCCGATCTCCCGTACGAACGTCAGCATCCCATTATTTTGGGCGCGCACCCCCTCGTAACAAAGTTCATTCGTCATGTTCATATTCAGTGTCTGCACTGAGGAACAAAACTCACGTTGAGAACAATTCCATAAACCGGCTGGTTACTTCAACCACGGCCGCAAATCAAATCGGTCATCTATAAATTCATAACATGCACTCGACTTTGCGCCAAAAGCTTGTTGAAAATTATGGCCGATCTTCCGAAATCTCGCGTCTCCAAAGTCACTCGCGCTTTCTTCTGTTATGGAGTGGACTATGCTGGACCCATTCAAGTCCGCACGTCAAGCGGTCGAGGACATAAAACGAGCCCTTGTCATATCGCAGTTTTCGATTGTTTTGCCGTAAAAGCGATTCATTTGGAACTTGTGTCAAATTACTCCTCAGCTGCATTCATCGCAGCATATAAGTGCTTTACAGCACGACGGGGAATTCCCTCGCGAATACAAAGCGACTGTGGCACTACGTTTAAAGGCGCAGATCGCCTATTGCAAGAAAATGTAAAAAAGCTACGACTGATCCCCAACTTCAAGCATGGTCTCGCGATTACATTCACTCAAAGCTGGTCAGCTAGTTCGTCTTGAAGGTCAGAATCTGCCTCCAGGTAAATGGAACCTAGCCCGCAGTGTGGACTGTCACTTAGGGCCCGACAGCCATATTCGCGTCGTAAAAATTAAGACAGCATCGTCAGAGTATGTACGTCCGATCTCTGAAATAGTCATGTTACCAACTGATCTCGATAATGAACACTCATGTCCTTAACTGTATTATGTTTTAATGGGTCATTGCTGTTGCAATCAACCGATATATCTAGTTGATAAGTAAAAAGGCCGATACGGTCTCTTGGTTCATCTTCCTTTCTCTTTTTTTTTGTTGAAATCGCACGATTTTAACGCGGGCGATTTGTTTCCGACCTAGTCACATGAAAAATAATAGCGTCGTTCCCCTGAATTAGGGCAGCACCGTACGGCCGAAAGATATCTGTTTGTCCTTCCACCGGCTCCGGTAGAATAGGTGGTGTTAAACGGAAGCAGCGGAGAAAGCGTCAGGTACGGACTAATTTATCGAAACATATACTGAGAGAGTTATACATATATGTATATTTTTTTAGTATTGTGGGTTTTTGTTGAGAATGAGCTTCATCATAGTATATTGAACATTGTAGTTGTAAAAGAGTGAAAAGTGAAACAAAAAAAAAAAATAAAGCGATAATACACGGTTACGACTGTGAATGATGTTGCACCGTTATGATTGTGAAATAAACTGGACTCAAAGCAAATTATTTTTGACCCCATGCACCGCTTGTTGAAACCAACAGCGATCCTGAAGCTCCAGTCCTCCCACAAAACAATATTCTTGCAAGTCCGTTATGTATCATTCATGTTCTTATTTTTCGCATCCAGCGCATGGCAGGTATATTTTGCAGTGACAGATCAGATTCCTATCTGTTATGTAATACATCCAAATCAGAGCCATTGAATAAACGTACTTAATACATATCTGTCAGTCCGTGTAACATCCGATGATTTATTTTATGCGCACGTGCACATGTGCACGCTGCCAAAAAAAAGCAGACAAATACCAGGATATATAAGGTAAAGATTGTTTATTACCACCCAGAATATTGAAATAGAATGTGTCATAAAAGTAACCAGCCTCAAATGACAAAGCATAAAAAAGATACTAGAATATAGAAATTCAACATGTAGTGTCATACAAGTAATAATAAGGAAACGGGTATATATTGCCGTTACGCGTATTTTGCTTAATATACAGGTAATAGCATATCAAAATTCAACGTGTTACAGCGAGAAATAAGTACACACTACTTATCATGGTTCTTGGAGTGTTTAATCACTTATCAAGAGTTCTCTTCTAACGCTAATCAGGATGAGATGAGTGAGTGCGAGGGTGAATGAATAAAACCTTAACTTTACGAGACAAGAAAAGGATGCTTGATTTGGCATAATTCTCCTCATGAGACTGAGGGAAAAGCCAAAGCAAGTCAAATATTCATTTAAGGCAAATAAAATTGACAGGATACAGGGCAGTGAATTCGCTGGTGTGTTTTTTCTCAACTAAATTGATTGATCATTCAATAATATTAAACTAGCTTACCAAGTACGGATTTAAATAAATGAAACGCCGCAACTTCCGACGGTCACGTGGAAGCGGGGCAACGGGGAGCGTCCAAGATGGCCTATAGCCGTACAAACAACGGTCTCGACGCGGCGACAACTCGGGAATGCAACGCTGAGATACTCGGGCAACAGATCTGTCGCTGCGTCGACGCTCGCCCCGGGAACGGGCACCTTCGATCACCGGAGGATGGACCGCGTCCCCACAAACCAAACCTAGACTCGCGCGAACCTTGAAACTCCGCGGAACGAAAAATATGATGCAATCTCAACGCACGAAAAGAAACAAAAGCTTCACAACACGTCCTACCTTGTAACGTGGCGTTTTAGAGTCGCCCGTCACAAGGGCACACAACCGTTGTTTATCTCTACGAAACGCGTCCTGATCGGGATACTCCAATCGAACTCGATACAAAGTAGGCAATACCTACTCTTAACTAATTCTTTCTTTGTAAATTCTGTATTTTGCGCTCCGGCGCACGCTAATAAGGTACTTGGACGACAACGATCCTGGTCACCGAGGGATCAACAGCTACCGATATCTACCGTTTCCAGCTCTCGACGACTTCGCCTACCAACGGTTTAGTAAGACTACACTAGCTACCTTGGTGCACTTCCACACACCTGGGGTAGCATCCACCCGAACCTCTCGTATCGCCTCGACTGCCGGTGAAGAGGGAAGTAAAAGTCCTCCCTACAGCCGAAGGTACTACTCTTCAAGGAGAAACCAACCGCCCGCCTTATCGGATGCCGTAAGGATGGCATACAGGGCAGCCCGTAGCCTGCCATCTTCCGACTTACCGGCCTGGTGCCGGACCGACCCCAAACCACTACGTCCAGATTGATAAAGCCTTCATTCTGAGGATCGACGCAGCCTTCCTAACAGCAAGGACTAATCATGTGAGTCATGATCCACGGTTTTGAGTTACGGTAAGCCACCGTGTGACTACATGATCTCTTCGATTATAAGCAGCCGGCCACTGCCTATATAATGAAGCCGGTGGAAATGAACTATGAGGCGTCACTTTCCACTCGGCACCGTTGACCAAGAGGCACCCTACGTATGCCTCTGTCAAAGGAGTCCCCAATGATAGGCAAGCTAGACAGTAAACTGAAGCACCTAATAAATCGTACGAGTTGATGTCAACGACGAAATCACGAGCAGCACATTACGCCACATCTAGCGGTAATCTTCGACAACGCATGATCACGCCGTAACCGATATTCGCCACAGGGGGATGGCGTATTTGCGGTGGGGGTCAACCAACCAATCAAACGGAAGAAGAATCGGTTACATGACAAAATATCCCGCGACAAAATATCCCGTGACAAAATATACCCGTAAGGAAAAAATAACTGTACAAACATTGTACATGCGAATCAGCAAGAAAAAAAGATATTCATTGCCAACTCAATATAATGATATGAAGACAATGATCTGTATTCAATATCTCTCACTATCTCACGAAATACAATTAACATGAGCTCTCGCTACTCAAGAAAAAACAAAGTTCAAGAAAAATAAATATCATGATAACAACTCAATACAACGATAATGTATGTAATTTATTGCTAACTCAATATATGAATACAGTGATCAATAAACACGAGTCCACGCTACCTAAGAAGAAACAAACAAAGACCGAAAAAAATAAATATTTAGCTATTTAGCGCACGCTACCCACTTTTACAACGATATATTGTGTGCTATACCACGCAAAAACTCCATCGTATTATCGTTCTTGTATTGCAACACTATAGTCTTCATTTTTCACCGAAATTTCGGTATTTCCGACGCTTTGGGCGTATCACAGTCAATGAGCAATTCGGTCGTACTCTGCTCCAATTTCAAAGCTGTTATGAATTTTACAATCGAAGCGTCGTTAACTCGCAATCGCTCGTTATATCCGCGATGCCAGCCTTCAACAACATTATTGGTGCGCGGCTCATCCACCAACACTGCGGAATAGCAATTCCACATGCTGATCGGAAACAACCGAGATCGACGACGTTTCCGTCTGGACATAAGTCCAATTCACGTATCCTCGAGGTAATCGGTAACTGGCATCATTATATCCTCGTTATTTTCAAAATAATCCGATGCCATCAGGGTTTCGAATGCCGCGACGACATCGTCGACAGGGACAAATGCTAAGACGATCAACATTTTCACGTGAGGAGCAAACTCAGCATCTTCACCGTACTTCACTTGCAAACCAACGCTTTGAATGTGTCGCCATATACATTGCGCGAAATGAAAATGGCAACCTCGAATATCGATTCCGGGGAAACACTCAGTACAGGCATTAGCAAAACTTCGTTCGAAGTCGATCATAATACTCCGAGGATTCAACTCAGGCCTGCGCTCTTCTAAACAATTCAGCACCGAAACGTGAACATCCTTATACTTGCTTGGTGCCAGTACATAAACTAGAGGGATGACTTCGCCTTTATCCAGTCTATAAATGGTGTACATTTGCGCAAAAATAGACGGGATTGATTTGAATGTACCATCGCCAAACACTATTCGCATTTTCCCAAGAACTCCAGATTCTTCTTCGTCGTGAAAACCAAAAATCGATCAGGACCACCACTGTCGTGCAACAAAAACGAATCACCTTTCTCAATTATTATGAATATATCCGTTAATACAAGGTCCCCGCGTGTTGCTGGATTAGTGAGCTGAGGATTCACTTTTTTCCTCGTTCTTTGCACATTACCAGCCAAATCAGAAGTATTCGGAATCTACGCAACCCCAGCAACTGAAATTTTAGACGTACCAGCACTAACCACGGCACTTGTGTGTTCATCTGATGTTGCAGCACGTTTCTTTAAGGCCACGATCGTCTTTCGCGCTTCAATTTTTGCACTGTCAGGAGCATGATTGTGCTCCATTTCTTCCAAAACTTTCCCTGCAATAACGATAATATACCTTCGTTTACTATACACTCACATACATACATACAAAGATACATATATATATAAATTACATAAATACATATATATTTTGAGCCCTATTGGCTTTATCTTCCGTTTCATAATTTTTGGAGTTTACTCCTTAAGAAACGATTTGAGTTATAGGGCCCGGTACGGAAGTTATATGAGGAGTAAAATGAAGTGTAACACGAAAACTTGAGGCGTTATAGAAAGAGACAAACATATATATTGAACGTGCAAAAGAATGAGATGGAATACATTACACAGCGTATCCTATACTCGGGGTCTCCTCTTTGTGCGGTGCTTCGTAGTCTCACTGTATAGTTCACTACCTCTGGCCTGAGAGTGAATGTGTGCGTATGTTTATACGTGTGTGTTATGTGCCTGCGTATGAATTTATAAGACGTGACGTTATCACGTCAAAATATTTGAAAATAATATTTGAAAATATGGAAGAAATTGATTCAGATGACAATGAAGAAGAATCCGAAAAACACATGGATGCGGTTGATTGGTAAGCTTATCGTTTACATTTATGAATAATATACATTTCAAATACGAACAACTAGATCTTTTATTTAGTGTTTTTATTACTTTCGATTAATTGATTTAATATACATATTTTATATTTATATAATATTCTATATTACTTATATTAACCCTTAGCGGCACACATTTTTCCTCACTTACTATCGACTTGAATTTTGTACTCGGGGGCTTTCAGGGTCGCTGATTAAGAATCCGCACTCAAAATTTAAAAATTAAAGATCCTGGTCCAAAACGCAAAAAGTCGCTTGACGAAAGCGAAAGTTGGCACTCGACAGTTTTCGGAGTCGCTAATCACCAATCTGCACTCAAAAGTTAGAAATTCAAGATGGCGGATCCAATATGCCGGACCGAAAATGTGAAAAGTCGTTTGACGGGAAGGAAAGTTGGTACTCAGGGGTTTTTGCGGTCACTTATTACGAATGTGCACTCAAAATTTGGAAATTTTCCAAGTAATATAAATAATCCGGATAATTACAGATATATGTTTGCTTCTCTTATCATTTTGGAAGATGCGTTCAGTTACCCTCTTTTTCTATTCGATATATATCATAATTATCATTCGTAAGGAGTAGACTCCAGTCGTGCGTCGGAGCTGACACACACGCTTTTTTTTTGTAATAGTGGTATGCCTTATATTTTATTTCTGTTATTGCTGATTATATTTTTATTTATTTCCTGCCTATTGTACCGTATATCGATTTCCTTAGAGTATAAACGAGCGTACAATCAGCCTAATACTACCACACCTTTTTCTATTGCTATTGTCAATTCTTTATTAATTCTGCTTGTTATTCTTTTCTCTGTATCTTGTTAATTTGAGTTCTGCGTAATATTCTTGATTCTTTGGTACTGCGCTGCGGTGTATTTAGTGTATCTCTTTATTTTGTGAACTCTCCGAAATTCTCACTCTCTCATAATTTTGTATTCTCTGGTGATTTTGTATTCTCTCAAGAGTTATGTTTAAGAATTCATTGTTTGATTCTTCAGATCCGTAATTATTGTGAATCATTGATTCTATCGTTTATGAGTAACTCTACCGAAAATTATCTATCGTACTTGACCGTATATCTAGTCGATCGTTTACGCTACCGATTTTATAAATTATTCATGAATGTCAATCTTTCGTACTGATTAGAATCTACGGTAAATTCGTCGTATTCTCCCGTTATTATCTACCGAGCTATCGTTAATTTGTTTTTTACCGATTGCAATAAAGTTTTCATTCTCGTTTTCAATTAACAGAATAATAACTTCCGTAGCGTCATTTGCAACTTGGGTAAGATCACGTCGCCCAGTGACGTGTAGTTTTAAGTAAATTCCGGCATTATATCGCTTCTCCCGACCTACGCTCATTTTTCTCGGTCAACTACCGTCTCTCGTTTCAAAGCTACCGTTTAATTCTATTCTACCGAAATTTTTGTGGACAACTATTGCTTATTTTATTAACTACCGGTATCGATACCATTTCATTTGTCTGTCTTAACCCTGTAACCTACTCGACAATATATGACCGATTGACCTGTTCATTTTTCCTGACTTGAGTTTATTCTTTATTCCATTATTTTCTTTAATTATCAAACTCAAAAAAAAGGCCGCTACCCACACCTAGCCCCGCTTCTGATCAAGATTCGCGAGCATCTAAAAAACCGGCCAACGACAACATCTGGGCGGTAGTGACTCGGCGAAGAAAAACGAAGGAAAAAGTGCCACAAGACTCGACAGCAACAGCGAAAGCGCCCCAAAAGCCAAACGTTAAAGATGGCCCTTTGGCAAATAGCCATCGTAAGGCGAACAGAAGGAAACCAAGAACAAAGGCTGTTCTTGTCCAACCAGCAGAGGGGCGAACGTACGCCGAACTCCTTAAAGAGATCAAGGCCAAGGTAGACCCGAGCAAGACTGGCGTAAACATTAAGTCTATCACACAAACAAGGCGCGGAGGCGTCCTGCTGGAGATGAGCCGCAAGTCTGAAGACAGCGCAGCTTTTGCTGCCGCGATAAAGACAGCAACCACAAACATCGGCACGGTGAAAACACTGACACCACTGACGACGATAGAGATTCTTGATCTGGATGGAGTCTCTACCGAAACTGACGTTCGTGAAGCACTCAAGCGGGACTTCACGACAAACCTGGAGATTAAACGGGTCAACTTGACCAAGGTTACACCAAGAGGACAACGTGCGGCCTTCTGTGAGATAGACGAGGCCAGTGCAACCCAGGCCCTCGATAAAGCTCGCATAAAAATTGGATGGGTGAACTGCCGCATTCGCCCAGTCGTAAAAGTGACCCGATGCTTCAAATGCCTTGGGTATGGGCACCAAACACGTAGCTGTACGGGACCCGACAGGAGCAATTGTTGCTACAAGTGTGGCGGCGAAAACCACAAGTCGCAAGACTGCGCGGTGAAGCCAAAGTGCTTTCTTTGTACGCCGGACAAAGAAGTCCATGATGGCTTATGTCATATCGCCGGCTCCGGAGCTTGTAAGGCATTTCGCACCGCACTTGCCGAAGCTGCGAGAGGGCCGAAATGACGCGCTTATTACAGGGCAACCTGAACAGGTGCGCTTTGGCGCAAAATTTACTACACCAGCGTATCTTTGAAGACAAGATCGATATCTGCCTCATCTGCGAGCAACATCTGAACATCCAGGACAGAACATGGTTCGCTGATAAATCCGGCACGGCAGCGATCTGGATCGCAAACACGAAGAACGTCACCGTCGACAGCAGCGGATGCGGACCAGGATACGTCTGGATCAAAACCCCAACAGCCTATATTATGAGCGTCTACCTTTCACCCAATGAAGGGATTAGTGTGTTCCGCCAGAAAATGGCAAACATAGAAGACATCATCGATAAGTTCAACCAGGAAGTCATCGTAGCTGGTGATTTCAACGCGAAATCGGCTAAATGGGGTGCTGATTTCTCCGACACTAGAGGCAACGAAGTAGCAGACTTTGCAGCAAGACTTGACCTCATAGTGCTGAACACCGGAAATACTACGACTTTCAGAAGACCAGGATATCAGGAATCCATCCTCGACATCACGTTGGCGACTCCAAGGATCGCGAATATGATCGAGGATTGGACAGTATCAGAGGAATACAGTGGCAGTGATCATCAATATGTAACATTCAGTATTTGAATGGCAGCTATTTCGGTACCTCGTCGTGATCATCAACCGCGGAGGTGGAATGCCAAGAAGCTCGACTTAGACGCACTGCGAACTTCTCTGACACGAAGCTCGTCGTCTTTCCAGAACAACACGAATCCGAATACCCGTAATGAGACAGAAACATTAGTGTCAAAAACAATGGGATTGATTGTTGCCGCATGTGATGCTTCTATGCCACGATTGAAAAAACAAGGCTCTCATAGGCCGGCATATTGGTGGTCACTAGAGATAGCAGAGCTTCGGAAAACATGCTACAAGCTACGTCGACAAGCGACGAGAGCTACGAAACGCTCTCGGGACCAAAACCTACATTCGACCGAGTACAAGCAGGCTAAAAAGAACTTAAACCGGGCTATTAAAGCAAACAAAGCGAAACTGTGGCAGGAGATCTGCAATGACCTTGACAGAGACATCTGGGGTAAAGCCTACCAAATTGTCGTCAAACAACTTGGAAAAGCCTCACCAGAACCGCCGAAGCCGCCTGCTCTAATGAACAGCATCATAGCGGAGTTATTCCCAAAACACCAGCCGCGGAAGAAGAGGCACTATGCAAAAAACGGCACAACACCTTTCACAACCAAGGAGTTGCAAGATGCGGCTAAGACCATCAAGACAGGAAAAGCACCTGGCCCCGATGGCATTCCGGCATCGGTGATCAAGACGGTAGCCCTGGAATTCCCAGGAATACTCCTGAGCTCGTACAATGCATGTTTGGCAACCGGCACATTCCCCACGATCTGGAAGCGGCAAAGATTGGTCCTTTTAGACAAAGGGAAGGGAACTCCTATAACACCTTCGTCGTTTAGACCACTTTGCATGCTGGACATTGCCGGAAAACTACTCGAGAAGCTCATCCAGGGAAGGCTTCGAAACGACATTGACCGTGCCGGAGGTTTTGCTATTAACCAACACGGCTTTCGAAAGGGCCGATCGACAATCGGCGCGATCCAGAAGTTCATAGGGACGGCGAGAGAAGCATGGTCTGGTAGCCTCAAAGCTCGCAAGGTGTGTCTTGTCCTCACACTAGACATTAAAAACGCCTTCAACAGTGCTAATTGGGGCGACATTTTGGATGCATTGGAATACAAATTTGAAGCCGAGCCAGAAAATCTGGCAATAGTAAATGACTATCTCGACGAACGGACGCTGATAGCGGAAACGACAGAAGGCCCACAAGAGCATGACATCACAGCCGGCGTGCCGCAAGGTTCAATTATGGGACCCGATCTGTGGAACGCAGATTACGACGAGCTCCTGGAAATCCCGTTACCGAAGCAAGTGGAACTCACGGGCTTTGCAGACGACGTCGCAGCCACATTAGTGGTGGACAGCGCCGAGGAGGCAGAAATCCTACTTCGAGCAACCATTGATGCCGTTGAAACTTGGCTTGAGAAGCACCACCTGAAACTCGCCAAGCAAAAAACTGAAATGGTCGTCCTGACTCGACAAAAATGGTTTCCTAAACCTTTCATTGTCGACACGGGCGAGACAACATTGAGGTCTACCAGGACACTGCGTTACCTAGGAATAGTGATCGACGAGAAACTATCTTTTCGCGAGCACCTCGAAAACGCATGCACGAAGGCCAACAAGACGGTATCCAGTTTATCAAGGATCATGCTGAATACAACAGGACCACGGACCAAAAAGAGAAGGGTCCTCTTGGAAACAGTCCACTCAGTATTGCTCTACGGAGCAGAAATATGGGCAGACATTTTAAAACAGAAGACATACCGACGCAAGATGGCAGCAGTGCGGCGCCGAGGCGCACTCAGGGTTACCTGCGCATACCGCACGGTTTCTGAAGCGGCTGTATTAGTCATTGCGGGAGCAGCACCCATCGATTTATTAGCGTTCGAAAGAGCCAAGCTCTACGACGCTAAAAAGAACGGCGACAACTCCAAAGAGGCAATAACGAGAATAAAGAAAGAGACGCTACAGGAGTGGCAGGACCGATGGACCACGGGAGAGACGGGTAGATGGACGGCACGCCTGATCCCGAACATCAACGTCTGGCTCTCTCGGAAGCATGGAGAAATGGACTTCTTCCTGACCCAGTTCTTGACGGGCCATGGCCAATTCAACGACTACCTCTTCAGGATGAGACTACATGACAGGCCGACATGCAAGTATTGCCCGGACAAAATTGACGACGCCGAACACACGTTCTTCGAGTGTGTTCGGTGGAAGGACTACAGGAGCAGCATCGAAGAGAGTATAGGCACCAGGCTCTACCCCCCAAGCCTGGTTACCTATATGCTCAAACAAGAAGAAAACTGGTCAGCTGTTGCAACTTACGCACAGCACCTTCTGAAAGACAAGATTGCAGAAAGGGACCAGTAGCCAGGAGTAGGCGTCGCAAGACGCAGCACGGACTGGATTGATGTAATGCTAACGCGGTTCCAATCCAGTCCTCCCCGTAACATCTGCGGGGAGAGGGGAAGAGGAGTGTTTTTTTTAGTGGGTAAAAATCTCCACACTACCGACTATCGTTATCCGCCGTAGGATGGGCGGCGGAGTATTAATGATGGCGGTGTCTTCTGAAGATCTTTTTTCGTACCTCTTTATAAAAAAAACACACACACACACACACACACACACACACACACACACACACACACACACACACACACACACACATACATATATTGTGACCAATTTTTGAGGTCCGATCGTGGCACCACGTTGGGCGCCAATTTGTGACCGCCAATTATTTTCTGTTACTATCGTGGCCCCACTTTGGGCGCCATTTTGTAACACGATAAAATTTCTCGCAAGGGTTAAACGAAGAAATGAGATAATTGATCACCCTACGGCGCAGTCACTAACCTGAATAATTAGACATAGAAAGAGATACGATAAGAGAAAGATATGATTGTTGGGCGCCAGACGCACATGCGTCAAAAATAGATAATGAGAGAAAAAGATAAAGGTAAAGGTAAAGATAAAGATACTAAGTAAAGGTAAGGTCAGGTTCTACGACGGTTTTGCACAGCTTGCTCAGTATAGACACGATAATGGTAGAGGGGAGGGGTCGAATCCAATAGACAAAAGAAGAAACAGGTGAAGCAGAAATAGTATCGAATATATTGATTAAGAAACGATAAATTTTAATAACAAGCAACAACTGCAGAGATTAAGATACAATTAAGATAGATGCGATAATTAAAAATCTTTACAGCCAGAGAAAAGTTAAGCGAGAGATTTAACAAATAACGGAACGTTTTCCGAATAAGCGGGAAATATGCGTGAGCTCGCGATACTATAATTCGAGGTACTAACTAATACGGTTTTATAATGAATGTGCAGAACAGAAAAAGATATACGGTACTTAAATTAAGCATTAAGCAAGTAAACCATAAAATATGAGAAGCGATTATGAAACACATGCGAAATACAAAAATTGTAATAGTTATCACATTACCAGAATGATCAGAAATAGGCAAAGACAGGGAATTATGAATTACAAGATAAATTCAAGGCAACGGGTCCAGTAGAAAATTATCATAAAATATAGGTACTAACAGATGATACGTAGTCTCTAGTTTGCGGTAAGCGCGAGAAGAAAGAAAGGTAATATGCGGTACGATAAAAGATAATTCAAGATGAGGCAAATAATACTCAAGAAAATTAATATGCAACATACGACAAACCAAAGAGACTACGGACAACTACGATCAGCGATATTAGCGAAGAAAATAATGAAAAAGATGTTATGCGGTACGGCACAATACTCCAATGTCAAATGAACGACGAGCGGGACCACGGAGCGATGTAAGATCGCGCACGCGGTACACTCACTAAGATACGGTAATCAACGGGAATAGGTGAAGAGACAGATATGAACTAATCAGAGAAAATATAGCGAAATAGCAATGCTCAATAGCTAAGACAAAAATTGATCATTTAACGGAACGCGCTGTTGTACAGCGATATTAGACATTTAGATATTCTAGAAGAGAAAGATAACAAAATAAAGCAATTGTCACTAACAATGCGTAAGTAATAGTTAACCAGTCGCGAGGTTACTTGCAATAAGAAAGAGAAAGGGGCAAAATTAGAGATAAGAGAGAATAAGGTACGAGCCCAGGTGGCTCAAGCAGACCAACTGCAGGATAAAGAGAAAGAGAGAAAAAGGTAAAGGTACGACATATTGCAAGTACTCTCGTAGCTTCACAAAATAGAAAAGGAACCTCACTTACGTAAAAGAAGATTTAACAGGTGCTAGAGAATGCGATACGATAGCGGTACGACGACTTGCGTAGCGATAACAAGAACACGTTTGCAATTAACGAAACTGAAGGTAGAGTTAACAAAAGCACATCTGCTATTAACGAAACTGAAAGTAGAGTTAACGAAAAGCACGTCTGCTATCAGCGATAACTGAATGTAGAGTTAACAATAGGAAAGCACGTCTTTATTGTTCGATAACTGATCGTAGAGTTTAACAAAAGCACGTCTTGATTATTCGAGAACTGAGCGTAGTGTGTTAACAAAAGCACGTCTTCATTTTTCGAGAACTGATCGTAGAGTGTCGAGACGAGCGATGATCCTGATCCTCGTCGCACTGCTGTCACGTGATTTTTCCTCAAATTTGCGGTAATCTAATTGTTCACAGGTCGCGTAGGTCTGGTCTACGGCTAGGCGGCGATAATCCCTCGCCGCTAGTTTTTCTTCTTTCGCGACGACAGATATCGAGGTATCGGGACGTCGTAAGGTGGACGGAGATGTTTTCCCTCAGCTGTGCGGTATCGTTGGTGAGAGGCGAGGTCGTACCGTTCATGTGTTGCGATACTGAGGTATGCGATAATATTGCGTCACCGATCTCTTGGACTCGCGACCGATCGTACTTCACTCCTTGCTTTACTGGTACTCCCCGTTGTAGCTATTTCGTCGGCGCTGCATCCCGGCCCACGCTCATTGAAGCCCTCATGCCGGAACAATCTGGTGGTGATGGCCCTCAACCCGGATCCCCACACTAGATCCACCAGATCCACGTGGTCAGCATATCATTAGCCTATTCCACGCCGCAGTCCTTCGATAGGACGGTTCGTGAAGAGAAAACCGTCCTCTATTTGATAGACAACGACTTAGTAGGTGTTAGGGTCGGTTCAGCTCCAGGCTGATAAGTATCGTCGACGGGAGGCTTTGTTGTGTTTTTGACGCACAGCCCTGTACGCCGCCTGACTATGCATCCGAGCGGTAGAAGCATTCGTTCGTGGTTCGGCTCCTGGCCGATAAGTCTTAAATAGTCGGAGGTACTGTTTGTGCATCACGCACGACCCTGTTCGACAACTAGATAGGCATCCATCGGGAGTGGTTTCAGCGGTATTCGTTCGTCTGTAGTCGGTGGTGGTCGATGTTGAGCTGGTACGTGACCCCTGTCAGGCAGTGTCCTGGTATTTTGACGCGAAGGTCTCGTAGATGTTTCTCGTAGAGCATTACAGAATTAGAAAATAAGATAGAATTAGCTTAATCAAGAGAATGCAACTTAAAGATAATTAGTCGTTTATTTTTGGAGTATTGGCCTCAGACGTGCTTTCGTTATTTTTAGCGATATTTGTACCTGGGGGAGTGTGATAATTAAACAAATATATATATATATATATATATATTGTGACGTGGTATTTCGTACCCCGTCACTTTGTTTGATTATCACACTCCCCTAGGTACAAATATCGCTAAAAATAACGAAAGCACGTCTGAGGCCAATACTCCAAAAATGAACGACTAATTATCTTTAAGTTGCATTCTCTTGTTTAAGCTAATTCTATCTTATTTTCTAATTCTGTAATGCTCTACGAGAAACATCTGCGAGACCTTCGCTTCAAGATACTAGGACACTGCCTGACCGGGGTCATAATATATATATATATATATAAGAAAAATTATTCCCCTAAAAATATATTTGAAAAATACAAAAAATCAATTCTCCACTCTGAACCATGGTTCAAAATGTTTGTTTTGGGACCCAGAAATCATGTGAATTTTAATAAAAAAAGAAAAAATGGCATTTTTTTCAGGACCATAAAAGGGTTTGTAACATTTTTTAAAAAAGAATGCTTGCGACGAAAAATCTTCAAAAAATGGTGAGTGCTTATTTTAGGTCGTAAAATCATTTGAAAAATAATCAAGCAAATTAGCGGGGATCCGGAAAAGTGTCCTCTAAGTTGGCATGGAATACCTCATATATATATATATATATATATCAAGAAAAATAATCAAGCAAATTTGCTTGATTATTTTTCAAATGATTTTACGACCTAAAATAAGCACTCACCATTTTTTGAAGATTTTCCGTCGCAAGTATTCTTCTTTAAAAAATGTTACAAACCCTTTTATGGTCCTGAAACAAATGCCATTTTTTCTTTTTTTATGAAAATTCCCATGATTTCTGGGTTCCAAAACAAACATTTTGAGCCATGGTTCAGAGTGGAGAATTGATTTTTTGTATTTTTCAAATATACTTTTAGGGAAATAATTTTTCTTATTTTGTATGTACTATCTAATAATAATGACGATAAACGTCTTGAGGAGGTTGGCTCGCCTTGTCAGAATGATAAGAATGAGTAGAAATTTTTCTGGAATATACGTCCATAGGGATCACGCATCTCTAAAAAATTTCAAGTTGATCGTCCACATGGTTGTCCTGTAATCAATTATTGGAATCGTACTCGTATACTGTAATGGACAGCTATTCAAGAACGCAATATATCAACAATGCCCGTAACATACACAAATCACGACAACAACTGTAACGGACAGCTGATCGAGACCAGCATCGACATCGACATTGACCTACATAAACCGAAAATAATAAACGAAGACAACGGACTATGAACCATAACAGGACACACGAATGTGGAAATGACGTCAACAAGATAACCTGACCAAAGCCCTGAAAGAGTACAAAACTGGAGGACCACGAAGAGCGGGTACCAGTTGACCGGCAAAGCGCCAAGTTGCGTCATATTGAAACGAAATGTTACTCGTCTAGAGAACATTATCGAATTTAGCTTCAAGTTTAGGGAGAGGAACTTCAAGCAAAGCGTTTAGTTCCAATGTTAGATAGATATTACTTATTAGAGTCCACGATAGCCCGGGACTGCTAAAGAGAGTTGGGAAAGATGTAAAACGTTTGAACTGTAAGGACCGTCTTAGGAGCAGAACCGATAAATTTTGATTAGTATTATTATTTCTTCATTTTTATTTAATAATTTTGTTCTCTACTGTTAATTTTATAAACCAGATCGCCGACCTCGGTCAATATCAAATGTATTCGAGTTATCGCTATTAAAGCAGTTTTACATTCTAAATATGCACTCGTCTGTCTCCTTGTCAAACATATTTCTCTAACATGAAGTTTCACCTTGAAGAGGGGAGGGGAAGTAAACCAACAGCCAGCTAAGGTAATCCCTGGTCTGGAGGATTGCTCTATTAACTTGGAACCCGCCGATGACCAAATGAGATCAAAATTTGCTCAACATATTGTGCTCGTTTTGTGCTGTTTTGTACCGCAAAAAAAAAGTTTTGTACTATTAGTATTCTCAAAATATGCAAGAAATTAGGAGCGGGTTCCAACTTAATGTTAAGTTAGAACCCGCAAGGTTGGAAGACACTCAACATTATGTACTTGTTTTGTGCTATTTTGTGCCACCCAAATAACGTTTTGTACCCTCGTCATTACCGAGATATATGCCTCCGACGAGGTATGCAAACGGCCCAACGAGTTCGGGTGGTACGGAACTTGAAGCATTCGTTTTGTGCTATTTTGTGCCACCCAAATGACGTTTTGTACCCTCGTCATTAACGAGATATATGCCTCCGACGAGGTATGCAAACGGCCCAACGAGTTCGGGTGGTACGGAACTTGAGGCATTTGTTTTGTGCTACTTTGTGCCTCCCAAATAACGTTTTGTACCCTCGTCATTACCGAGATATATGCCTCCGACGAGGTATGCAAACGGCCCAACGAGTTCGGGTGGTACGGAACTTGAGGCATTCGTTTTGTTCTACTTTGTGCCACCCAAATAACGCTTTGTATCCTCGTCATTAGCGAGACATATGATGTAATTACTTCACGCCAATGCATAAACGGAGCCCGCAGACCTATATGAATTGTTTCATTTTTCTTCGGGTATGTGTCGCAAAGATCAAGCTTTGTGCTAAAAAAGGCGGAAAAAGACGAAAAGAGGCGAGATGTCAACCCCCAGAATCGAACTGTCACAACTCAGAAAGACCTCGTTTCTTCAAAACTGCCATAAATATATCCACCATCAAATGAAACCGACCAATGAATACCGCAGATTGATCATGACAATGTCTGTTGATGGTAACAGTATAATGATGAATGTTGCCAACCATATTTTGTTCACTCGATAAATCTGAGTTTAGGCCTCTACACCGACGGCAAGGTAATGGTTATCGTAGAGGTTTTTTTTTGTTTTTACTTAATTTTTTTTTGTTTTTTTTTTGTTTTTTTTCGCAATTTAAAATTTTTTTTTATTTTTTTTATGTATTTTTTCAATTTGTTTTTCATCATTTTTTTATTATTATTTTCTCTGATCATTTTTTATTATTGTTTTTTTTCTAATCTGTTTTTCAATCTTTTTTCTTATTTATTTTAATTATAATTTTTTTTTTTAAGTTCCGAATTTTCCCAAAATTATATTCATTTTTTTTTTACGGTATCGTAATTTTTTTAAGATATTTTTTTTTCTTGCAACAAAAATGTACTTTCAGTTTGTGTCCTTTAGAAAATATCTTTTTAGTATTCTGTATGTAATATAATGTGGAAGATGATACGTACTTTACCTGATCAATTCAGTCGGTACATGTATATGTATGTATAATGTTGAATACGAGGTCGAATACTGATAATATTAATATAGTTGAAATAATAATAATATTAAAATACAGTGAATCTGTTACCTTTTATGGTGTTGAGTTTTTTGCAGTTCGATTTCTCTCGAACTCTTACATCTATTACTTTATGCTCACCATCGGGTCTGTGTGCATTTTTCATGTTATTGTTTGTACATTGTCGCATTTATTTCGGTACGTTGTATTGTGCATAACATATTTATTGACTCATAAACATTGTTCAAGGCCTCGTGTGGTGTGAAGATTTTACGTGTCTTGGATGTGTCCTCACACTCGTATTCATCAGATTTTTAGTTCAATCACTTTAGGCATTCCTTCAGTGTTGAATTTAAATCTCCATTTGTTTTCACTGTCTCGTTTCGCTTTTGATATAACAGCTCAGTGTAGATTTAAGCTCCTCATATGGTGTAGACGATTGCATGATAAAGGACGTCTGCATTTTGATTACAAGAAGATTTTTTAGTCTCCAGGTCGTTGTATCTTTCCCAAGTACCGTCATGACGTCTGCAAAGGGCGATGTAATGCCCGACAGCCCCGAGAGGCATAGAAGCCTCATCTTCGTTTTGATGGCCTGGTAGAAACTGTATTACACCTCTCAAAAAGAATAACGTGCTTTGAATTTCTATGTGATGCGGTATGCTAGACAATTGCAGCACGCCTTCTACAAGTAGATGTTTTTTCTTTGGATCGGACGTTAAAATCTCTACAAACAAATGTTTGCCGTTAATGACAGTTTTACTTGTTCGGAAACCATCACAGACTGACCTATTTTCGGTGCCCCTCAAACCGCAGCTGGTACATCTATCAGCGATCTGTTCCGATATTAATCTCTGAAGTTCATCGATGGATCCATCCTTGGCAGAGACTGTGATGATAGGTCTTTCGTACACTCTAACCGCATTGGGACATTCTGTGTCAGAGCACTGGTTTGTTTCCTTGGCGCTAGAATGACCTTTCATTACATGTGACAACAATTTTGACACTGGCATACCGCACTTCATTTGCATCAGTCCACTTGGTAGTCTAACGGAACGACAAAGCGGGAATAGTATTTCCGCTCGAAGCTTGTACGTAGTAGCAGATATACCTTTTTGTATGATATCAGCGGCAAGTTTTCCAATGGCATAGTTCGTTGCGCTATCGACGTATTTTTTGTACGGATCACTGTCACAATACGCGGTACAAAAGATCTGTGTGGATGAATCGAATGAACATGTATTTGATAACAGAGTTTTCTTCCCGCCCCGCATAACTGGCTGCAGAGTACGGTCGTGGCCAATTTTCAAAATTCCAATTGGAACAACGGGTTTAACTTGAGAGAGATCGACGTGAAGCCATTCAGAATTCGGCTCGAGATACGATTTACGCTTTCGCTTTGTCTTTTCTTCGCCTAAATTGCGCCAGTTTTCAATTTCGGACATCTCTAATCTACGATCAACTAACGGGTCTAGCTCGTTTCGAATAAGTTTTGACGCTACAACCGTACCGTTTACGAGAGGAGAGATTTCAACCGATTCATCACACGGAGGAAAATCGTCTGTATTATCGAACTCATCATTGGACTTAAGCGTTGAAGTTGCATCTATTTCGATGTCGGAATTTGTATATTCCTCATTGCTAATAGAATCTTCTTCAACATCTGTGCCATATCGTGGTGCGTCGTCCTCTTCCTGCACGAAATTTGCTGCAGCAAGTTTCATGGAGCCTTCGATTGATTTGATATGATGAAGCATGAAATCATCAACGCGTAAGGGCAGAGTCATATGTTGGAAAACTCTGTTTTTGATATCGTTGAAATTCGATTCTACCGAAGCGCTGGAGGCCGTTAGGTTTCCGTAACCATAATAGGGTACCATAATGGCAGTAAATACGGGAATCAAATGTGCTACTTGCAAAATATCGTCAACAAGTTTGGGTAATGCTTGTTGGTTCCCCCTTGTCCCAGTGTCACTTTTACTCTTAACATTTCTGACGATTTCCTGTACCCGAGCGGTGAATGGATTCCCCGGGCACATTTCAATGTCCGAGATATCACAGATTTGAGTTTCTTCTTCTGTAAAATTCTCATTATCTGCCGAATTAATCCCACCTATCCTTTTAAGAAGGGCATTCTTGCTAACTTCGCAAGGTGTGGGCAGACCTGTGTTTTCGTCATCTCCCTCGGTAGCATTGCAAGCAACAGTAATAATATCTGACAATATTCTAAAAAGGTCATTAACGTCTTCCGATTGTATAACTTGACCCAAACTTCTTAAGTAAAATTGTCGGGTTCGTCGGAGCTGCCCACGCAAACTTGACCACATTGTCATCATTTTAACAACGTGAGCTACATCATTTCTAAGAAAACACGCTGGTAGATTAGGAGCCATACAATCCTCGCGACGAAGGATTTTAGCACATTCGTGTAAATAAGCATTCAGCGATGGAAATGTTGTGAACGCTTGAATACAAGCTGACATCAAAGCTTTAGACATGTCGACTACGATCTCACGAGGTGTCGGAACCCCGTCACGTTGCCACATAGACAACCAGTGCCGGATAGATTCTGTATCATGTCGCTCTGAGAGCATGGAACACACGGGGTAAATTTTGCGCGATGTGGCGTCTCGCACGACGGCACTGTATAAAAAAATATTTCCGGACTTTGTGCCATCAGGTCTTACAAGCCTCTTAACCACTCCACCAGTCGCATCGATCATTAGCCTATGAATTGGAGTGGTTTTACAATAATTGCGGTATACATGCAATTGCGCTGTACTGTGGTACCGTACGTAAAATTTATCATACGCGACATCTCGGATAACTCCCTGATATGATGCAATGTACATTGCTTTGGCTATCGCTATTATCGGATCAGCATGCAAGCGCGATTTCTTCAAAGCTTGACATTTAGCGACTCTGAGTATGTTGGTCGAAGGTAAGTGACTTGGTACCGGGTCTCCAAATGTCATAAGATCATTCGCGAGTTGCTTTTGCAATGCACTCGCTGCCACATTCTCGCACGTCATTTTCTTCACCGCTGTCTTCCTTGCGGCACCAGCTAATTTCCTTTTTAAGTTCGCGGGATGGGCTCTTGTGAATACTCCTTTATAAGTACATTTCATGAGGACTTTGTCGTTTGAGTTGGGCTTGTGATCCACGTATGCTACGAATTTCGCTTTGCAAAAAGTACAAGTACCATTTATCGACAAGTATTTACTTTTCGAGGATTTATTTGCCTTGCCCCCTTTGAAGCTAATCTTGCACGGCAATTTCAATTGTTTCCAAAGTCGGTTGGTTACAATATGCGTCCACTTCCGACGTTTTGAGACACTGTATTTTCGGAAACCATTCCTGCGATTGTCTCTATAAGTGACTACTTCGGGAGCAATACCTTTCCACGCCTTTGACGAAAATTTGATGGTGAATTTTCTTTCTTGGTAATGTTTAGATGTTGTTTGCGGGTCGTGTTGCTCCTTTGAACTTTCACTGTAAGGTGCATCTGACGATGAGCTAGTATCTCTTGAAGTACTTATGGTAGTGTTAGGCATATTCGTGCTCGCATCAGTAGTATTCGCTGTATTATTCAACGATACATCTTCTTCTTCTTCTTCTTCTATCACCGTTGTAGGCAACTTATTGAGCTTAAAATATTCTCGCAAGCCGTATCGGTTCTCCTTCACGATGGTATAGCAGTAAACAGGAGAAACGTTTTTTGTTTTCATTCCTTCGCTCAATCGCTTCCATACTTCAGAACTCTTTCCTGCTACACTACCGTTGCCTAAATATACCGCATCGATTTCGTTAGCGAGTAAAGAACGAAACTCGTCATCGGGAAATGTGCGCGGCCTCGGCATAGTTTCACCATAGATATAAGGTAGTTCACAATACTTAGTGCGAATATGCCTAGAAATCTATGGAATTTCTGCAGACTTGATCGTACGAAAAAGGTTTCGTTTTGTTTATCCGAATACGAATATACCACGGAACAATACGCGGGACTTAGATATGGCAATGTAGGTAAAGGATGGTATATCGTAACAATGAAGGTAGGGAAGGTGGTAAATATGTACGGTATATGCAGAAAGTAAAGGAAACCTGTACCATGTATGGAATTGTCATCAGCTGAGGGAGTGACGAGGTAGGGAAGGAAAATCTGGATAGATGAGCTGCAAAAAGAACGAAATCCGGTTATGAGTCTGGAAATGGAAGTGAAGAAGATAATCGAGGGTGATTTCAATAAAGAGCCGTGCGCATATAGATTTTGGTTCGAAATGAAAGGGAGAAAAGTTTAAAAATCCGATTTCATTCTAGAAAGCATAAGGTAGAACGTGAGGAAGAAAAGATGATATATGTATATAACCGAAATAAAAAATACGCCTCGTATAAAAACAAACTTTGTATTCAATATATATTTCAATGTATTATAATTACTGATAGTAAAAATACGCCAGCGCATACTACAGAAACTAAAACTTTTGTAAGTATAATAAGAATAAAGCTAGTATAGCAATCAAAACTTTTGTGAGTTTAATAAGAATAAATATTTGTATTGTTTTCACTTATATATGTATATGATTATATTGTTATACATATACATATACGCGTAGATCCGTCTCGTGAAACTGTAATCTGTTTTTTCTGAGAACCCTGTGGGCTATCAAACCCGAAAGCATTGCACAAAAAAATCGCTGCGTATTGGACACAGAGATACTCGTGACAGCAAATATCATTCGCCGAATACCTCTACTGCTCGGGCTACGATACCTTACGAAGAGAAACGTGCGGACGAACTGACTCACACGTATGCGCAGTGGGGCGCCTCCGCCAAGCAGCTAGATACGAACTAATAATACTCGAGTACAACCGTAGCGCCACGCGTGGTCAGCAAAGGCGATAAAGTCGAGAGAGAGAGAGAGAGAGAGAGGATCAGCTGTTACAATGTATGTACGTGTTACGTCGCATTTTTAAGCGAATGTTCGAAGTAAATACAGTAGTAATTGCTTTCATATATTTGATATGGTTACCTACAACAATTTTTTGAAGTATAAGCTTGAATAATTATATCGCTTCGAATATACGCTAGCCCTAATAATAAGGTTTGAAGATACGAATAATATTCTTTGGAGAATAATAGAGTTCTTTTCTCTGAAACAGTTTCTAAAATTTTATTGCTTTTCGAGTGGTTACAGGAATGTTCTGGAGGCCATGTGTTAGAAAACTGAACGGAGAAAAAGGCATACCCCTACGGTCGAACGCCTAGCCCAGCAGCCTTTATCTACAAAATAATATAAACACCTTCGACTTCGAAATATTCAAAGCGCCAAGAAATACTATCTATCCTAAAAATATCTACAGGAAATGATTAAAAACATACTTTTTCGAATTAAATGATTATTGAACTACCCAAATAAGGGAGGGATTATGACATATAAATAATGCATATTACTAACAATTGAGAATTTGCCAATTTCCGAACGACAATAGACATAAATCATTCATTTAAACAACATTTCGATGAATAAAACGATCATTTAACAAGAATATTTAATTCAAAGATACATTTTATTCAATTTCAGTAACTTATATGTGGGACATTCCACGTCAACTTTGCACTCCGTGTACCTCACCCCTTCGATTTCGATCATTTTTTAGTATGACGTTGTTACCGACCAAAAACGGTCTTAGAATTATTTTCAGATTTTTCCAACCACCAGTGAAATTGAAAAAAAATCGAAAAACCTATTTCGAAAATGCCATTTTCAAAAATCTGAAAAAATTCACACCAATTCTACGACTTGAAACATGATTTTTGAGCACCACACGATAATGGGATCTCTATATTTACTATTTTTTTCGCACTTTTTTAGTTTTTTCATGTCGGAATTGGAATTTGTATTTTTGTGATCGGTTATAATTTTTATTCTTATATGCATATTTATTTATAATAATTTACTCAAATATTGAAGAAATTGCAAAAAAGTAAAAAAATGAAATTAAAATGAAAAAAAACGTCTACGATATTTATGAGTTATGAGTCAATAAATATGTTATGCACAATACAACGTACCGAAATAAATGCGACAACGTACAAACAATAACATGAAAAATGCACACAGACCCGATGGTGAGCATAAAGTAATAGATGTAAGAGTTCGAGAGAAATCGAACTGCAAAAAACTCAACACCATAAAAGGTAACAGATTCACTGTATTTTAATATTATTATTATTTCAACTATATTAATATTATCAGTATTCGACCTCGTATTCAACATTATACATACATATACATGTACCGACTGAATTGATCAGGTAAAGTACGTATCATCTTCCACATTATATTACATACAGAATACTAAAAAGATATTTTCTAAAGGACACAAACTGAAAGTACATTTTTGTTGCAAGAAAAAAAAATATCTTAAAAAAATTACGATACCGTAAAAAAAAAATGAATATAATTTTGGGAAAATTCGGAACTTAAAAAAAAAAATTATAATTAAAATAAATAAGAAAAAAGATTGAAAAACAGATTAGAAAAAAAACAATAATAAAAAATGATCAGAGAAAATAATAATAAAAAAATGATGAAAAACAAATTGAAAAAATACATAAAAAAAATAAAAAAAAATTTTAAATTGCGAAAAAAAACAAAAAAAAAACAAAAAAAAATTAAGTAAAAACAAAAAAAAACCTCTACGATAACCATTACCTTGCCGTCGGTGTAGAGGCCTAAACTCAGATTTATCGAGTGAACAAAATATGGTTGGCAACATTCATCATTATACTGTTACCATCAACAGACATTGTCATGATCAATCTGCGGTATTCATTGGTCGGTTTCATTTGATGGTGGATATATTTATGGCAGTTTTGAAGAAACGAGGTCTTTCTGAGTTGTGACAGTTCGATTCTGGGGGTTGACATCTCGCCTCTTTTCGTCTTTTTCCGCCTTTTTTAGCACAAAGCTTGATCTTTGCGACACATACCCGAAGAAAAATGAAACAATTCATATAGGTCTGCGGGCTCCGTTTATGCATTGGCGTGAAGTAATTACATCATATGTCTCGCTAATGACGAGGATACAAAGCGTTATTTGGGTGGCACAAAGTAGAACAAAACGAATGCCTCAAGTTCCGTACCACCCGAACTCGTTGGGCCGTTTGCATACCTCGTCGGAGGCATATATCTCGGTAATGACGAGGGTACAAAACGTTATTTGGGAGGCACAAAGTAGCACAAAACAAATGCCTCAAGTTCCGTACCACCCGAACTCGTTGGGCCGTTTGCATACCTCGTCGGAGGCATATATCTCGTTAATGACGAGGGTACAAAACGTCATTTGGGTGGCACAAAATAGCACAAAACGAATGCTTCAAGTTCCGTACCACCCGAACTCGTTGGGCCGTTTGCATACCTCGTCGGAGGCATATATCTCGGTAATGACGAGGGTACAAAACGTTATTTGGGTGGCACAAAATAGCACAAAACAAGTACATAATGTTGAGTGTCTTCCAACCTTGCGGGTTCTAACTTAACATTAAGTTGGAACCCGCTCCTAATTTCTTGCATATTTTGAGAATACTAATAGTACAAAACTTTTTTTTTGCGGTACAAAACAGCACAAAACGAGCACAATATGTTGAGCAAATTTTGATCTCATTTGGTCATCGGCGGGTTCCAAGTTAATAGAGCAATCCTCCAGACCAGGGATTACCTTAGCTGGCTGTTGGTTTACTTCCCCTCCCCTCTTCAAGGTGAAACTTCATGTTAGAGAAATATGTTTGACAAGGAGACAGACGAGTGCATATTTAGAATGTAAAACTGCTTTAATAGCGATAACTCGAATACATTTGATATTGACCGAGGTCGGCGATCTGGTTTATAAAATTAACAGTAGAGAACAAAATTATTAAATAAAAATGAAGAAATAATAATACTAATCAAAATTTATCGGTTCTGCTCCTAAGACGGTCCTTACAGTTCAAACGTTTTACATCTTTCCCAACTCTCTTTAGCAGTCCCGGGCTATCGTGGACTCTAATAAGTAATATCTATCTAACATTGGAACTAAACGCTTTGCTTGAAGTTCCTCTCCCTAAACTTGAAGCTAAATTCGATAATGTTCTCTAGACGAGTAACATTTCGTTTCAATATGACGCAACTTGGCGCTTTGCCGGTCAACTGGTACCCGCTCTTCGTGGTCCTCCAGTTTTGTACTCTTTCAGGGCTTTGGTCAGGTTATCTTGTTGACGTCATTTCCACATTCGTGTGTCCTGTTATGGTTCATAGTCCGTTGTCTTCGTTTATTATTTTCGGTTTATGTAGGTCAATGTCGATGTCGATGCTGGTCTCGATCAGCTGTCCGTTACAGTTGTTGTCGTGATTTGTGTATGTTACGGGCATTGTTGATATATTGCGTTCTTGAATAGCTGTCCATTACAGTATACGAGTACGATTCCAATAATTGATTACAGGACAACCATGTGGACGATCAACTTGAAATTTTTTAGAGATGCGTGATCCCTATGGACGTATATTCCAGAAAAATTTCTACTCATTCTTATCATTCTGACAAGGCGAGCCAACCTCCTCAAGACGTTTATCGTCATTATTATTAGATAGTACATACAAAATAAGAAAAATTATTTCCCTAAAAGTATATTTGAAAAATACAAAAAATCAATTCTCCACTCTGAACCATGGCTCAAAATGTTTGTTTTGGAACCCAGAAATCATGGGAATTTTCATAAAAAAAGAAAAAATGGCATTTGTTTCAGGACCATAAAAGGGTTTGTAACATTTTTTAAAGAAGAATACTTGCGACGGAAAATCTTCAAAAAATGGTGAGTGCTTATTTTAGGTCGTAAAATCATTTGAAAAATAATCAAGCAAATTTGCTTGATTATTTTTCTTGATATATATATATATATATATATGAGGTATTCCATGCCAACTTAGAGGACACTTTTCCGGATCCCCGCTAATTTGCTTGATTATTTTTCAAATGATTTTACGACCTAAAATAAGCACTCACCATTTTTTGAAGATTTTTCGTCGCAAGCATTCTTTTTTAAAAAATGTTACAAACCCTTTTATGGTCCTGAAAAAAATGCCATTTTTTCTTTTTTTATTAAAATTCACATGATTTCTGGGTCCCAAAACAAACATTTTGAACCATGGTTCAGAGTGGAGAATTGATTTTTTGTATTTTTCAAATATATTTTTAGGGGAATAATTTTTCTTATATATATATATATATATTATGACCCCGGTCAGGCAGTGTCCTAGTATCTTGAAGCGAAGGTCTCGCAGATGTTTCTCGTAGAGCATTACAGAATTAGAAAATAAGATAGAATTAGCTTAAACAAGAGAATGCAACTTAAAGATAATTAGTCGTTCATTTTTGGAGTATTGGCCTCAGACGTGCTTTCGTTATTTTTAGCGATATTTGTACCTAGGGGAGTGTGATAATCAAACAAAGTGACGGGGTACGAAATACCACGTCACAATATATATATATATATATATATATTTGTTTAATTATCACACTCCCCCAGGTACAAATATCGCTAAAAATAACGAAAGCACGTCTGAGGCCAATACTCCAAAAATAAACGACTAATTATCTTTAAGTTGCATTCTCTTGATTAAGCTAATTCTATCTTATTTTCTAATTCTGTAATGCTCTACGAGAAACATCTACGAGACCTTCGCGTCAAAATACCAGGACACTGCCTGACAGGGGTCACGTACCAGCTCAACATCGACCACCACCGACTACAGACGAACGAATACCGCTGAAACCACTCCCGATGGATGCCTATCTAGTTGTCGAACAGGGTCGTGCGTGATGCACAAACAGTACCTCCGACTATTTAAGACTTATCGGCCAGGAGCCGAACCACGAACGAATGCTTCTACCGCTCGGATGCATAGTCAGGCGGCGTACAGGGCTGTGCGTCAAAAACACAACAAAGCCTCCCGTCGACGATACTTATCAGCCTGGAGCTGAACCGACCCTAACACCTACTAAGTCGTTGTCTATCAAATAGAGGACGGTTTTCTCTTCACGAACCGTCCTATCGAAGGACTGCGGCGTGGAATAGGCTAATGATATGCTGACCACGTGGATCTGGTGGATCTAGTGTGGGGATCCGGGTTGAGGGCCATCACCACCAGATTGTTCCGGCATGAGGGCTTCAATGAGCGTGGGCCGGGATGCAGCGCCGACGAAATAGCTACAACGGGGAGTACCAGTAAAGCAAGGAGTGAAGTACGATCGGTCGCGAGTCCAAGAGATCGGTGACGCAATATTATCGCATACCTCAGTATCGCAACACATGAACGGTACGACCTCGCCTCTCACCAACGATACCGCACAGCTGAGGGAAAACATCTCCGTCCACCTTACGACGTCCCGATACCTCGATATCTGTCGTCGCGAAAGAAGAAAAACTAGCGGCGAGGGATTATCGCCGCCTAGCCGTAGACCAGACCTACGCGACCTGTGAACAATTAGATTACCGCAAATTTGAGGAAAAATCACGTGACAGCAGTGCGACGAGGATCAGGATCATCGCTCGTCTCGACACTCTACGATCAGTTCTCGAAAAATGAAGACGTGCTTTTGTTAACACACTACGCTCAGTTCTCGAATAATCAAGACGTGCTTTTGTTAAACTCTACGATCAGTTATCGAACAATAAAGACGTGCTTTCCTATTGTTAACTCTACATTCAGTTATCGCTGATAGCAGACGTGCTTTTCGTTAACTCTACTTTCAGTTTCGTTAATAGCAGATGTGCTTTTGTTAACTCTACCTTCAGTTTCGTTAATTGCAAACGTGTTCTTGTTATCGCTACGCAAGTCGTCGTACCGCTATCGTATCGCATTCTCTAGCACCTGTTAAATCTTCTTTTACGTAAGTGAGGTTCCTTTTCTATTTTGTGAAGCTACGAGAGTACTTGCAATATGTCGTACCTTTACCTTTTTCTCTCTTTCTCTTTATCCTGCAGTTGGTCTGCTTGAGCCACCTGGGCTCGTACCTTATTCTCTCTTATCTCTAATTTTGCCCCTTTCTCTTTCTTATTGCAAGTAACCTCGCGACTGGTTAACTATTACTTACGCATTGTTAGTGACAATTGCTTTATTTTGTTATCTTTCTCTTCTAGAATATCTAAATGTCTAATATCGCTGTACAACAGCGCGTTCCGTTAAATGATCAATTTTTGTCTTAGCTATTGAGCATTGCTATTTCGCTATATTTTCTCTGATTAGTTCATATCTGTCTCTTCACCTATTCCCGTTGATTACCGTATCTTAGTGAGTGTACCGCGTGCGCGATCTTACATCGCTCCGTGGTCCCGCTCGTCGTTCATTTGACATTGGAGTATTGTGCCGTACCGCATAACATCTTTTTCATTATTTTCTTCGCTAATATCGCTGATCGTAGTTGTCCGTAGTCTCTTTGGTTTGTCGTATGTTGCATATTAATTTTCTTGAGTATTATTTGCCTCATCTTGAATTATCTTTTATCGTACCGCATATTACCTTTCTTTCTTCTCGCGCTTACCGCAAACTAGAGACTACGTATCATCTGTTAGTACCTATATTTTATGATAATTTTCTACTGGACCCGTTGCCTTGAATTTATCTTGTAATTCATAATTCCCTGTCTTTGCCTATTTCTGATCATTCTGGTAATGTGATAACTATTACAATTTTTGTATTTCGCATGTGTTTCATAATCGCTTCTCATATTTTATGGTTTACTTGCTTAATGCTTAATTTAAGTACCGTATATCTTTTTCTGTTCTGCACATTCATTATAAAACCGTATTAGTTAGTACCTCGAATTATAGTATCGCGAGCTCACGCATATTTCCCGCTTATTCGGAAAACGTTCCGTTATTTGTTAAATCTCTCGCTTAACTTTTCTCTGGCTGTAAAGATTTTTAATTATCGCATCTATCTTAATTGTATCTTAATCTCTGCAGTTGTTGCTTGTTATTAAAATTTATCGTTTCTTAATCAATATATTCGATACTATTTCTGCTTCACCTGTTTCTTCTTTTGTCTATTGGATTCGACCCCTCCCCTCTACCATTATCGTGTCTATACTGAGCAAGCTGTGCAAAACCGTCGTAGAACCTGACCTTACCTTTACTTAGTATCTTTATCTTTACCTTTACCTTTATCTTTTTCTCTCATTATCTATTTTTGACGCATGTGCGTCTGGCGCCCAACAATCATATCTTTCTCTTATCGTATCTCTTTCTATGTCTAATTATTCAGGTTAGTGACTGCGCCGTAGGGTGATCAATTATCTCATTTCTTCGTTTAACCCTTGCGAGAAATTTTATCGTGTTACAAAATGGCGCCCAAAGTGGGGCCACGATAGTAACAGAAAATAATTGGCGGTCACAAATTGGCGCCCAACGTGGTGCCACGATCGGACCTCAAAAATTGGTCACAATATATGTATGTGTGTGTGTGTGTGTGTGTGTGTGTGTGTGTGTGTGTGTGTGTGTGTGTGTGTGTGTGTGTGTTTTTTATAAAGAGGTACGAAAAAAGATCTTCAGAAGACACCGCCATCATTAATACTCCGCCGCCCATCCTACGGCGGATAACGATAGTCGGTAGTGTGGAGATTTTTACCCACTAAAAAAAACACTCCTCTTCCCCTCTCCCCGCAGATGTTACGGGGAGGACTGGATTGGAACCGCGTTAGCATTACATCAATCCAGTCCGTGCTGCGTCTTGCGACGCCTACTCCTGGCTACTGGTCCCTTTCTGCAATCTTGTCTTTCAGAAGGTGCTGTGCGTAAGTTGCAACAGCTGACCAGTTTTCTTCTTGTTTGAGCATATAGGTAACCAGGCTTGGGGGGTAGAGCCTGGTGCCTATACTCTCTTCGATGCTGCTCCTGTAGTCCTTCCACCGAACACACTCGAAGAACGTGTGTTCGGCGTCGTCAATTTTGTCCGGGCAATACTTGCATGTCGGCCTGTCATGTAGTCTCATCCTGAAGAGGTAGTCGTTGAATTGGCCATGGCCCGTCAAGAACTGGGTCAGGAAGAAGTCCATTTCTCCATGCTTCCGAGAGAGCCAGACGTTGATGTTCGGGATCAGGCGTGCCGTCCATCTACCCGTCTCTCCCGTGGTCCATCGGTCCTGCCACTCCTGTAGCGTCTCTTTCTTTATTCTCGTTATTGCCTCTTTGGAGTTGTCGCCGTTCTTTTTAGCGTCGTAGAGCTTGGCTCTTTCGAACGCTAATAAATCGATGGGTGCTGCTCCCGCAATGACTAATACAGCCGCTTCAGAAACCGTGCGGTATGCGCAGGTAACCCTGAGTGCGCCTCGGCGCCGCACTGCTGCCATCTTGCGTCGGTATGTCTTCTGTTTTAAAATGTCTGCCCATATTTCTGCTCCGTAGAGCAATACTGAGTGGACTGTTTCCAAGAGGACCCTTCTCTTTTTGGTCCGTGGTCCTGTTGTATTCAGCATGATCCTTGATAAACTGGATACCGTCTTGTTGGCCTTCGTGCATGCGTTTTCGAGGTGCTCGCGAAAAGATAGTTTCTCGTCGATCACTATTCCTAGGTAACGCAGTGTCCTGGTAGACCTCAATGTTGTCTCGCCCGTGTCGACAATGAAAGGTTTAGGAAACCATTTTTGTCGAGTCAGGACGACCATTTCAGTTTTTTGCTTGGCGAGTTTCAGGTGGTGCTTCTCAAGCCAAGTTTCAACGGCATCAATGGTTGCTCGAAGTAGGATTTCTGCCTCCTCGGCGCTGTCCACCACTAATGTGGCTGCGACGTCGTCTGCAAAGCCCGTGAGTTCCACTTGCTTCGGTAACGGGATTTCCAGGAGCTCGTCGTAATCTGCGTTCCACAGATCGGGTCCCATAATTGAACCTTGCGGCACGCCGGCTGTGATGTCATGCTCTTGTGGGCCTTCTGTCGTTTCCGCTATCAGCGTCCGTTCGTCGAGATAGTCATTTACTATTGCCAGATTTTCTGGCTCGGCTTCAAATTTGTATTCCAATGCATCCAAAATGTCGCCCCAATTAGCACTGTTGAAGGCGTTTTTAATGTCTAGTGTGAGGACAAGACACACCTTGCGAGCTTTGAGGCTACCAGACCATGCTTCTCTCGCCGTCCCTATGAACTTCTGGATCGCGCCGATTGTCGATCGGCCCTTTCGAAAGCCGTGTTGGTTAATAGCAAAACCTCCGGCACGGTCAATGTCGTTTCGAAGCCTTCCCTGGATGAGCTTCTCGAGTAGTTTTCCGGCAATGTCCAGCATGCAAAGTGGTCTAAACGACGAAGGTGTTATAGGAGTTCCCTTCCCTTTGTCTAAAAGGACCAATCTTTGCCGCTTCCAGATCGTGGGGAATGTGCCGGTTGCCAAACATGCATTGTACGAGCTCAGGAGTATTCCTGGGAATTCCAGGGCTACCGTCTTGATCACCGATGCCGGAATGCCATCGGGGCCAGGTGCTTTTCCTGTCTTGATGGTCTTAGCCGCATCTTGCAACTCCTTGGTTGTGAAAGGTGTTGTGCCGTTTTTTGCATAGTGCCTCTTCTTCCGCGGCTGGTGTTTTGGGAATAACTCCGCTATGATGCTGTTCATTAGAGCAGGCGGCTTCGGCGGTTCTGGTGAGGCTTTTCCAAGTTGTTTGACGACAATTTGGTAGGCTTTACCCCAGATGTCTCTGTCAAGGTCATTGCAGATCTCCTGCCACAGTTTCGCTTTGTTTGCTTTAATAGCCCGGTTTAAGTTCTTTTTAGCCTGCTTGTACTCGGTCGAATGTAGGTTTTGGTCCCGAGAGCGTTTCGTAGCTCTCGTCGCTTGTCGACGTAGCTTGTAGCATGTTTTCCGAAGCTCTGCTATCTCTAGTGACCACCAATATGCCGGCCTATGAGAGCCTTGTTTTTTCAATCGTGGCATAGAAGCATCACATGCGGCAACAATCAATCCCATTGTTTTTGACACTAATGTTTCTGTCTCATTACGGGTATTCGGATTCGTGTTGTTCTGGAAAGACGACGAGCTTCGTGTCAGAGAAGTTCGCAGTGCGTCTAAGTCGAGCTTCTTGGCATTCCACCTCCGCGGTTGATGATCACGACGAGGTACCGAAATAGCTGCCATTCAAATACTGAATGTTACATATTGATGATCACTGCCACTGTATTCCTCTGATACTGTCCAATCCTCGATCATATTCGCGATCCTTGGAGTCGCCAACGTGATGTCGAGGATGGATTCCTGATATCCTGGTCTTCTGAAAGTCGTAGTATTTCCGGTGTTCAGCACTATGAGGTCAAGTCTTGCTGCAAAGTCTGCTACTTCGTTGCCTCTAGTGTCGGAGAAATCAGCACCCCATTTAGCCGATTTCGCGTTGAAATCACCAGCTACGATGACTTCCTGGTTGAACTTATCGATGATGTCTTCTATGTTTGCCATTTTCTGGCGGAACACACTAATCCCTTCATTGGGTGAAAGGTAGACGCTCATAATATAGGCTGTTGGGGTTTTGATCCAGACGTATCCTGGTCCGCATCCGCTGCTGTCGACGGTGACGTTCTTCGTGTTTGCGATCCAGATCGCTGCCGTGCCGGATTTATCAGCGAACCATGTTCTGTCCTGGATGTTCAGATGTTGCTCGCAGATGAGGCAGATATCGATCTTGTCTTCAAAGATACGCTGGTGTAGTAAATTTTGCGCCAAAGCGCACCTGTTCAGGTTGCCCTGTAATAAGCGCGTCATTTCGGCCCTCTCGCAGCTTCGGCAAGTGCGGTGCGAAATGCCTTACAAGCTCCGGAGCCGGCGATATGACATAAGCCATCATGGACTTCTTTGTCCGGCGTACAAAGAAAGCACTTTGGCTTCACCGCGCAGTCTTGCGACTTGTGGTTTTCGCCGCCACACTTGTAGCAACAATTGCTCCTGTCGGGTCCCGTACAGCTACGTGTTTGGTGCCCATACCCAAGGCATTTGAAGCATCGGGTCACTTTTACGACTGGGCGAATGCGGCAGTTCACCCATCCAATTTTTATGCGAGCTTTATCGAGGGCCTGGGTTGCACTGGCCTCGTCTATCTCACAGAAGGCCGCACGTTGTCCTCTTGGTGTAACCTTGGTCAAGTTGACCCGTTTAATCTCCAGGTTTGTCGTGAAGTCCCGCTTGAGTGCTTCACGAACGTCAGTTTCGGTAGAGACTCCATCCAGATCAAGAATCTCTATCGTCGTCAGTGGTGTCAGTGTTTTCACCGTGCCGATGTTTGTGGTTGCTGTCTTTATCGCGGCAGCAAAAGCTGCGCTGTCTTCAGACTTGCGGCTCATCTCCAGCAGGACGCCTCCGCGCCTTGTTTGTGTGATAGACTTAATGTTTACGCCAGTCTTGCTCGGGTCTACCTTGGCCTTGATCTCTTTAAGGAGTTCGGCGTACGTTCGCCCCTCTGCTGGTTGGACAAGAACAGCCTTTGTTCTTGGTTTCCTTCTGTTCGCCTTACGATGGCTATTTGCCAAAGGGCCATCTTTAACGTTTGGCTTTTGGGGCGCTTTCGCTGTTGCTGTCGAGTCTTGTGGCACTTTTTCCTTCGTTTTTCTTCGCCGAGTCACTACCGCCCAGATGTTGTCGTTGGCCGGTTTTTTAGATGCTCGCGAATCTTGATCAGAAGCGGGGCTAGGTGTGGGTAGCGGCCTTTTTTTTGAGTTTGAATTCTTCAAGGTGGCTTCCGGTGTCTGCTGTGCATTTGGTTGGGGCTCCATCTGAGGAGATGTTTGCGTTGTTTGCGCTGTCCCGCTTGGTACTGTTTTCGGAGCACCAGTGTAGTCTTTTAGTGCCAGGTGATATGCTGTGTCGATCTACCTGACTAACTTCTTTATTTCTCCGTGAACGTTGTTCCTATCCTTGATGTACCACGCTAGCTCTTCAATTTTGGAGCCTAGTCTCTCCATCGGTGTTTGGCGACATCCACTGGTCGGTGCAGAGTTTACTCTGTCCCGGTGGGATGCGACCAAAACATTTTTCCCTCGTGTAGCTGGTGGGGCAATGTTCGTGCCCTGCTCGACGTCCATGAAGACGTCCTGTGCAGTCTCTTGGTTGTTGTTGTTTGTGTTATTTGTAGTCTCCATAAGTTTATGTAATACTCCAGAACAAAAGGTCGTCTCCGAACGCGATGCCTCCGGAAGTTAGGGGGTGATCACTCTAACAGCTACCCCATGACTGAGAGAGCTTGTGGCTATTGGAGCAGGGAAAGGCATCTGCTCCAGCCGTGCACCATATTCCATCACGGGCTTCCTCTTGCTCCCGTGGGTGCGGCACGTAGATGCCGGGAGTTTCCACGTACGCCGCGCTATAGGGATCATATCGCACATCTCTTTCGAGCAGCGTCACCAAATCCGCTTGCGTACGTAACCCTTGGTCAGTTGTTGTGACCAAACCTTCCATCGCTGAAGGGGAGTTGGTATTTTTTGCCGCGGGAACTATTTTATTTCTTCTCCGACCCACCCGGATACACGGTGGGCGGCTGTTTCCTCTTCAGCTCTCGTGTTGCTCATTTGGCACCACCCAGGGAGCACATATGGATTAAGGATTCCACGGACGCGAGCAACTTTACTCCCCGTGTGTGTGTGTGTGTGTGTGTGTGTGTGTGTGTGTGTGTAAAAATTAGGTCGCAGATTTTTTTCACGTAGATATAATTGTTACATAAAAATAATTATGTAACGAGGATACGAATACTTTGAAACATACTAGAATGGATCTCTTGACACATCCCTGTGATGTTAACGGTGATATATTTTATTCATGTTTACGTCATTATGTAACAGTGTTTTAGCGAGTAACAGGAGAGGAGACTCGTGATCTGGTTTGATACAGGTTGTCACAATAAAAACTGAACACACTCAATTTAGCAAAAAAAAATTATAACTTGATTTATTGGATACACTATACACGGTTAGCGAATTACCCGATATGTACAATGCACGTGGTTGCCAAGAACAACACGTGGTAGTGAATGCACCCAAATTCACAATTAATTTAATAATTCCTTTAAAGCGAATTCTCGCACATTAATAATTACAGTAACTTCAATAAAAAATTCAACCAAATACCACGGTCACAACTATTTTTATCAATAGCCGAATAATTAAATAAACCAGCGACAAGAAAAACCACGAGGTGAACAAGAGGTAGCAGTAAGAACAAAAAAAAGGCCGGAAAAACCGGGAGAATTGGCGTCTTCTTCTCCGTGAGAATGACTGCGCATGTCCAATAGCTAAGAGCCAATAAGAAAATTCATAGCGAGTGACGTCAGAGAATAGCGAAATGCGCAAGCGTCAATAAATTTAAACTATAAATTTATTGATTGGCTATCGATTGTCGGGTGATCTATGCCCTGTTTAGTGCTGCCTTCTTGCTGCGAGTAAGCCGAACTTCGCTTCGCCCGGGCAATTTGAGTGTTGACTGAACAAACAGATATATCAATTTTTTGGACCACACAAAAATGAATGCTTTGAGACCCAAATGTTACGTAACATCTTTTCTGTGAATTTAACATGAAATTTTCACGTAGTTGTCACATTACACTAAAGTCAACGTACCTTGAAGGGCACATACAACATATCAGTTATGTACCCAACCAGACAAATCATTGACTTTTTCAAATGTGCTACCTGGGTAGTGACACAGCTGCAAGAATTGGCTGATACTTCGATGCGGCAGATTAAGAAAAAAATCAAAACAGAACAACCATATATTACTATGAAAGAAGAAAAACTTGATGAGAACGACGGTAATGATGGTGATGATAATGAAGATGGCGATATGGATGATGCGGATTTCATGGATGCGGCAGACCAAACATTCACAGGAGATAATATTTCCACCACAAGCACACCAATGAAGAAGATCGATATGTCTGTGGGACAGTATTTAAAAATGTTTGGTACAAAGAAATAAAATGATCTAGACAACACATATGGCGTTCGAAAGTTGGAAAAACGCATGATGATTGGCGATTCGCAAATCCATTTCGTTGAGGATCAGATATATGTGGGGGATGAAACATATGAGAACCAGGATTACCCAAATTATTGTACAAAAAATCACCGGATCCCACCATTGTGAACGATACAGACAAAAATAATGATATAAAAATTGTAACCATGACAAATGCACATAGAAAACATTACAAGGTCGATGAAAACATTCGTGTTGATGCGAAAAATGCAAAGAATAAAAGTTTAATTACGCAATTTGTCGGTTCACGACGAAAATCTGGCAAAGGTTCACCCAGCTATGAGATTGCACGAAAGGATGGGCAAGAGGTCGATTACGTCTACTGGGATAATGCAAATAAAATTGTGGATCGTCTCCGACTGCTTATGGCATCACAGGCGGCCGGCAATACCAATCACGCTAACGAAATAGTTGCAATTATTGAAGAGTTGCGAGAAGCCGGAATCGTTTATTAGCGACAGATCAGCAGGAAAATTATCATTTATAGATTAGTCGTTCAACGATGAGCTTCGGTATATTTGGACGAGAATTGACGCGTGGTCTGAGTAAAAAATTTGTGCGTGGCCCTCCAGGCATTGGATTTAAAATCACTCCGGACAATCAATATGATATAGACAATAGATGATTGTGTAATATTGCCGATCCGCAGCATGCAAATGATGCCGTTCCATTGAAAGATCTGCACAGTGTTTTACAAAATACCGCCGAAGATCTTACGCAAACTTTGCAATCGAATTTTTCTGTGGTCTTGAATGATATCAATGAACTGCGTAAGAATGTCAAGGAGAATAGCAAGCTTGTAAATACTGTGTTTGAGCGCGCTCGGAATCTTCACAGTCGATTGATAGCGCAGGAAAATAACTAATCACAACCTAGTCGCACGGCTTGACAAAAGAAAATTAAGCCGACCTAAAAAAAAGTTCGTGAAGAATCAGAACTGCCGGTTTGATCGCAAACCAGAAAGCAAGTGCAGCTATTGAAGCATGAAGGAGACGATAACCAATGAACATCACAAACCCGCTCGACGCAATATCCGCCGCGGTTTGTGGATTTACGTGGACTGTATGAGACTTGGCAAGCTGATCTGGTTGATATGATTGTATACAGCTCACATAATAAGGGATACAAATACCTGCTCACAATCATTGATATATTCTCCAAGTACGCTTGGACGGTGCCGATAATGTCCAAGAGTGGAAAAGATGTAACTACCGCACAGTGCGGCCAAAGGCCCCTTTATGCGGCCAAAAGTCGAAAAATGTAGAGAATGATCCACAAATTGGTATGTGGGGGTTTTTGGGGTCGCTGATTATGAATTCATCATCAGAATTAGCAAATTCAAGATGGCCGACCTAGTATGGCGTCTTATCATACGAAAAAACTTATAAAAAATTAAATGAATTGGGCGATTGATTAAAAGTCTTTGTTTTGAGATTGTTAGGGTATGTAATTGAGAACGAACAAATTAAAAATGGCGGGTCGCAATATGGCGATGTTATACAGGAAAAAAATTCTGAAAAAATTATTATATTTTTATTGACATTTACCATAGTAACTCACATCACATATGAAGATTTCAGAAGCGTAATGGATAAAATATTTAAAAGTTAGGTGTAGAAAATAATATTACATGAAAAAATTTGCATTGCCAATCTCGTCACAGTTGCAATCTTCTATATCTGTATCGGTTTCTGAGGCCGAAGAACTGTCATAATATTGTAGTTCCGTTTGATTATTCACAGTTGGAGGAGCTAACAAATTAATACAGTCTTCAGATAAAGATTTTAGTGGTTTCATGGGTAATCTCCGACAGCTGGAGATTTGTGGATCAGACGCAATCAAAAATCGTTTGAAAACATCTTCCAACGTTTTTTGACGATAATGTTTTCTTGCGAAATTCATGCGGTAGATCCTAAAAAAATTTATTACAGGCTTCCTGCGCATCTTCGGACATTTGACCGATCGGTAACACCGAATGTTTTATTATTTCGGGGCCATGAATCAAAAGTTTTTGAACCAAAGTGGGCATATAATACCGGGGATATTGTTGTACAATGTCTTTAGCTAATTTTACTGCATACTGCCGAAAATTGTTATCATCAATAGCATGACGCAGCTGCGTATAACCCTGTCTCTCTTTCTCATATTCTTTTGATTCACTGTATGGATGTGTTTTCCTTCGAAGGCTCACTTTTATATTTGTTTTTCACTTTGGTTTTTGAATTCTATGCTTTATTTCATTTTGTTTTTCATCTATTACTGTGATCGTTGAAACGAATATCTGACTTTTTATTTTGTAATACAGTGCACAAAAACTGAACGGGCAGCAACGGGCAGTTAAAATTGATTTTATATAGTACATGATACTTTTATCTGAAACCTCAAATGACTTAGAGAGCAAGATGTAATAAGATAAAAAAGTATTCACTCAATCAAATCCATTCAATTTGAGAAAATTAACCAAAAAATAGTCCTTACATATCCCCTTCTAACAATGTACTATTCAGGAATTTATATTCAGAATTTTTTTTACTTATTCTACTCACCTTCAGCTGTGGAATCCATTTTGTTTCGTTCGAATCGCTTTAAAAACAAAAATTTGACGCCTGTTTATCCGACGCGTCGCCAGTCGCACTTTCCTAACCGTCGTGTAGCGTTCGGGCGAAGGCCATATTCAGACTGAGATTATGGGGGGAGATTTGAGGCAAGGGACCTTACTATGAACGTTTTCCGTCTCCTAGGGGACTCCTTTAGCCAACCCAATGACAAAATATCCACAACCGAAAACTTTTTTTTTCGACTTTTGGCCGCATAAAAGGGCCTTTGGCCGCACTGTGTACCGCCATGAAATCCATACTAATACAAGAGCGCGTACCCAGACATCTACATGTTGATCATGGTAAAGTATTTCATAATGGCGAATCCAAAGCTCTCGTGAAACAGTACAATATCAACATGTGTTCTCCATTCAGTAATTTAAAAGTCTCGGTCTGCGAGCGTTTCAACCGAACTTCAAAAAATAAAATGTAGAAGCAATTTACTCTTTGAGGTTCTCACATATGGATTGACATTTTGCATGATTTGATCAAATCCTACAACAACTGCAAACATCGTACGATTCAGATGAAGCCAGCGAATGTTACCACCATCAACGAAAAACAGTTGTATGAACGCGTTTACAAGCCGCGACAAGTCTAATGCGTTAATCGGAACCGAAAATTCAAAGTTGGTGATCGCGTTCGAATCAGCCCATATAAAAATGTACTCAAAACAGGCTATAGACTGAATTGGACAACGGAAATATTCACCGCGAAAGAGGTGAAAAATACCAAACCTCCAACTTACAAGCTTATCGATTATCAAAATAAATCCATCGAAGGAGGCTTCTATGAGGAGGAACCAAGTGAAGTGAAATACCCCGATGGTTATCTAGTGGAGAAAGTATTACGCCAACGTGGAAATCAACTCTACGTGAAGTGGTTGGGATTTGATAGTTCGCAAAATGGTTGGATAGATAAGGTTGATTTTTAAAACAATTGTATTTAATAATGACATATAACATGAATCATACAAAAGGCATTTTATTCATCATGTTTTTCCTCAAATTATTTTATGTTGGCAGTCAATAACACTTAATGCCCTAATTAGGAATTTTATAAAATATATATATAATTCCTAATTAGGGCATTAAGTGTTATTGACTGCCAACATATATATATATATATATATACCGGGACAATCTCTTGAAACTATACATATAATGCGCATGCGCGAGTTTTATCGGCTGCTCGGGCAGGTTGACCACTCCGAGTTTCAGCTGTCAAACTCTGTTTCTGGCGGCGTTGTAGTTCATACGAATTTTCGAGGTTAGAATCATAACAGTCGAGGTAGTGACTCGGAAAGTTGATGCTAATGCTCTTTGAAAATTGGCTTTATTTGACTAAAATGAGAAATCTGTTTAAATGTTGGGTGCTTGGAAGAAAGGCAGCAGGTAGGTGCGAACACTTTATTTGATCATTTTTATTATTTCGTACATTAGAAATAACAATGGAATTTTTATCTATCAACAGGTGATACGGCTAAAATAATTACATCTCTGATATTCACTGTTATCTGCCCATTCAATTTGTCAGACGTACAAAGATCATCGCCACTTTCAAGCAGCTAAGCAACTTTCTCACTCTTTTGTGATTTCAGGCGGTAATATTGAATCTTATCACTTTCGAAAATGAGACATTAAACCGAGCGTTCAAGAAATTTGAATATCTCACTATCTGTAACGGAACTGTGAATCTTTTTTTTCTTGAAAATAGTTCAACAAAATTTACGAATAGTCGATAGTCAATGTATTTTTTCCGTTTAACAAATTATTGCTACTACTATTTAAAATTTCCGAATGATTATCAGAATTTATTTCGCAAATTTTCAATGATGTTCGATTAAATAAATGAAGGGAACCTAATACTCAAATTGAAAATTCAAGTAATATTAGATTTATTAAAATGATTTCTGTATTTCATGTAAGTGCGGTTCGAAACAAAGAAAATCTAATCGGAAGCGTAGAACTCAGGAACGTAAATCACATCCTGTGACACAAGTTGAAAATCAAGTTTCTCAAAATGCGCCTTAATGTCACAATTAGCTTCAAGGACAATCATGTTTTAGAGTAATGTCAATTTTAAAGTAATGTAAAGATTGTGTCCCTTGTTCCATCAAAATAAATGAATATCTAATTTTTAACGAAGTTTATGAAGATTTTTTTCCAAATAATGTAATCCGATACAATATCTTCTTTATAGTCCTCCGAACATCACGTTCTAACAAGGATATTTGGAAAGAGTCCCTTTGTTGCAGAAACCATTATAAAATTCTTGGTTTTCAATTCGTGCTATTGAATAACTCTGTGTTTCAGGTTCCATTTTCAATCTCAAAATGGGATTTTTTTTGCTCCAGATAATGCTAACATGAAATGCAGAAATAATTGCGGTACATGGAGATTCACAAGCTTTCAGTCTTAGCGTAGGACCCTATGAAGAGTATAAAATTGAATTTGGTTTCAAGTTATGGTGCAAATAGCTAGCCAGATGACACCGTCAACTAAGATTAAATTTAAAGACATTTTTACTGAACTTATTTAACAGTTCTAGATTTGGATTGATTCAGTTTGCCTAGCAAAATTCAACCCTACAATCTAATTGAAGACTTGAAAAACTATTTATCTGAATTCAATGCCAAAGAGAGTAAAAGTAAGCTTCAAAATAAGATACCAAATCAAATGGTATAAAGTTTGAAAAACAATGCTGGTCAATAATAATACTTAAATTACAATGGTGCACAGAATGATTCCTCGGTAGAATGAATTGGCAGCAACGGTTAAGTAACAAACTTATCGCTATTGGCTCGATCAAAGTAAAATGATGGGATATTCAGCCATTATGATCTGTAGTATATCCCGCTCTTCAATTTTGCCTCAACTGATGTTAAGAAGGTGGCGATGGCCTGATAAAATTCACTCTGGCACCTGATGTCTGACGAAACAACCAGGTTCGATGGTTCTAATGATTGCACCGCTCGAGAAACCAGGATCCTTGCCACCTAAACGTTTTGACCATCAGGTAAGGCATAATTTTCCTCGTCTTAATTAAAGTTTAAACTTCGAGCCTGCTGAAAAAAATACCAATTTTATCATTGAATCCATGTTAAAATATTGTCATTGTCAAAGATCACGTAATTGGAAATTTACTTACATGCTTCCGTGCCTGACAAATTCAGTCCCGCTTTGACAATGAATTATTTCGTACCTGAAAATATTAGAAGCTATTATTATCAAACAGGATCTTTCGGTATTTTTGAAGGCAAAAGAAACGGCAGCACTTTTTGAAAGGCCACCAATGGCCAGACGAGGGGTGATCAGAAGAGTGGAGATTGGTCTCCCAGTGTTATCGGACGATTGTCTTGTAAGTTATTGTTTGTTTCCTAATTTTTCATTGATAGCATGATTTACACTGTAATATTAACTGTTGTTCTTTTTCTCTTTTTATTCTTGGATATCTGGTGAACCCTCTTTGTTAACGGAACATTGATTGTTGTACAATGGAGCTGCAAAAACTTTGTCAACTAATCAATGATGTCGGCGAGGTTTTTTGTGAGTATTGCGTCGGGTACGTTTTCTGTTAATTGCTACTCTTTGTCCTCCTAAGCTTCGTGTGTAAGATGAATAATTTCTTTATTCCTTGTTACTCATCTCTTTTATTTATTTCATGTTCATCGGCACTAATTACTGACTTCTGGAGCACTGCACCGTAACGAATCTACTCTGGAAATACCTTCTACTGGGTCTCAACCATTCTTTTATTTTTAATTTTATGTAAATAAAGAATCTGTTCACAATAAACATTGTTTTTACTTACCTACCTCTGTTTGTCCAGATTCCCACTTGTTAATGACATTTCACGTTGAATGTTAGATTTCTTCTTTCAATAAATAACACCCAATTTCTGTATCATTTGATATTTGCTTTTCCGTTGAATTCTTTATTGCGTCGGTTGAATATCTTCCGAAATCAACCACGGTATTGCTGAACGATACTATTCTTCTTAGACAATTCACGCTACGTAAAAATAAACAGCAGCATAACCTCAATCCACGGCTTTACGCGCGAGAGAATTACAGCTTTTGTTTCATTTTGTGTACGTTGGCGCCTTGCTCAGCAGATGAAAACATCACCGCGGCGCGATTTCACCGACCAATGAGATTAAATTATTTGGCGCATGCGCGTTATATGTATAGTTTCAAGAGATTGTCCCGGTATATATATGTAAGTTTGTGGCCTGTTTACCCAAACTTATCCATGAAAAACAATAAACACGCTGAACGGGTCACGGAAAGGAGATTTAAGAGTGAACACCGCGGAGCCATCGCGTCGGGAGAGAGGGGAGTGATTGACAGGCGCTCGAGACATCCACTAGCGTCATAGTGAATGCTCCGAAAAATATATTGTTTATTATAAATTATTCTTTGTTATTACTATTAACCAAGCCTGCATTCCCGATCGTGAAAACCGACATTGTTGTTGATTTAGGTGATTATGAGTGTTATAATTATTTTTGTTATTATTTATGTAATTATTTGTGATTGGTGTTAATATAATGTTTTAGTATCGTTTCTACATCAACCCAAGTCGTTGAGACTCAGGAATTATTATTTCCGCAACCCTTTTAAGTTATAAGAGTCACGCTTATAACTAAAATATATATATGTCGGAGAAGAATAAAGAGGATGCATCATCAAGTGAATTGGAAACTTGAACTTTGAATGAGTCCGCCGTATCAAGCGTCAAGCGTTATTCAACATGCCTTGAATATAGAACAAACAAATGAATTGTTTATAACAACGCTTGGATGAAATCGACAGTCACGGAAAAGCAAGCGAATTGACCGTACGTGTTGAGATCATCGCGCTTTCTATAATGAACAATCCACAAATTGGAAATCCTTCATCCTCTCCGCCTTTCCGAGGCTTCACCCCGACATCAGAAGTGGGATCAGAATCTGCTTCTCACCGACCAGAATCTGCTTCTCGCCGATCAGAATCTGCTTCTCACCGACCAGAATCTGCTTCTCGCCGATCAGAATCTGCTTCTCACCGAGAAGAGAGACGTGACGACGCAAAATGGCAAATGCTTTTGCAACAGCAGCAAAATAATTTCATGCAGATTATTGAGGCAATGAAGAAACCTTCTCAGACGAAAATCGAGTTACCTGACTTTGACCCAGAAAAAGTGAGCGATACTCGAGCTTGGATTCGTACGGCAGACATGTGTATGTCGGAGCATCCGTTAGAAGGAGCGTCGCTCATGAACGCTTTGAGCCGTGCGATGAAAGGAGAGGCATTATTCTGGCTGACCCAAAACGTATTTGCCGGAATAAATTGGAATGAATTTAAAGAAATATTTTCTCTACGATTTGAATGTCCGGAAACCCTCGCTGCTTTCTTAATGAATATCAATCAAGGAAGGCCAAAGGAAGGAGAATGTATCGCCGCTTATTCAGCCACTGTGATAACCTCGTTGATGAACCGATTGAAGAATCTCTCTATGGAACAGATTGCTGTGTCCTTCGTCCTCAGTCACATTTCTCAATTTGAACCACGACTTCAACGCCTTGCTTTTACGGAAGAAATTGAGACACGGAATAAATTACAAAAAGAATTGAAGGCGGTATATTACTTGAAGAGGAAAAACTCGGAACTTCACACTGAACGTCACAGCGAAGCAAAAAGATTTAAAGAAAAATCGTCTACCAGCCTTCTGAAATGTTTCTCCTGTGGAAAGATCGGGCATAAATCGTCTGCGTGCTATCAAAGAAAAGAGAAAAATGCAGCATCAAATGTGTGGCAGAGAGATGCATCTACAAGCAGTGACACGAGGAAGCCTATAACCTGTTTCAAGTGCAAGGAACCTGGGCATTATTCTTCGCAATGTCCTGGAATGAATAAGAAGCCATCGTCAGGACGCTTCAACGGATCCAATATCGAACGACGAGTGGATATTTGTGAAGTGAATTCGCCTTCTGGCATTTTGAGGCATGCAGGTGAGCAGTTTTCATTTAATTTTGATTCTGGAGCCGAATGTTCTTTAATAAAAGAATCAGTGTCGTCAAGGTTCTCCGGGAAAAGACTTGATAATATCGTCACTATGACTGGAATTGGACAAACAAGTGTCCATAGTACTTTGCAAATTCTTACCAAAGTAAACATTGACGACATTGCCCTAGAAATTCTTTTTCATGTTCTGCCAAGTCATTATTTGAGGAGTGATATTTCGATTGGTCGTGAAATTTTGAGTCAGGGTTTGACTGTGCTTGTATCTTCTAACGAATTGAAATTAATGCGTGAAATCCGTGTCGATGCTTGCAAAATTGGAGAATCAATCGAAGTAAATTTTGACAAAATTGAGACTGACATTTCTTTTGAGTCAAAAGAACGGTTGCTCTCAATTTTACAAGAATTTAGAGAGCATTTTATAACCGGTACACCAAAGCAACCTGCTAAAACGGACCCAATGCAAATTCGCCTGAAAGATCCAAATAAGACGGTATATAGACGTCCATATAGATTGAGCCACGATGAACAAAAAATAGTTCAAAATAAAATCAAAGAGTTACTTGCTGCAAACGTAATTCGCCCAAGCTCATCTCCATTCGCTAGCCCTATCCTTCTCGTGAAGAAAAAGGACGGGTCAGACAGAATGTGTGTAGATTATCGAGAACTAAACGATAATACTGTACCTGACAGATTCCCATTGCCACTAATTTCTGACCAAGTAAATAGGTTACATGGGGCGAAATACTTTTCTAGCTTAGATATGGCATCTGGATTCCATCAGATCCCTATCCATGAAAATTCAATCGAATATACAGCTTTCATTACTCACAATGGACAGTATGAATATCTGTCCATGCCATTCGGGCTTCGAAATGCACCATCTGTTTTCCAGAGGGCCGTTTACAAGGCTTTGGGAGAATTGGCGAATAGTTTTGTCATTATTTACATGGATGATATTCTTATTGTTGCATCCAATGAGGACGAAGCCCTGGAGAGGTTGAAGCTTGTATTAAAAGTTTTGATAGATTTCGGCTTTACTTTCAACATCAAAAAATGCTCTTTCTTAAAACAAAAAGTAGAGTATCTCGGTTATGAAGTTTGCAACGGAGAAATCCGACCAAATAAGAAGAAAATTTTAGCTTTAATATCTTTACCCTCTCCTAAAACGGTAACACAATTACGGCAATTCATTGGTTTGGCATCTTACTTCCGTCAATTCATTCCAGGGTTCTCTCAAATTGCGGCTCCTTTATACGCGCTAACTTCCGCAGCAAAAGGAAACATTGAATGGAAAGAATTACATGAGAATATTAGAACACAAATAATTTCAGTACTTACCAATGAGCCAGTACTGACAATATTTGACCCGAATTGTCTTACTGAATTACATACTGATGCAAGTTCGATGGGCTATGGGGCAATTCTAATCCAAAAAAAAGAAAATATATTGCGCGTGATTGCTTATTTTAGTAAACGTACTTCACCAGCTGAATCGAAATATCATTCGTACGAGTTGGAAACACTTGCTGTTGTTAACGCGGTTAAACATTTTCGACACTTTTTATACGGACGCAAATTTCTTGTCGTCACAGATTGCAACTCTCTGCAATCTTCGAGAAAAAAAAAAGATCTTACTCCGAGAGTGCATAGATGGTGGACTTTTCTTCAAGCTTTCGATTTCGATATAGTATACCGAAATGGAAAGAAAATGAGTCATGCGGACTTCTTTTCGAGAAATCCGTTACCAGATTCAATAAAAGAAAATTATAATAAACCCGAGCACAAAGAGGTCAATTTAACTAATCTCTCAAATACATGGCTTTTTGCTGAACAGCAACGTGATGAAGAAATTTCAAAATTAATCAAAAATTTAACTGAAGAAAAGTTGAATGACGAATTAGCAAAAACTTACGAATTACGCTCTGGAATTCTTTTTCGTAAAATACAAAGACACGGGAAAACGCGATCTCTACCTATTTTGCCACGAGCGTACAGATGGTCAGTTATTAACGCTACCCATGAAGCATTGGTACATTTAGGATGGGTAAAGACCCTTGAGAAAATTTATGATTCATTCTGGTTTGACGGAATGTCAAGATATGTTCGAAAATTCGTTGAAAATTGTTTGACATGTAAAATTTCCAAAACAAATTCGGGAAAAATTCAGGCTGAATTGCATCCCATTCCTAAAGTCGCAATTCCTTGGAATACCATTCACATTGACGCTACTGGCAAATTAAGTGGTAAAAATGATAAGAAAGAGTACGTTTTCGTTTTAATTGATTCTTTCACCAAATTTGTTCTTCTTCGTCATACATTGCATATTGATACTAGCTATAGCATTAAAGCATTGAAATCTGGTATTTCTCTATTTGGCTCTCCCACTCGCGTAATTGCGGACCAGGGTCGTTGTTTCGCGAATAGTGATTTTCGAGAATTTTGTTTGGCTCACAATATTAAGTTGCACTTGATTGCAACTGGAAGCTCGCGCGCAAATGGTCAGGTGGAGCGAGTAATGAGCACTCTAAAGAACATGCTAACTACCGTAGAAATAACCGGCGACCGGTCTTGGCAGGATGCATTGCCTGATGTACAATTAGCACTAAATTGCACGATCAACCGAGTCACAAAATCTAGTCCTCTCGAATTAATGATAGGAAAAGTCGCCAGACCTCTTGAGCTCATGTTTATTTCTGAGGAGAAGTATGTGGAGGACTTATCTGAAATTAGAACACTTGCAATCGAGAATATTAACAAAAATGCAGAATATGAGAAGGAAAGGTTTGACCGAACAAAGGCAAAAGTAATCAAATTTTCTTTAAACGAATTTGTTCTTTTAAAGAATGAAGAGAGAAATCAAACAAAATTAGATGCAAAATACAAAGGCCCGTATAAAATTATTGAAGTGTTAGAGGGCAACAGATATCTTTTGAAAGCTTTGAATTCCAATCGTACATTTAAATACGCACATGACCGGATGCGAAAAATGCCAGAGGGTAACATTCCGGAAGAATTGGAAATGTGTAAAGAAAATTTTGAATAATGAAATATTTAAGTGTGTAAATATTTGAAGTGTAAACTAAATACATGATTACTTTAGGAAAAATTGTTTACATGAAAGTTTGTAGCCGTAGCTCGGTCGAAATCGGAATTTCTTCAATGAAACCGTGAGTGAGCGGTGGGCAGCTTCATGTAACAGTTGTGTCAGAAAAATCACTCAAGGGAAGTGATTAGACATTGACCACTCAAGGGAAGTGGTCAAGAACATTTGTCACTCAAGGGAAGTGATAGAAATGTTGGTCACTCAAGGGAAGTGATAGAAATGTTGGTCACTCAAGGGAAGTGAACGAAATGTAAAAAATGTATTTAGTCTTTAAAATTATCCATATGTATCGAAATTAATTGCTTTGTCAATAAATGTGGGATTGGAACTGAAATTTAAGTTTTCTGTTCAATATAAATGATTAAAGTAAGATTGAATTCATTTAAAACGAACTTTTACTGCTGGAGAATTGCATTTCTTGCAGATCACTTCACATGGGGACATGTGATTTGTCAGGATGGCCGTGTCGGAGAAGAATAAAGAGGATGCATCATCAAGTGAATTGGAAACTTGAACTTTGAATGAGTCCGCCGTATCAAGCGTCAAGCGTTATTCAACATGCTTTGAATATAGAACAAACAAATGAATTGTTTATAAAAACGCTTGGATGAAATCGACAGTCACGGAAAAGCAAGCGAATTGACCGGACGTGTTGAGATCATCGCGCTTTCTATAATGAACAATCCACAAATTGGAAATCCTTCATCCTCTCCGCCTTTCCGAGGCTTCACCCCGACATATATATATATATATATATATATATATATATATATATATATATATATATATATATATGTATATATGTAATTGATAATATTATACATATATAATGATTAATATTTACAGTATTTGCATCGAATAAAATTTATAACATTTACTAAAATTTGACAATATTCACACAAAATCTGTGATATTTACATGAAATTCACAATAATCACAAAGAAAAACAATTTTTACAATATTTACATTTCATTGTCCTCGATATCCCCAAGGCAGTGTATCAATTTTGTTCCGCAAAATTATCCGTTTATCGTCGTTACTCCTCAATGCCCACTTTTCTTGTTTGATAGTGCTAACCTCGTGCTTTTTGCTACGGATCAGATATTGCTGCATTTGCAGATCCGTCCGATCAAAAACACACCGCTTATAATCGTCAAATTTGATCTTTCGAAGTGTCGAGCCTTTGATACCGTTCGGTTTCTTCACAACGCCTTTGGATTTATTTTCATCACCATTATCACCACCTGTAGTCTGGATTCGAAAGGCGTAGAGTTTGGCACGCGATCCCACAAACTCGGTCATGATCTTGCCATTGTTTTCGTCCTTCATAAGACCCAACACTTTTTGTTTGCCAATGGGATACCACAGCAGTTGTTTGCATGGTAATCAGAGGTATCGAACTTCGAAATATCTCGTTTGACGATATCATAAATATTTGGCACAGCGAAATGGTAGATGAGAGCGACTGTGTCCGTGTACATGAGCTTAGTCCTCAAAAGTTGTCTGTACGTGGTTGTAATGAAATTCGTATATCCAAGTCTTGGACAAGTCCAGAATTAAAAATCCTACATCTATCGATTTGTTGAATTTAATGTTCAGTCGAGTCAGTTCAATTATAACCATATCCGCATCGAATATGGTGCAGCTATGAAAATTGGGTTGTGCAATCCTCGATCTCGCACCCCATCAACCCTCCCATTCCGTAACCAACTCAACATCTGTGTGCTTTCGCACATTTTCCATCGTTTTCCCAAACACCGCGTTGTTCATTAAGGGGGGAGCCTGCTTTAGAGGCTTCAAAAAATCTTTTTTTTTTGCTCAAATGTCTTCCCAAACTATCCAAGAATGTGTCCCTAAAATTTCAGACGCAAATTCGAAATATTTTTGGAGTTACAGAAGAAATAGTGAGCAAGTGTCGAGCAGGTATACGAGCGGTTTTTTGAAGTTTTCAACCAGTTTTTTGAAAAGTCTTAACCAGTTTTTCGAAGTTTTGAACCAGTTTTTTGAAGAGTCTGAAGGGCAACTCTATGGACCAGGAATCGCTGATTAGCATATTAATGCGGTAAGTTCAAGAAAATTACGATTTTTACGAAAGATAGGGAAAAAACTAAACGTCCTATCGAAACGAGACAAATTGCATTGCACTCGGGATTAAATTCTCTTCTAGTTGAACCTAAAAAACCTTAAGAAAGTTAAGATTAACCCACCTTTCAAGCAATCTAAAGTGAATTTTTTAATAAAAAAAAATGAACTTTTTTTTTAAATTGCGAAAAATTGTTGAATTTTCCACTTTTTGTTGAATTTTCTTGGTTTTACTAGAAGCTATACTATTGAGAAGTAAAAATTTTTTTGGGTTCTTTGTTTCAGATGGAAATTGCGACCTGCACCTTTCCCGCCGCACGACAAATGCACACTCGAGACGCCTCGGTGAAATGCTTGTACCAGGCATAATATGACATATATAATGTGACATATATATAATCATTGATGAAAAAATTTAAGAAGACTGCTGAAATATGTAACAATAAAACCTGAAAGTTTCGTTTCAATCGGATATTTCTTTCCTTCCCAAAAAAATCCTTGAAAAAATCGATTTTGTGAAGTCTCTAAAGCAGGCTCCCTCCTTAATTAAAAAAAAAAAATTCTGAAGTTCATTGCGTGATTTCTTTTGCATATCCGTGTTTAAATCAATATATTTTTTCAACCACAGTGATTGACTAAATTTTAAAATACGATGGACTTGAAGCAATTTTATGCCGAGGCTAAGACATTGTTTCAAGTTCTGGTAACGAATAACATATTTTTCGCGCGATAAAACGGTTGGTATTAATTTGGGTTGCGTGCTGTTTGGGGGAACGAAGTGTTGAGGACAAAGTGGGAGATCTCGATGCGTATGGTAGAGTTCGGCTGGATATTCCAGATCAACTTCCAATATGTATCCAACCAGGGAGTCATCCGGGATAGTAAGCAAATCTAATTGCAGTTCATTCACCCATGCAAATTCACCAGATGGTAGATATTGACTCATAGCTGCACCATACAAGTTATTGACATCAAAATACATTAAATACGTGGTTTCTATGCTTCGATCGAAATTTTCACCCATGTAGCGATTGTTAGCTTTGGTGGAACGGTTGGAGCAGTGTGCCACATCACCTCCGATGTCTTTCTCGACCAACAATACTTGATCCACGTCTGTCAGCAATTCGAGCTCAACTTTCGCGCATTTGAGCATCGCATCGAAAGCAAGTCCCGGTGCGGTGTAATAATGCAGAGGATCGAGATTGTAAGTTGAGAAGCAATTACGACGAAAGTTTTCGATAATATCTGCTAAAATCAGCACATCAGTTTTCAGATATAAATTTGAATACTCGTCAAGCGTAGTTAACCCGAATTTCGGCTACACATTTTCGCGTGCGAATAATCTTCGTTCGAAACGTCCGAATCTTTCAAATTTGAGTGAAATTTATATTTATCCGGTAATTGCCACTCATTCACTTTCACCCAATTATCGATACATTCATATGGGAATACACCTTTGCGTGTTACAAGTTCGAATTCCTCGGCATTATCGTGAAATTTACGCGTCACTTGTTTATCAGCGTCACCCAAATACGACGACAGTTTATCGATGCTGCTAGCCATGAACTTAAACGAGTCGATTAAGCGCAATTTTACTTTTGTATCTTTGCCCTCCTTTGTGAATATTGTATACTTCTCCTTGTTGATCGAAAAAAGAGTAATCGATCCCTCTATGGACGTTGCCAAATCACGTATTGAAAAATGTGCATCATAACCCAAAAAATTGTGGAACACAATCGGTATGATGTGTGACTTTGTGTAATGTAGATTGCAGCCCTGATATGCTGCACCCGTAAAATGGCAATGATCGTGGTGCTTCACATCAGTAGGTGCAATCGGTATTTCGCAGATATGACAAACCTCCGCCGCTCTAAACTGTTGTTCCTGGTCCGCACGCAATGGCTCCATCGGCACAACTGCGGTCAAATAACCTTTGACGGTTCTGGCTAGGGATTGTAATTCATTAATGAACCGTGAAATGCAATCAGGACCGCGGTTCAGGTGGAATGGAGACAAAGAATCGTCAAAGGCACAGTGAACATAGTATGCCGCGCTGTGCGAGGCGTGCTTTTGCGCCTCATTAACCATAGGTTTGAGGACGAACTCAAGATCGGCGTAGACGGCGAATGGGACAGACTCTTTATACCGATGATTCTCGAATTTCATAATCTTATGTTCGTTGTCAGGCAGATCTTTTCTACAATTATTTTCGCTCCGACATCTTACATATGATTTTGGTATGATGATTCTAGGTGAAAATGGCATGAACATCGATCACGTAAAAATTTTGCAGTCCTGTGTAGCGATAGTTAGCCACTAAGTGAACGCGAAATATTTTGAATCCGAGCATAATAGAATATCGTATGACAGTCGAGTTCGTTGTCATTGTCCACGTTGATTTTGTTTTTTATAGCGAGCAAATGAATCCTTGGTCTATCCGAATGAAGATTTTTGCTCAAATATAGGGGCACTATCACATTCGAGTCAAGCCCATAAACGTTAATTGCTAAATTATTTTGCACCTCAAACCTGAGGATATCGGAGAAAGGTGTGGGGAAACTCATCCCCTCATATCGTAGTCGGGTGCTGAAGTGTGCATAGCTAGCTGGTCGACATTTGTTTTGTAGTTCCGATCCTGTGTACTGCGTTGATTGACCACAAAAAACAATGCTCGTCTGTGTTTACTATATTCACCACTGCGTGCCTTTGCTGAATCTCCCTTGGCAATTCTGTGAATGTTGATGCACCTCCACACAGCGGATCATATTTGTTAATGTTGACGGCAAGGTTGATAATTTCAATCATGGCCCATCCGGGATCACGATGTTGGAATTCCTCCACCTTTACCCTGAGACGGTCGGTAATGTTATCGTTAAACCATTGGTTGAGATTTGTGGTTGGTAAAATAATCACGTTTCTGGTGGTGAAGTGTTTTATTTCTACCATTCTTACACCATTCTTAACATTTTCGAATATGCACGATAAAATGCCATTCACCTTGATGATACCATCCGTTTGCACGGCTGCCTCCAACGCACAATTGTCAGGTGCTGAGCATCAGCGAGAAAATCGTGCAAATCTAGGTATTGTAGGTTTGTGATAACACCCGTTGGAATTCGACTGGTGAAAGCGCTGTCCGCATCGTCTCATTGCGCGCGATTATCGCCCGCTAAAGTGCTGACGCTGCCTCCGGTAATGAGGAGCCTCCGGAATTTCTTCACCCAAGATGGCAGGAGTGTGATTGTATGTTGGATACGGTGTTTACTCGCTCATGGTTGTCCTCGGCCTCATGGATATATCACGTAAGAATTGCATATTTGCAATCCCAATGGCGATCCAATGATTTGTGGTTCTGTGGCGCTCTTGCCCTGGAGACATGGTGTGCATCAAATCATGAACGCCTTTTATCGTGTCGACGAGATCCTTGCATGCTTTACCTGCCATGCCTTTACTATTGCAATTGGAAACCTTTCTAGGACAATACTGAACTTCCATTGAGTGTGTTGGTCTTATATATGACGGCCGACACATGGTGAAAATGTTTGGAGGGGCTATTCACTATTTCAACAGTACTTGGGGAAAATATAATTAACTGTATTGGTTTGGAAATCGCGATATCATTAGCGTGTGTCGTTATTCATTTAATAGAAAAATTTGCTCTATTAATAGAATATTTACATAAGCTTTTGTCGGAAAATCTAATTAGCGATATTGAAAATGTTTGGTGGGACTATTAACTGTTCCAACGGTACTTTCATTAGCGTGTGCTGTTATTCATTTAATAGAAAACTTTTGCCTATTAATGGAATATTCGCATGAATATTATTTTTGAAACTGTATATTCCGCCAGCCAATTTGCAATACCGCCGCGTCATCCTGCTTTGAAATCCTGTCCGCCATGTTGTTATTTACATGCATTAGGCTGGGCTGGGTTAGATTAGTTTAGCAACCTGTTCCGCCATCATGTCAGCCATATTGCTCGCGCCATCTTATTGTTTACATTGGTTGGGTTAGGTTAGGTTGGCTCAGGTTGGGTCAGTTTAGCTTAGGTCGGTTACACACCGACAGTCTGTCGGTAACAAATCGACTTCAGGTGAGGAGCGTTCCGCAGCTCCCGCTGAAGTCGGTAAGTCAGTTTGAACCAGAACCCCCCCTTTATAACTACTGCCATCTTCTAACACAACATGTGTTAATAAACGAATTACTCATCAATTTTAGCAAGTGCGGAGCGTCGACGAAGAAATGCATTTTATTGTTTGTGATTGGATGAAGGAACTATGGCTGCTCAATTGACACCAATGTTTCTAATAGAGTGTTGCTTTTTTAGAACAGTATTAAATATTTCTGAAGTCATTTTTTGGTCAAAATACAAGTATATTGGATGCTTCCACTTTCCTGGTAAGCCTCTTGCCATGATAGCTTGCAGTTGGAAATGTGGTCCGACCACTTCATCGTTGATTTAGTTGTATTCGTACCTGTGTGAATTCAGTACGTAAGAACTTAGGAAATGAAGTATCGCTATCAATGAATAAATGATTATCCTCATGTGTTTTTTTTTCTTTCACTTTCACTTCGTTAAACTGAATCACAACTTTTCTCCTTGGGTCATTTCACGTTCAGCTATCTCTGTGAAGTTGAAAACATCGTTCAATAGTCCTTGCCTTATATTTATTTTCGAGGTATATGTCTGCAAGGTTGATAATCCAGGCATCAGGGAATGCAAAGTTGATCTCATATAGATGTAGAATCGCTTAATAAAATATTTCAGGGTAAAGGGAGTTCAGATTTTTTCTGTAGTTCAATTGACTCAGTTTTTTTTTACGGAGTATAATGTTAAGCCAATTCCACCTAAGAATAGAGGACAAAACCTGTCTTATTTTCAAAGTTAATTACTTTTCGGAATGCATTTTCGCTTTCAAGTATCGCTTGAGATTTTGTAAACGTTTTATTGTGGATCCTGCAAGAAGTTTTGCTGTTATCATTTGCTGTTGCAACTTTACATTCTCCACCTCAAGTTTTTGAATTTTTTCTCTCATTAGCTTAGTTATCTTCGTTCCTTGTTTCACCAACTGCGACCTATAAATTTATATCTGTATCATTTTCTGTGGCAGAATATTGAGGATCAGTGGTACTCAATAAATACATGTTTATACCAACACTTCTTTTATGAAACTCTTATTGTTTCTTGCTACCATTCTGTTTGCACGTTCTGATGAATTAGACTCTTGATGCAATGTCAATCGTAAATGCCGTGATGGTATTGTGTTTTCTCTTGATATGTTTGTCTGAGGCAAACCCAACACAAGATTTCTCACGTCCACTTCGAATGCATTAAACACACGTGGCAACTGTTTGGATTCCAGTTTTCAGTGTAACGGCATCTCTGTATTCATTCCTTTCGCAATTGAGCCTATGGGTCAAATAACGGCTTAAGTCGACTTAAGTTTTGGCATAAAAAAGGCAAGTAAAGATTCAACAGTCGATATTTCAATTTTGACAAGGCATTTTACAAGGAACTTTTATTTTTTTACATAGGTGGGGTACCCAAAAATGATATACAAACGTAATAACAATTATTAAATATTGTCCAATACAGTGCTATCACGGAAATTCGGAGTAAGACTTAAGTCGTTTTTTTGTAGAACGACTTTTAATCTGTACAAACACGTTTTTGGATTAAAATAATATGATGACGATAATAGTCAAACCAGTTTCTACTGTAATGGGTGTTTCATGGTCGCGGTGAACACATATAAAAAAAGCTAAACTAGGAATTGACATTTAAAAAACGGCATGTATCAGGTTCAATCAGAGTCCATTTCGTCTGTTTCAGCCGAATCATTGTCGTTGCAGGTACCCCGCAGCACATTTTTATACCATTCCCTATTAACCGGTTTTACAAAAGGCATTAAAGATAGTACGTCATTTTTTTTAGCTGTCTTAATTCCAACAGGAGCCGGGTTTGCTAATGCTAGTTCGGTATCTTTACTTACAAAAGCGTTTAATTTGAACAGGTTGAAATTTTGCGGAGCGCCATTATAGTCCGCGTAAACGGACATGGTGCCTGTTGGCTTGTATGATAACTTCACATACTTTTGGATCGTGAATTTCTTTCCCTTAGCTTTTGGAACCTTTAGAAAAAATGAATCCAAAGTTTTATCCCATTCTTTTAATAAGTGGGCACTCATCTCTGCTTCGAAAGCTTTTGGTTTGTGCCTTACGGTCCTCATTATTTCGAGATACTCGATAGGATTTTCGACGGTCTCTACTTTTTTTAAAACAGTTCCGTAAACACCGAAATTTCTATCGCATTGGCAGTATGAATGACCTCGCACCGGAAAGATGTGATTTATTTCAACTCCCATTTTGACCGACAACCAAGCACAATATCGTACGAGAGTCTTGTTTTTATTTTGCCCCCCACAGGAGTCAGACAAAAGAACTACTTTTTTTAATTCTGGATTTTCAGTCAATTTTTTTACCAGAAAATCGTTCAAAAAACTACACACAGAGTTACCGTTCTTGCCACCATCACATTCTAAGAAGCAAAAAAATTTGCTGTCACCGTCATTAAAACAGTGTGTGTTGAAAACATACAGCCACAATAATCGCTTGTAAAATTGTGCGCTAACGTTCAGTTTTGGAAGCGGAAGATTTTGTGCGTAGTCGAACTCAACAGTTAGAGTATCATCGTTAATATTCTTTGTGCACTGTTGCCGCAAAACCTTGTATTCCGCAACTTTTACTTCATGTAGACGGAACGATTCCTTACACGGATCTGATGAATTTGCCGATAGTTTGATTTTACATTCGGTGCAAAAATCACAGACGTCTGTTTTACGTTGCCTAAACGAGTAATCACTATTTTCCCGAAAATATCTATGGTACGTTGGGTACTTTAGTGAGAGCTGCTTCCCTGTTTTATCAAAGTAATATTCTTGGAATGCGTGAAACATTTTTTTTACGTTTAAGTCTGGATTCTCGAAGTACTTTCTTTCAGTTTTGGAGCTTCCATAATGCGATTTTTTGTTCGGGAAAGTCGACCAATGCTCCTTCACTAAACTCCATACCACGTTCGAAATTTTGGCAGGGTTGGGTTGCTTACCCCTTTTTTCTGTAGCAACTGTCGTACCTGAAACAATCAGTATTTTCATATTTTAATCCAGACCTGACTTGTTTTGTTATAAGACGCCAATAAACGAGTCAAGCATTCGTAAATATTGATTTATTTAGAAAGAAAATAATATAAACATTTACCTGATTTACAAAATCGGAGCACCGTTTTCATTCTGGATTCAGTTATTTGGAGAAGAGACAGAAAAAATCCTTTACAGACAGTTTTATCCTGGCCATCTACTTTGAAAGAATATTTCCAAGACCAAGATCTGTTCTTCCGTTTTGTTACGGTTTTGACGTATTTGATTTCTTCACCTTGTATACAACTGATTAAAAAAGTGTCCTGACTCGGTTTCTCAGCCATTGCCCAGAAAGTCTTGAAAATTTCACGCTGACGTTTATAATCGAAAGAAGACGAACAGTTTTTCTTGCAGCAGTCGGTAGTGTGCCTGAATTTTTTTCGAGGTATTTTATTCCCACTTTGAGAAGCGTAACTTTTACCACTGTTACGCTTAAGCTTCTTTCTATTTTGTTCCCATCTATCTTGTCGAATTTTTCTCTTTTTCCCCGTAACTGTAGCAGTAGGGCTAGTCGATGCTGTTGTAGTTGTTGTAGATTCGTTCATTATTTCGCGCAGAAAATATTGCAGCTTTACACGAAATCTAACAGACAGGCAGATAAACACGTGCGTCTGTTTAGCGGAGGCGCGTGGATTAGCCTACTTCGCTTCGCTGCTACTGCCGGCTAACTCAATGGCGGTGCGCGCACCGCTTGTTATGGTTACTACAGCATTAAAAGTTGACGAAAACATCCAAGATTCACAGGGTTTATAGCGAAGATTATACAGAACACCGAGATCAGCTTCTTTGAAAAAGTGACTTAAGTCGACTTAAGTCGTTATTTGACCCATAGGCTCAATTGTTGATTATTAGGCAATTTATGGTAGGATATTGTTACATTTTCATTAATCATTTCGGCATGTGTTCATATTTGAATATTTGACTCTGAGCGGATCAGAAGTTTGAAATAAGTGAACATAACTCTCTTCGGAGGTCGCAATTTAAACGCTACAAATCTGTTGCTCATAGTCTAGTCGAAATCGCTACAGCGGGAAGACCGTCTCAATACAGCTGCAACGGCTACTTACACCAGATAAATTCCTGGCATTATTATAACTCAGCGTCCTATTCCGCGTGATCCGCGACACTGCTATTTGTTTATTAAAGAACCTCAGCAATCGAAGTGTTTCGAAGAGTTATTTCGATACCAGTGCAGTTTCCCGCTTTTTCTTTCCTCCCGCGTTACGAATTGCAAAATAAAAAAAAATGAGAAAAAATTATATGAAATATGGTTCCTCGCATTTCGAAGGGCGAGCGCGAACAACATGACTATTTTTATATACAGCCACTGTGCACCTAGTGCCAGGTATGATTTTAACCCTTCGTACCCGTCGCGTAGAGAGAATTTCTCATGCTCATTTTAAAACTTTTTTTTCTTTATAATTTCAAATGGAATGACCATTTGAAAATTTTTTTACCTTCACTGAATTTTATGCTTTACATGATAGTCAATAAAACTTTTTCAAAAACTCAAAAGTATAAAGCAAAAAAAAATATTTATTGACAGCTGTGAGAATTTCTCTCATCACTTCAGTCAAGTCGTTGATAAGAAAAACCTCAATTCGGATGGCTTCGTTATACTTCGTTTATTTCCGTAGTTTCCAGTCGCCATATTTGAAATTATATATAGATATATAAATATTCCATGTCACTCCGTGTTATCTATGCTGTTGTAGTTATTGTTTTATTATTTTAAAATTAAAAAAATGTGATAACTAAGTATTGTTATAAATTGATTTTGAGTGACAATATCTTCTTTAAGTATTAAATAAGTAAGTAAATTTTTAAATTTATTTTTTCATCTGAATGAATTATTTTGTAAACATGTAACCATATGTAATCTACAAAGATATGTTTATGATTTTTTATGAATAATAAGAATTTTTAAATATTTTATTGTACGAAAAATATTAAATACTGCAATCATAGGACTATAAAAACATAATTTATTAAGTTGTTTTCGCTTTTTATCAAAATCAAATTTAAAATTTCGCTCTTTGCGCCTGCGCAAATTCAAAATTTCGCTCTTGGCGCTTGCGCAATAGCGTGAGATTTTCTCTCATCACAAGGATCACGACTGTCATACGAAAGACACCTGGTACGAAGGGTTAAGAACGATCTAAGTCACAAGTAATCCCAGTCACAAATCTACTGATCTAACCAGATTTCAAAAAATTAGTTTTTATAAGTTTATAGAAAAATGTTTTACTGATATTTTTGTAATCAAACCAATCGTTTTAATTATATTCAAAAATGTGTATGGTTAACCTTGAATCACTGTTGTCGCAAGTACATTTATTCGAGTAACATGTCACTAAAAAAGTTTAAATTTCAACAGAATGTCATTTTAACGTAATTCATTGGATAATTTACATAGAATGAACGCATAAGTCTCTTAATATAAGGCGAAATTTTCATTAACCGAGACGAAGCAGGATACGAAGCTGTTCACACACACTCCCGCTAGCACATTCTTTTATTCATGCACGCCAGGGAGAGGGGGTGGCGGGAGGGGTACAACATATCGTACGCAAAACTGGCACGAAAATTTAAATCTGAGAATAACAGAAAAGGGAAACTCATATTAGTAAATCAATTGAATGATATTTAAGATAACATCAAGGCATACGACGACCCAAGAGCAAAACTAGAAGTAACATGACGAATAATGACGCCATAAATTTGTCACGCAATAAGAGAAAAGAGCTGTCTTGCTCGTTGAACTTCCAAAAAAACAACTCTGGGAGGCGTGCCATAACAAAAGCTCACTTCCGAAATTGCAGTGATTATAATCTGTAAAAACAAGTTCACCAGATTAATAATCAACTTGGATACGACTCTGTTAGGTAGCTTAGCGGGTTCGTGGGACTCAGCAGTTTGATTGTGTCTTTGTCGATGCGACCAGAAATTCTAGTGTAATAGCGGCAGATGGGGCTACTATATGGCTCTCCGAAGAAGTGGGTTAAGACCTTCATCGACATATGGCGCAGTATGACGGACTGGCCAATAAGATGGTTCAAAGCCTAGTGATAGATGCTGCCAAAAGTGTGGAGTCCAAACCGACTGTCTCAGTAGTTACAGCAAGCCTTGATTCATCTTCTACGCTCTTTCCAGCCGGGCATCAGCGTTAGAAGGCAGTAATTAATAACGATGATTCCGGAGCTGTCGCCTAGATAAGCACAGGTGCTCCTGCTGAGCCGTTGAAGCACATATCAAGACTGTGATTACGATAGTGGCATCTCAGCGATAATAATTGCACATCATCTTAGTAAGCTCAATATCAATGCAGCGGTGAAATGACATTGCCCAGACAGCGATAGCATCATAATCTCTCTTGTTCTGTTTCTCTCGACGTTGTCTCTTGGGAGATCACTCGTGGAAAGATTAGGTTAGACAATAGGACAAATACAAAATAACGAAATGAGAAATATTCCTCAAAATTATAAATTTGACCATATCGTGAGACTTGACTTTTCGTCGGTACCAGATAAAATACGCGATATAGAGGAGATGATGGTCTTTGACATGCATTGATAAAATGCAATGTTACAACCGATACAGTCTGTTCTGATTGATCCCAGTTAAAGGTTCTCTTAAGACAGTCGTAGTATTCTATTATTGATTCGAAGGAAATCTATTGTAATTGATTTTAATTGTCATTTTTTTTTATAGTCTGAATTTTTTTTTCGTATTAAGTGGCTGCAAAACTATTTCCATTATTTTTAACTCTGAATGTTTTGATTCATTCAGGTCGTAGATTGACAGAGCTTTCAGTAGATATTCATGAAGTTTTATTATAAAATTATGTGAAAATATTTTCATAGATTTTGGTAGTAAACTATCAGAGATTTTTGTGGGTATTCTTAGTTTTCTACTTAGAATGCACGAATACTATTCCGATCAATTTATGGAGTGGATACTTATAATTTTGTGTAAACATTCATAGGTTGGTCCTCGTGATTTAGGAAAAACTATTTCAACTAAGAAAGGTTGTACGTTGTCTTAAATATGCAATGAAAATTCGGTAGTTTCGTCATAGACCGTCGCGCATTTTTACGATTACCGATTTTCTGTAATTTGTCGTAGAAATCCTTTTACCAGAGCATGGAGGGGATGATCTTTTGCTGCTCAGACGACGAGTCCGAACTGCAAGGTAGTGACGAAACCAGATTGAACTATACATTCGGTATTTTGGCAGCTGATCACGGTTGGTCAGTAGAGCAGAGGCAAAGCATCCAACTAACTCACCGCGTTATCTCATAGTTTCGGTACCTAGCCAAACCGACAGGTAACGTCTACAATTATCAGAATTTAGCAGATGTATAGCAAAGCGCTCACCTAACTCATCAATTTTGTAACGGAGCTGCGCTCATCTTAAAGCAGACCACGAATTTAGTTTCTTTTGATGGAATGCATAAAATTCCTTTCTAGACTAAGAAATTTTGTGCTGAGTCACTTTTGAACACTTTGAAAATTTTTAATTACAATGAATTGAAGCATCTTCGCGCTTCAGGGCGTATTACCATCTAGAAACTACAAAAATTCGCATTTTTTTCACACTTGGTTATAGTTTGGGGTTCTGAGAATGTGCCTCAAAAATATCAATTTAAAATTTGTAACACTTCCATTGTAACGAAGGCTTGAGGGGGTATTACTGTCTAGAACCTTGTTTTTTAAGGTAAATTTTAGGAATTGATTTTGCGAAAAGTATCAAATCTACAGAATCAGGGTTTTTAACGCATATAGAGACATGTTTCAACTACTGACACAAATGTTTATGAAATACTGTATAGTAATCTATAAAAGTTGCGCTATTATGCAGGTCGTGCCGTGAGACGTGCATCCAATCGGGCGCACGAATTACGGCGATCCTAGTCGTCTTAAACAGAAGAACAAATTTTTTTTAAATCTACTAGGGGCTTCGCCCCTGCGCGCTTCGCGCGCCAACCCCATCTCGGCGCTACGCGCCTCGTTGTTCGGCGCTTCGCGCCTCACTATTTCCTTACGCATTGTCTAGTAGACAGGCGAATTCCTTCATGTTGATTTGATGACAGGTCTGCACTTGCTGTCCACTTTAATTCCTTCTGTGCTTACTTTTCTTTTTTTTATCAATCTAAGCTTCCATTCGTTGGTTGAAAATTGGTGTTCCTTCTCTATTGATATCGATCTATCTCCTTGACTTGCTGAATTATTTTTGCTACCGCTCTGCCCGTTATTCTCCAAAATCACCTTCCTTATATCATTTTTTTCTCTATATTTGTGTTGCTGTTCACTCCGCAAAACACCTGTTTCTTTTATGGTTAACATAGATCCTGGTCGTCCTCTTGCCTGGTTATAGGAATATTTGTTTATTATTATTCTCTGGCTTATTTGGTTATTCGCACTTACAATTTTATTTTCCTCTTTCTTTTGTGATACTTCCGACCGTCCACCATCTTCATCGCCTTGTCTGCTGCTTGAAACTCCTCCTTTCTCCATTGTCATCGTAAATCCTGGCTGTCCTTTTGACTGTTTGGTGATATATTTAGATTTACTATTATTTGATTGTTACTTTTCATACTTATTACTCACTATCTGAATTTTATTTTGGTTTTGCAAGACATCAGAGTGTCCACTGTCTCCGTCGCCGGTGAAGAGTAGCGAGAACTGTGTTTCATTTTGTGATCCGATCCATTGTGGATGAATTTGTTCTTCGCGATACACGATTAAACATATCTTAAAAATGTCCGCAGCTGCAACTAATTCTGCTTCTCCCCCGTATATTCCATTTTTATTCATATGTGATTTGTAATCACCAGGTCACCTAATCACAGCACCGTTTGACTCATTACCTGTAATAAAACCCGCAACTGTAGACCAATTATCCACTATATTTGAAACGATACTCAGTCTCACCTCTGCGTGTCGATTTTGAGTGCCGTTTACACAATACGCCAACGCGCGAAAAAGACAATTCCCGTCGGGAATCATCTTGATAATTTTCGTTTGCATGTTCATTTTTCGCGCGTCAGAAACAGATACCTATAAAGATATTTGTCAAAGACTGTCATAAACAGCCGATGACAGCTGTCGAAGGGTTTGCTGGATGCTTTTTGTTTTGTTTTCGGGATCTCACCCCACCGCCAACTTCATGCGTATACTATTGTTATTATAGTCTTTTTTTACTATTGTTATTATAATCTTTTTCTACGTTCATTTGTTTGAAACTTTTTTATTAGATAGAGAGATGAGAATGTAGTTATCGCCTGAACTAGAACTAACAAGGAAGGTATCCCAGTTTGAACTCTCCAATTTGATTTATTTTGTAATATGTCATAGTAGACTAAAACTAAGCGACACGTATTTTTCTCTATCGGCCATGAAACACTTTAAGGAGGTGAAACAACTCTTCAAAGTGAGGCATGTCAAGGGGCGATTCGGCAGTTTCACCCATAAGAACATAATATTTTTTAACCGATCCAACTGGAAAAGTTTTCTAATGAAGAGATATGAAAAATGTATTTTTCTCAAGAAAAAAAAAATAAAATTAAGGGGGTGAGCCACTCAAAAGATTAAACTATGCTTTGCTAGGCCTATGAGTAAACATGATATTCATACGCCAACATCAACCTAAATGTTGACATTTCGTACTGTCGTCTTTTCTTTGTTGTCATGCGTCATTATTGTTTCTTATCCATAGTGGTGACGTGCATTTAGATTACGAACCTTACTTCAATAATAACACTTGATTTTTCGACGCTATACTAAACATATGCCAGATTGGCTGAGGGCCACGGCCTAATCCGTTAACAAAGCTCCTCCCATTCTCGGTGTTTCAATTGACTCTGTCCAGATTGGCTAAGGGGTACAGCCTGATCCGTCGACTGAGCTCCTCCCATTCTGGACGTTTCAAGTGACGTCCTATACAATAATCACATTTATGTAAAATATTGTCTATTTCGAGTCTAAAAATCTGAAAAAATATATGAATAATGTTATTCTTGGATATGAAGGTCACAACTCAAAACACTTTTTTATAGTGTTAACGTTTCGGCCCTGATGGGGGCCCTCCTCAAAACGATTTATTTAAACATCTGTCACGAACAAAAATAAAATAATGTACAACTAGGTTTTAACAAAATTAACATAGTGGTATAGATAATATGCAAGGATGTTTAAGCAAGTATAAAAGAGAGGAATTACCTAGTATGGGATGACACTTCCAATTACATCGAATGCGTGTTGGTAATTAATGAATAAATAGAAACAATAAAAACAATAAAAACAATAAAAACAAAAACCGAAACACACTGCGTTCGCGACACGTAGTTCCCAAGAATTCATATTTGTTGTTAATTTTGATAAAATAAAATAAAACACACAGCCGTTATAGATTGAATCCAGAGCACATTTGCACCAGTGGAACGTCCAGTGTGTAGTGGGGGGAGGTCGATATCGATAGTTATCAGAGCAAACGCAGAGTCAACGGGTTAAAAGGAAACCAAAATTTTGTTAAGAAGGTAAAATCGAGAGCAAGCTCAGTCGGTAATGGATAATTACAATGGTCGTATCACAGAGGTGTAAATATTACTCAGATGTTCTATGTCTTGTTTTCGGTTGACAGAATTGGGATGTGCAACAATATTGCACATTTCTAACAGTAGCCTATTGTAATACAACGGTTCAACGTCAATAATGCTGGCTTGAGAATAATTAAAGGAGTGGTCAAAATCGATGGCATGTCTCGTCAGTGCAGTATAATTATCCTCGTGTTCATGGATATTGCGTTTATGCTCGGTTATCCTGGTGTGTAGTTGCCTACTAGTTTGGCCTATGTAGGACATGTTGCATTGGTTGCAAGGTATTTTTTAAACTACACCAGAGCGCATACCCGGGGGTACGGGGTCCTTACCCGAATCAAACATCGAGGATAGATCATGTGCACATTTGCCCACAAATTGAATTTTGTACTTAGAGAATGTTCTGTTGAGTGATTCAAACAACCCCGCGACGTATGGGATGGAAATATAGTTTTTTTAATTGGATCGTGCAGTAGTTGCATCGATATTATTGTTAGGGCTGGTCGATGACAAGGTGGAATCGTATTTGAACTGTATATGTTTGTTGAGCAAGCGAGGTGGATAGTCGTTTTTACTTAGTACCTGCTGAATCAAGGACAAATTTTTTTTGTCAAATTTCATACTTGAGAGTCGGATCGCTCTGTCAACTAAGCAATTAATCGTTCCAATTTTGTAAGATCTGGGATGATGAGAATGGTAATTTAAATACCTTTGTGACCAAGTAGCCATATGAAACCAATCAGTTTTGATGAACTGGTTATCATTGATGATCAGGACATCTAAAAAGCTAATTCGGCGATTAGACTCTAATTCAGAGGTAAATTGTAGTCTCGAATGGAAACTGTTGAAGACAGATAGCATTTCTGCAACTTTATCCGAAGGGACAGCTGTAATTATGTCATCTACATATCTGAAATAGAATGAAGGCTTGAAGTCCAGTTTGTTGAGACAATATTGTTCAAGATCATCCACGGATTTGGTTTTGGTTTTGGTTTTGGTTTTGGCAGGTACTAAGTAAAAACGACTATCCACCTCGCTTGCTCAACAAACATATACAGTTCAAATACGATTCCATCTTGTCATCGACCAGCCCTAACAATAATATCGATGCAACTACTGCACGAACCAATTAAAAAAACTATATTTCCATCCCATACGTCGCGGGGTTGTTTGAATCACTCAACAGAACATTCTCTAAGTACACAATTCAATTTGTGGGCAAATGTGCACATGATCTATCCTCGATGTTTGATTCGGGTAAGGACCCCGTACCCCCGGGTATGCGCTCTGGTGTAGTTTAAAAAATACCTTGCAACCAATGCAACATGTCCTACATAGGCCAAACTAGTAGGCAACTACACACCAGGATAACCGAGCATAAACGCAATATCCATGAACACGAGGATAATTATACTGCACTGACGAGACATGCCATCGATTTCGACCACTCCTTTAATTATTCTCAAGCCAGCATTATTGACGTTGAACCGTTGTATTACAATAGGCTACTGTTAGAAATGTGCAATATTGTTGCACATCCCAATTCTGTCAACCGAAAACAAGACATAGAACATCTGAGTAATATTTACACCTCTGTGATACGACCATTGTAATTATCCATTACCGACTGAGCTTGCTCTCGATTTTACCTCCTTAACAAAATTTTGGTTTCCTTTTAACCCGTTGACTCTGCGTTTGCTCTGATAACTATCGATATCGACCTCCCCCCACTACACACTGGACGTTCCACTGGTGCAAATGTGCTCTGGATTCAATCTATAACGGCTGTGTGTTTTATTTTATTTTATCAAAATTAACAACAAATATGAATTCTTGGGAACTACGTGTCGCGAACGCAGTGTGTTTCGGTTTTTGTTTTTATTGTTCTTATTGTTTTTATTGTTTCTATTTATTCATTAATTACCAACACGCATTCGATGTAATTGGAAGTGTCATCCCATACTAGGTAATTCCTCTCTTTTATACTTGCTTAAACATCCTTGCATATTATCTATACCACTATGTTAATTTTGTTAAAACCTAGTTGTACATTATTTTATTTTTGTTCGTGACAGATGTTTAAATAAATTGTTTTGAGGAGGGCCCCCATCAGGGCCGAAACGTTAACACTATAAAAAAGTGTTTTGAGTTGTGACCTTCATATCCAAGAATAACATTAATCAACAAATCATCAAGGTCAAGTTAAATCGTCTTTATCATATTAACTGAAAAAATATATATTGCGTATGAGAACACGAAAGAAAAGTTCCAAGGTTTTGGATTATACCGAAAAAAAATATTGGCCGGGGTAACTACCCCCGAACGCTTCTTATCTTGCGCATATGTACAAAATCGTTAAATTCGAATCTAAAAATCTGAAAAAATATACAATGCGTATAAACACGAAGGAAATAAGACGTATTTTTGGACTTTCTCGAAAATAAATATTGGACGAAACTACCTCTGAAATGTTTCGAATTGTTAACGTTTTTTTATCTTCTCACTGTATCATCAAAGGCTCAAAAATGAATCATCGGCAGCGAAGACAATGTCGGGAAGAAAGACAGTGTCCCCAGACAGAAAAGCTGCTGATACCGGATTAGACGCAATATTGTATTATGCTGCGATGAATTAGTTTCGAAATGATAGTCTACACTAGAACCTTAAACTGTAAGAAAATGAAAATGATAAATCTGAATTTTTAAAGCTTCTAAAGTAGCATATCACTTCAAGAGTAACTTATCGCAGCATGACACAATATTGCGTCTTATTCATCATTAGCAGCTTCATTATCAATGCAACCATTTATACATAAGATAACATATTTGCATCCAAAGTGGGGAAATATTCACTTTATATCGGTTGTTTCGATAAAGTAGCTCATTTTTTCAGTTTTATTTGTGAGCTCTGTACAGTCAGTGATACGTCAAAGTGAGCAGTTCATTTTCAGAAAAAATCCAATATTTTATATGAGTTTATGTGTAGAAATCATAAATTTCTCATCCAGAAAACAGTTAAAGATTTTGTAAGTTTTTGAAGTTTTCGACAAGATATTCTTGTATAGAAATAAGTTGGTTCAAGAGACGAATTGTTCATTGTTATAAATTGAAAATCAAGTTCCTCTCGTATTATTATTATATTTTTCTGTTTTGTGTCTTGTGAATTATTTTTGATGCCTGTAACAAGTAAATTAGAATTTTTCTCGGTTAATTATAAATTAAAATTTAAAAATTGTGGGATATAAATGTCATTGTTCTGATGCAATGTGAAGAACTAATTACTAAATTCATTGCATTATAAATATTGAATAACAATATCAAAATTCTAACACGTGAAACTCTGTCGCCTGTTTCAACTTCCTTATGTACCAATATTTAGGAATAAAAGGGATATTATTCGAGTTATCACAACACATTTTTTCAGCAATACTCAAGATGAAAGTAAATCCCATAAATGTCGTCAAACTTTTGCTTGGCGTATCTCAGTCGCTATATGCAAAAGAGACTCCGATAAATCGAAGGGAAATTGAATTAAAAAAGAACATCGAAGATATTTTATTGGCCGCGATGATTGAATTTAATGGCATGGAAAGGACGATTGAAGAATCCTTAGATTTTCAAGAACCATACAAAGATACTAATGCCCAAATAATAGAAGAATACATTATGCATACTTCACCTATCAAGCCTGTGCCACCTAAAAATGAGTGTACGAAAGACGAAGAAGATCTATCGTATGATTATTAATCAAGAGCCGTAGATTTCTGGAGAAGCGGCCAGAAAAGAAATTTACGAACTAACACTGTAAGAAAAACTTTTAGAAGAGTAAAATCTATAAATCAACTACGACGATGAGCTCATTCGTTAAATAAAGGTGGCACAAAAAAAATCGCTAGAATTTGTAACATTACGTTGAATATTTTTAAAGCAACTGTCGACGTCACAACTGTCGGTTTCATTGTGCGTGATAATGATTTACGCAAATGGGCCTTACAAGTCCAGAAAGAGATTGGCTGTGAAGATTTCGGATTTTCAGCTTCAAAAAATTAGTTGAATGGATTTAAATACCCACACAGATTAGTATCCAGGAAAATCAATAAATTTATCACTAGGAAAACTTCCGAAGATGTTGAATGATTAAAAGTGAAGGCAGACGAATTTTTGGCTCCTCTTAAACACGATATAGCAAATTTGGAATTCAAAATGTGTACCATTCCGATCAAAGCGGATTCCAGCTGGAGATGCATTCACGAACAACCTTGGCTGTCGAAGGAGAAAAGTGATTACAGTACGTAAGGGTATTTCCGTCGAATATTTTTTTTTCGATGAAATCCAGAAATGCGTAAATTTTTTTTTGTGTACATACGCAATATACATTTTTTCAAATTTTGAGATTTCAATTGGACCATTTTTTGCTTAAGCGCAAGATGAACAGCGTTCAAGGGTAGTTACCCCTCCAATATTTTTTTCGAAAAATTCCAAATACATATGCAAAATTCGAAATCAATCGATCCAATAGTTTGAAAGAAAAAAAAACGTGCGCCCGACTTGAAACAAGTCATTTTCAGAAAAACGCATTCAAAGTTTACTATACATTTAGCACAGACAATGAGACGGCTGAACTTACGGTGGATAACGACTAATTTGAGTAGCCTCACCTTACGAAGTTTTTCTGGAAACGACAGTTTTAGCCCCACTCTGATGTTTTGATTGACAATTTTTCAGGAAAATTGAACCTTAATTTCCAGACAGCTGTGATTCGGATAAAAATTTCGTCCTTACTTAGTTCTAGTTCAGACGATAACTATATTCATATAGATTTAAAAAAATGTTGTTGTATTCCAGACGAGTAGAATTGCCACCATTCGTGTACTCGATTGGACGAGTGTCTCAAGCCACGACCTGCATAACAGCGCATAACTTGTATAGATTTTAATCAAGTATGTCATAAAATTTTGTGTTGCTAGTTGAAACATATCTTAATATGCGTTAAGAACCCCGGCACTGTACGTTTCATAGTTTTCACAAAACTAGTTCCCAAATATTATTTAAAAAACAAGCTTCCAGACGATAATACCCCCTTAATATTTGACTTTCAGTTAGTTACTTTACATGGACCCAAGTGCCTTTTTGTATTTTATTCTTATTTTATTTTTATTCAGTTGGTACGACTTTTGGAATTGTTATCCGTAAAGCCTGAGAACTTGGATAATTGCTTGATTTTTTTTTTTTTATACCTTACCAATCGTTATTTTCTTCATTAAATATTGTGAAACAACATTTGTTTCGTTGTTTTACACTTATTTAATAATTCCAACCATGCACAGGGGACCAGATGAGTAAAATCACAACTTCGTCAGCCGGTATCTGAAATCGTTTCTTGGGAGATTTCAAGTCTGTTCGATGGCCACGGTCAATACCCTGGTCTGGTATAGAAAATCTATGATAGTCGATATAATTTATACTCATCAGATTTGGGATCCGGATTCCTAATTCTGAGGAGTGAAACGGCTCTGGCAGTTCCACTTTCCTAGCCCATGTCGGCCGACACGGCGCAGCTTCGACGGTGCATCGTCCGTGTCTGCCAGAATGCAGCTTGGGTGGTTTGTCTGCCCAAACATGAGAAAATTGTAGCAGTAACAAGTAACCCTTGCCCCACTCTGTAAAATGCTTCAAGTGGCTAATTTAGGTGATTTCGATTGGCAAACTTGATTTCTGCCTACCTCCGAAGAAGAATGCCTTTGATTTTTCACTAACCAACCTATTTCAAAACAAAGAACACTCACAATAATGTATTTTCACATTTCCGACAAATCCGCAAACATTACCATGTTTAATATAAAGTTGAAGTGTATTACTACTTTCAAAAGTGAAATAAGACAAATATGTTTTTCTCAGGGCTGGAATGACGTTAGTTTTCATGGGTCTGGACAAATTCCCACGCCAAACATTGACGCTTTGGCTTATACAGGCCTCATATTGAACAAGTATTACGTTTCCGCTATCTGCACTCCTTCTAGAAGTGCCCTTATGACTGGTAACCATCCGATCCACACGGGAATGCAACACACGGTAAGATTTATAAACTAGGTCCCTTCATTCGAACCTCAAATGCTGACGATAATAAGTATATCTATTACAAGCTAGTATTCAACAAAAATGTTTACTTAAGATGTATTGGAAAAAATGCACGATATTATCGTGATTGAGAACTGTTAAAAATTTAATTCAAAGAGGTGATATCTCACTGTATATAGGTTTTATGTGTAACGTTGCGTAGCAAAGAATGGTAAAATCACAGAATATTGATAACGTGATTTTAAGTATGCATCTACATGGATAAAAAAGTCTGAGAGTACATTATTATTCACTTAAACTTTTTTATATAATTGTGTATTATTGGACCAATGTGCGTATCACTTTGTACATATTTGTATAGCTCGGAACAAAATTGAAAACAAAAAAAAAAACGTATTCATATGATGATACTATTACTGAGATTGATGTTCATAACCATGTAGAAATTCTACAGATTCCATTCAGTTGAGTGATGGTCAGGGATGAAATGATGCTCAATTTGCAATCAATTATGTTTTTCAAAATCGACGTTTCGGCAGGCTCCGCCTACCATCTTCGGGTTTTTTTTAATGTAGAATAAATCACAAATTTTTACATGAGAATTTTCAGTGTTTGTAAATTGACTAATTTACATAAATGCCACGATTTATTGTTCAACCTTATTATTCGAACTGCTGTGAAAAATTGTACTGTTCAAAACTTACATATATCGACATTCCTAAACGTTTACGATGTTTGTTACATAATGTTCGAGAAGGATGTGTCTACTCGCCTGCCTGTACTAACAGGACTGTGATCTTAATGTTTATTCAAACAAATACGTTTGAAAGTCATACAATTGTTCACATGCTTGTTGGTATGTAGGCCTAATTGTTTACATAACAGTCAGTACAGTTTCTATTGATAATTTATATGATGTCCGAATAAAGGTCCCTACGGTTTTGAATGTCAGTTTTTTTTTTTCACTGTGTTGTTTTCAGAAATGTGAACCATTTTCTTTCATAAGCTTTATATGCCAGTGAGTAGTATAACAAGGCCGGTTATGGGTAAAAACACCTTTTTACCGACCAAGTCGGCTATCCGCGCATCCCAGACGCAAGCCCTTAAAGGTGACCACCACTCTCGTAAGATAAAACGTGCTTTGCCGTACCGACTTGAGGTCAAAAACGTGCAACCTTACCGACAGTTGTATCGGTCGACGGTAAAGATCGCACTGCTTTACCGGCAATTCTTATCGGTCGAAGGTAAGAATCGTGCTGTTTTACCGACAATCTTACCGACCGCGGTCAAAGTCTCTATGTAGTGCTCGCCTGCCAACGGAAGAGGGCGCAGCAGGGGCGTGAACTTTTTACCGACGTGGATGTCGGTTACCGTCCCGCATTCTTTTCCCCCGATAGGACTGCTGATGTGTAACATCAACCACTTTGAATTCCTTTCCCACGGTAGGACTGCTGATGTGTAACATCAGCCGCCCCACATTCTTTTCCCACGATATCAACCACGCGATATTCCAAATTATTGGTTCTGAGAATTGTTTTTTACCAACGTGGATGTCGATACGTTATCATCAACGTGACATTCTTTTTGGCTTGTAACTGTAATGTGAACTCTACGATAAATTTTGAACGGGTTCAGTCAAGACCAGAGTGCAAGGTCGACCGATAGCTGCGGTAGTATACATTCAGAGCCAAGGATCTGCGATGTTGGGTTACTATCGCTCTTAGAATGCAAAACACAGCGCGCGCACACACAACATGCGTACAGCTGCCCTATAAAAAGGACGCTCATCACTGCAAACGATCATTCAGTCTCAACTTGTCACGTATACGTGAGGAAAAGGCTCAATATGGAATCCACGAAGTGTTTGAGATTAATCGATATTATGGAATCGGCGTACAAAGTCTTGAGAAAATCATCAACAGCAGAGATTCAGATATGGATGAAATTAGAAATTCAAAATATTCGGCTTCTGAACAAAATTTTGCGAAAGGCTTCATCGATTGGAGAAAAGATGAGAATTATCACAATGATCGGACTCTTGAAAGCGATTGCGGAAAAATTCAAACGGCTTCAGAAAACGGGTGGAGGTACGCGGAAAGAAAGAAGAAGCGATCGAGTTCACTGGGAAGATTTGGAATCAGTTTTCGAGGGGAGAATTGGAACTGGATTCATCGTCGATTTGAAACATGAAGATGTGGAGAGATTTCTAGAAGACACAAAGGTACTAGCTGTGACAAGCTACAAAACGCTCTGAAGAAAGACAGGAGCTTGAAAGCCAACGTTATACTGGCTTGTAAATTTAAAGTTAGAAAAGATGATCATACGGTGGAAGAGATCAAATTTTTTCATACGAGAAATGAAATCATCCTCCACACAACGGACATTAACGAATAATGGTTCATCGAAAACGCGACAGAGCGTTTGTTGAAAAAGGTGGAAGATTTCCAGGAAAAGGATTCAGGCTGGTCGCTGACTGAAATAATCAATTTGACTGTGAATATCAACAAGTACGTGCAACAACAAGGCGGTGTGTTCACATACACCCCGTTACCCAACCATATCAGTGATAAGAAGGCTAGCGTCAACATTCGCAACAGCGACTACGGTCGGTCACCGCAGCCCTCTTTCCAGCCAACAACAATCCCAGCGTAATTACTTCATAACCACATTTCGGCTCAGTGCTACAATACGACGGGTTGCATTTTCCAATGTCTTCAGACCAGATTCCAAAACTTGAGAAACTTAACAAACTTTCAATCAACATTTATGGTATAGATTGTATTGAAAAACAAAAGCGCAGTGAAATTGTACACATTTATTTAAGCCGAAACAAGTCTGATAAACCAGTAATCCATCTTTCAGTAAAAGAGACTGAAAACGATGATGACGGTGACGATGATGGTATCGAAAATATTGAAAATCATGTAACACATCATTTGACATAGATTCGAAATTTGTCGAGATTAACAAGTTCCCAAATTCCCAAAGGCTCACATCAGACGTGGTTGTGCGATAGGTGTCTATCACACTTTCAATCTGAAAAGTGTTTGTTTAAGCATAATGTAGATTGTATGAATTTGAACAAAATCAAAGTTATCTTACCAGCAGAAGAGGACAAGATTCTGAAATTTAAAAATTTCAAACATAAAGAATCCGGTCCGTTCTGCGTTTAGGCAGATCTAGAATGGTTACTGCAGCCCGCTCTTAAAAGTTTCGGGGAAAATAGAACAATTTATCAGAAGTATCTTCCGTATAGTATAGCTTACTATTGTTACGTGGGGGTGAGAGTGTGCTGAGCGGTGGTAGTTAATGATTAATTGAATAATCAAAGATGCTTCCACGTAACGACAATGAATAAAAATCAAAACTAAGAAAGAGCTACCTTTCGACAAGCCGGTGATTTGTAGGATCGTGTTGCTATAGTCCTGTACAGGTCTGTGAGGTTGGGTCAAATGATCGGGGCTAATTTATAATAATAAAAATGGAAAAAGGTCATCGTTCAAAATAAATGGTTTGAAGTGATTGACCTGGTAAAATATAAAGTGTATTCTGTTTTATTTGGTGATTGAAATGTCTGATAACTATGAATGACGATAGTGACTTAGAAGCCGAAAGTAACAATTTATAAAGTGTTTGAATTTATATAACAATCCACGCCGACGGACGAATTCATATTCAAATGCAGAGAAGCAAGACAACCACTCAATTTGACCGTTTGCAGGTTTTTAGCAAATCGTGTGATATTCTATTCCAAATGATATTATTGTTTGATAACAAGAGCATCTATCCTGAACGATGTTTATAACTAGCTAGTCGTGATTATTGTATCTCTCTTTTTAGATTAATGCGTTTGATCTAATGGGGGATAGTGAAGCTATCCGCCGAATCTAGTTTTACTTTTGAATGGGTATTACAATAGTGAATTTTGATTAAGAAAGCGAAAACAAGGATTTGTTCAATGTCGAAGATTAGCACTCGGACTGACTTATCTTTAGATGTGTAGTTCGAGCGGAATTGAGAGCCGTCGGATCGTGTCGGTCTGCGTCAGTGGTATTTCTGGAGCAGGGCCTCACCTCGAGATCTCATGGGTTTATGGATGATATTGAAACGATGAACCCGGTCCCTCAGTCTTGATTGATTTCGATGGGTTGTTAATCAAAAAGTTACTTTCCACAATAAATGTCCAAATGTCTCACTCGCGGTTTTGATATAAGATGGTTTATACTATTATTATTTAGATGATTATTTTATGCAAGTAATAGAGTTATTGATTATTAAAATAAATGCTCAATATTACCAGATCCGGATTGAATCTGGGCGGAACTTGGTTTAATTTGAGAAAACGGAATGTGATAAAAATGTCTATTCTCGAAATAATTAGATTAAGTAAAGAACAGTAAAGATGGCAACGTAAAAGATAGTGAGTCTTTTCAAATTACAGGATTATATGAATGCTCGAATTTGATGGATTAGCAAGAGACTTTAGGCCGGTCACAACTAAGATTTTCCGAACGCTACTATCACTCAAGAAGAGCTAATACGGGTTGATGTCCACGCACCTCGCGACTTAACAGACGAAAGACGCAGCTTTTTGGGCCTGAGGGTTCGAGGAGCTGCAGTTGTAATAAGTTACAACGGTAATTAGCCAATGAGGTGCAAGGGCGACCTGGTGCCCGAATCCACATGTTCAGCGTTACATCACGTTCTTCGACGGTCTTCCGACGATTCTCAATCTCGTCAGTGACATATTGAAAATACAAACAAGGGATATTCACATACCACGTTCGCACATTCATCCATACATCTTAATAAGTAATCTATTTTAATTTAGTTCACAATGGATGAATAGTTTATGCTAAATATCAATGATAATTTTGCCTTAAAAAGAGAAGTATTAGTAGGCTGAGCTCCGCTGTTACTAGCTCAGCAGTCTCCTATCTCAGTTCTTGGTACCAGTTTTAAGAAACAATTTTGAACCTTTTACTAGGGATAATTGTTTGTCTCCACGTGACTTTTGCCAGGAGGAGTGGAACTCGCCGTTATTAGAATATGAGATTTTGATGAAATGATATCTGTGCATTGAACAAATCACATAAATAAAATGAAATGGAATTTAGAAAAAGGTACGTCAAGGTGGTACGTCGGGGCGTAACACTATCCGCATTGTGCCTTTGACGATTCGCTTTCAAAATTTGAAATTAATCGCGCAGAGACTTGCATTCAATGGTTTGTGAATGAGTTGGAGGAATTGGCACATGCGTTGGAAGCTTATTCCAAAACTGTTGTAGTGATGGAACCGCTCAATTTCAATCAAATCAACGAATTTCATTCAACAACAGTGTGTCACATTTGTGGAAAACCGTTTACACTCACAGACGTGAAACATCGTGACCACTGCCATCTCACAGGAAAGTACCGTGGTGCTGCTCACCGCAGCTGTAATTCAAATTACCAAAATTCGCACACTATCCCAGTGATATTCCACAATCTGTCGGGTTAAGATTCGCATTGTCTTATCAAAGCGTTAACTACATCGTTTGAGGGCACAACTGAGCTTCTACCCGTAAACAGAGAAAATTACATTTCTTTTACAAAATATGTCAAGGGGACAGATATAAAGTTTAGATTCATGGATTCGTACCGTTTCATGCCCGGTAGTCTTGAGAAATTAGTAACGTATCTCGGTGATGATCAAAAACCAATCATACGAGAATTTTATCGTAGCTCAGATAAATTTTAGTTATTGACCAGAAAAGGAGTGTTCCTGTACGAATGCATAGACAGTTGGGAGAAGCTCGAGGACAGACGTCTACCATCCAAACAACAATTTTACTCAAAATTAAATGATCGGGATGTATCAGACGACGACTATGCACATGCATGTGAAGTTTGGAAAACTTTTAACGTTCAAACTTTGGAAGAGTTTTCGGATTTGTATTTAAAGACGAACGTGTTTTTACTAGCCGACGTTTTTCAAAATTTTCGACAGGATTGTTAGACAACGTACAAACTGGACCCATTACACTACTACACAGCGCCCGGTCTGTCGTTTGATGCAATGTTAAAATGTACAGGCATCGAGCTTGAGCTTCTCACCGACATAGATATGGTTATGTTTATCGGAATAGGTATTCGAGGTGGTGTGTCAGAGTGCTCGAACAGATACGCAAAGGCTAACAACAGGTACATGGGGGAGGCATTTGATCCTGAGATCGAAGAATCGTATCTCATGTATTATACTTTGACGTTGATAATATGTACGGTGCTACTATGAGCTTTGCTCTGCCGTGTAATTCCTTCAAATGAGTGTCAGGTTTCTGAGAGTGCGACGTTCTTGTCATCCCGAACGACGCCGAGTTTGGTTACATACTGGAAGTAGATTTAGAATATCCTGAGGAGTTGCATGAAACTCATAAAGATTTACCATTGTGTCCGGAGCACTATGTACCACCGATTTCGAACAATAAGCGGCCGAAATTAAGGACCACGCTACTTTCCAAGAAAAACTACGTTGCTCACTATCGCGTTTTGAAACAGTGTTTGGAATTAGGCTTAAAATTACTCAAAATTCACAAAGTTCTCAAATTCAGACAAACCCCGTGGCTCAAAAATTACATGGATTTGAATAGCGATTTGCGAAAAATATCTCACAACGAATTCGAGAAAAATTTTCACAAACTGATGAACAACGCAGTTTTAGGCAAAACAATGGTAAACGTGTAAAAGTACAGAGATGTTCCATTGATCACTGAATGGGATGGACGGTACGATGCTAGAGCCACCATGGCCAAACCTAATTTTCATAGCTGCACCGTTTTCGACGAAGAGATGATTATCGTCGAAATGAGTGAAACGAAAGTCACGTTGAATGAACCATTGTATGCAGGTTTCTCCATCCTGGATCTGTCTTAAACATATATCCACGATTTTCATTATAATTATATTAAACGGAAATTTGACAGCCGAGCAAAATTAATGTATACCGATACCGACAGTTTGATTTACAACTTTAGCGTCCCCGACATGTACGAACATACGGAGGAGGACTTGCATAGATACGATACGTCTGATTATCCGCTTGAGAACGTTTATGAAATGCCTCTAGCGAACAAAAAAGTTCTCGGCTTAATGAAGCATGAGAATAACGGGAAAATAACGTTGGAATTCGTGGGATCAAGAGCGAAATTTTACGCATTCCTAGTCTTGGGAGATGAGAACGACAATAAACGTGCCAAAGGTGTCAAAGGATCAGCGTCGAGAAAGATAACTTTCAACGATTATTTAGAATGTGCTTTGAAACGTGAAAATTTGTCTACAAATCAGCATTTGATATTAAGCCGAAAGCACGAGGTAAACAATGTAGAACAACAGAAAGTGGCATTGAGCTGGAATGACGACAAGCGGATCGTGTTTTAAAATACAACCGACACGCTTCCGTGGGGCTACGAGCCTGCACCTTAGCTTTGTAATTACCGTATCGTTATGTATGTAGGATTTAATTTACAATTGTACCATGATGTATAAAATATTATCATGTAGGACTTAATTTTTATAACTGTACCATAATGTATAAAATATTATTATTATGTAGGATGATGAATAAGAATGCTCCGAAATATGAAAAAATTGTACAACAATGCATATGTTTGTCGATTGTCTGAAAAATAATGATGTATACTTGTTTTGTTTCGGGTATAAAGTGTAGAGACACATACGTTTTTACAAGAATTCATTTATTCAATGTTACATATCCGATTCATCCATCCAAATGTTGTGTGTATTGTCAAAACCTAACCTTTTAACATATATTTCTCTCCCACACTTCTTGAGCACCTTTTCCACCAGATATATATCCGGATGTTCAACCTTGAGGAGCTCTTGTTCGTAGTAACCACCAGCGATGGGTTGATCTCGGTAATTGTCGGGCTTGTACGTCACAGAATGAGTATTTTCCACTCGACTTATCGTGAATATTTCAGTCGTCCAATTGGGAGTGTAACCTTTCTGAAAGACATTTTTGAATTCGCTGATTCAAACTTTGTCACCAGTTTTGAACTTTGCCAGTTTGGTAGGTTTCGCTCAAAGCCCTCAGTACGCCTGACCTAATAACAGCCTTCCGTTTGCAACGGTGACATCCGACGTTTTCATTCGTATGATTCGATGTTTTCTGTTGTTGTAGGTCGACATCAAATCGGGTCAGATGTCGAACCACTTGTAGCTTCTTTGCATGCTGAACCGTGTCCACATTTTACCATCCGGCGTACGATTGAAACGTTCACAGATCGGAGCCTTCAAATTACTGTGAGTGTAGGAAAGTCTGATCCCGTAGCATGACACAAGAGATTCAAGTTTGGAGGTGTAAAATTCCGTTCCTCTGTCGATGTGTGAATTTTTCAGTACCAGTCCTTGGACAAGCACAGATTCCATTGCCTTCGTAACATCATCTCCAGACTTGCTCTTTATCGGTATAGCCCACGCGTACTTTGAAAACATATCAATGACAGTGAGCATGTACTTGTAGCCTTTGTTATGTCCAGCGTACGACATCATATCAACAAGATCCGCCTGCCAGGTCTCGTCGATGCCGCGGATGTCTACACGTCGACGCGGGGAATTCCGGCGTGCAGGCTTATGCAGTTCCGTCACCAGTGTTTGCTTTTCCTCGCTCATGTTCCAGCTCTATTGGTCTGGTGTCCAATTTAGAAATGATTTCAGCATTTCGTATCGACAGGTCTCTGCCTGTTTTGAAGTCCGTGTAGAAGATATCCAAGGCTTTCTCCGTAGTGAGCTCTAAAGCTTTGATCATTTGATCGAGGTTGTCGATTGGTTTTTGCAGCACGTTGAATTTTCGTCTCAAGATTTTTAAAGTTACAGCATTGTTCGGCTCCGCGGGATCTGCAACATTGCACAGTCTCTTGTTCTGTATATCGTAATGCCCAACCGCTGTTATTTTAAATCCGATACCCGGAGGACTGCGAGTGCTCGCAGCCGTATTTTTTTCCAGATGCCGTCCAAACACGTCGACGCTCATCTCGGTAATGAATGCAAAAACGATGGGAGCTGCTTAATAAATGATTCCTGCTTCGCATAGTTCTTCGATAATAGGGATTATTTCGTTATTGTGACTCGGATTTTCCGCTGCCTGAGATGCCAGTAGTAAACAAAGAAGCTCCATCAACTCGTTTGGGTCATCCCAAGAAAGTTATTCCGTTTCAACACCATGTCGAGTGATCGTAGCTTTTGGAAGTAGACCTTTATCCTTTCGCCGAGGTGATGAGGAATAATCCATCAATTCGTCATCGACATTTCTAAATTTGTAACTGTTATCGTTTCGAACAGCTCCGTCGGAAGAGTAATACTTTTTATGCGCGTTTGTTGCGAGGATTACGTTTTTAAAATTTTCCCGATCTCCGGCGCTCACATATGAACCGTCAGGCTTCTTTTTGAACAAAAGTTCCAGCAAACTCTTCGTTTTTGAGTGAAGCGTATTGCCAATTCGGATGTAGTCACTCTCAAAAGATATTAACGAATCACCAATCATTAGTCCGTTTGAGAGGTTGCGTACACCGTACACGGTGTCCAATTTACTTTTTGGCTTCGCATCTCTTATCAATGCAAAACACTCATCCTCAATTTTATCGACCGGTATTTCTATGACTGTTTCATCTCCTGCCGAAGCAAAGGAATCGTCCATTTCCGAGACAGTTTCATTTTTCGTTTCATTTTTCATCTTTTCTATAATTTCTTCCACCTCTTGTTTGACAGGTTTAGTATCTTTTGTAACATTCACCAGCTCTTGCAACGAAGTCACCACTAGATTGAAAACGTCACTCAATTTCTGAGCCGTGGATTCCTTGCCCAACTTGAGCAATCTGTGTTTTCGATGGTTCGCAACACTTGCATGAGCGATCTGATGTAGGACATCTTTTTGCTTGGAAATTTCAGAGCTCTGCATGTTGACGCAACTGAGTCTGCAACGCTACCGGGTCTCTCGCTCGAAAACGTTAGATTTTATTTCTTTTCCAGGCCTACAAAAGAATCGAATCCCTTCCTGTATCGTCCTTCATTGAGCTCACTGTCTTTGTCGGTCATCAGAAACCCGTACTTCTCACTGATCCAGCAAGCAAAGCACATGCTTTAAAACTCTGTGTAAGACATATCGGTGTTCACATGGTCGTTGTATACGTGTCTCAGGTTCATGTCGTCTTGTTTGAATAACACGAGTCAGTTTACGTTGTCGCGCACGAGATGTTTGGGAATACGCGCGTACGTCTGACAGAAATAGAAACAATCAACGTTGTGATGTCTACCCATGCAAAAGGGAGCTCGAATATTGTCCTGCTTCTCGAATGCTTCGTCGTCAAATATGATTATTGAGTTGGACCGTGCTTCTTTTGGTGTAATCACCGCTCACGCACGGTAAACGTAAGAATACGCCATATTCTCAACATTGTCAAACAATTGCTTCAACAATTGGTACTTCGGTTGGTGGAGAGATTTTGAGTAGATGAAGATATTTTCAAATCTGAGTCCGTTGGGATGGGTTATAAGTGTGAGCAACGCATTAGTTTTACCACAATTCGACGGTCCACAGAATAGTGTACGTACAATACTCGGCAGTAATTCACCGTGCCGTTTGAGCCTTTTGACATTTCGGTCTGAAAGTTTGTCAAAATTCATCACGGAAAGCTTAGTAGGTTGTTTCTTAAACCACATCTCGGACATGACTGATCAGATTTGCTGTGAATATCCTGTTTCAAAGCACTTTTCTTCAGTCAACGCACGAACATGATTGTGTACAGAGGTAAACGAAGCAGCAGGCGGCAACATCGTGGCAAGGGTCTAGTAAATAAAATCATCAACAGCCTTCCAGTCGGATTGCATGTACCTGGTCATCAGTACTGTGGGCCTGATACAAAATTAACGAAGAGACTCGCACGGGGTGATCCAGGAATCAATCTTCTCGACGCAGCTTGCAAGGACCAAGACATTGCTTACTCGTGGAATCGTGAAAATCTTGAAGTTATAAACGAGGCTGAAAAGGTGTTGGCTGAGAAAGCTTGGATATAGGTTTTCGCGTCGGACGCATATTTAGGTGAAAAAGCAGCGGTTTGGGCAATAGTTGATACAATGAAAGGAAAATCAAAACTTAGAATGGGAATTCGAAAATCAAAAAATGTGACCTTGAGAAAAATTATGAATGCTGCTAAACGTTCTATGGTTTCAAGCAACGATGCAAAAGTAGCTATCGAATCTGCGCTAAAGCAAGCTGACGAAGCCGTCAAAGAAGCGGGTGATAAATGTAATGTGCGAACACCTCGCATCCTACCAGGACCTTCAAAAGTCGGTGGTTTTCTACCGTTTCGGATTTTCATTTTCGCTGGACTTAGTGCTACAGACGCGTTAGCCGGTGGTGCAGCTGGTACAGTAAAAGCTGTGAACGATGCAAGTGCTGCTAAATGAGAAATGTAAGAAAGCAAACGACACAGCAAAACTATAGAAGCTCTCGCGTTTGGCGAAGAGCTTTATATGAAACCGTACAAAACAGGTCTTGGTTCCGTTCTTTCAAAAAACTAGATGCGATGCTACCACGTGAAGCGTTGACTGATTGGGACCTGTTTAAATATGCGAAAATCTTTGAGGCTCCGCTTTTCCGCGGTGATTAAATGCATAACGAAATGCCCAAAAACTGTCGACGAAAACACAAGTCAGCTTCAAACGACCTTGACGACAAAGACGGTTCGGGAATACACTGGGTTGCATACAAGATAGGCGACGATAATATCGATTACTTTGACAGTTTCGGCAACAGTCAACTACCCTAGTAGTGTATATACGCCGGTTCTGGATCATACAATGGCGCGCTCCCCTCTAGCTCCCCACTCAGCCCGAGGGAGGCCGGTTCTGGATCATACAATGGAGCGCCCCACCCCCTCCGCCCCCAGCTCCCCCTACCGCCTCCCCCCCCCAATCCGCGGTGTTACCGTCCCCCCCTCCACCCCCCTCAATCCGCGGCGCTCCCTCCCTCTCTCTCGCTCTCCCCCCCTACCCACGCTCGCTCTTTCTGTCTCTCTCTCACGCTCACCCCCCTTGCCCCCCCCCCGCTTCCGCCGCGCCCGTTGATCATTTTCGCGGTTTGCCGCAAGATGGCTATTTTCATAGGATTTGACACACACACGCACACACACTCACACACACACACAAAATAATTCCTGTCGAGACTTGTTTTCCGCCGAACGTTATAAACGTAGGTATTCGGGGCAAGGGCTCTGGGCCCCGATTTTTTATACCTGCACCGCCCACTACCTGCACTTCGTTGACCGATTTCCATTGCATGCTTGGGAAACTATACATTGCTACACTACTCACAGCATTTGCGCAGATTTTTATACTAAGGGGGGCATCCATCGTAGGCGGCGGTAGGTTCGTGGAAAGGGGGAGGGGGAGAGGGTGAAAACCTGTTCCAACACCCTTTTAGGCAAGATGCAGCTGCGGAACCTGGTGACTTCAAAGGAGCAATAAACCGCAAAAATTTAGGGATGATCGGGGCGGGGACTGCGGACCCCGCCGTCTTTGACGTCCTTTTTTTACATGAATTTCATCATCTCTGCAGAGCCGGGAGAGCAATAAATCCCAAAAATTTAGGGATGGCGGGTCGGATAAAGGCTGGACCCAGTCGTCTCTGACGTCATTATTCCCTCCGAGATGCGCAGAACGCAGTACACACCGCATCTCTGACGTCATTTTTCCCTCCGATATGATCAGAACGCAGTGCGCACCGTTTCCAAATTCTTGCGATCTATCGGCCTATATATAAGCTCAACGCATTCGATGCAGACTCGTCAGTATATAATCGAGGGCAACATTCCCACTCCTCAACATGGCGATGATCCTAGACGTGCAATGTTTTATCGGTCATAACATGAAGTTTGTACCCAAGGAAGTCGCACTTATGAATGTAAACGGGTCGGGTCTGGATTACATCATTTTCAAGCCGCCCTATGATTTGGCAGCTTACCACTTGAATGTAGAGCTACCAATGTATGGTTGACACACAATCACCACGGAATATCATGGAATGCAGGCAACAAATCTCACGAGGATGTGACAAAGATTGTGAGAAAAATGGTTGGAAATGCGTGTTACGTACACGTCAAAGGGGCGGAGAAGAAAGCATGGCTGACGGAGATCGTCGATGGTACAACGAGGGTTATTAATATGGAAGATTTGCATATCATACCCCCTGCAATGGAAAAATTGAGGTATATGGAAGCGGCACCGTGGCATGACGTGAACCATGGATACTCTCCAGCGAACAACCTCCAGCGAGCAGCAGCGCCAGGCTCAATTTGGTATGATGACAACTCTGAATACATCCCGGCATACAATTGCGCCTTTGAAAATGTGCAGCGACTAAGGAGTTGGTATTCGAAGGAGTGTACCAGCTCTCTCGAGAAATCCTTCCGTCTGTACAAAGAATTGGACGGTTTAAGGGGAATGATGTCCGAGGATATAGCTTTTTACCAAAAGAATTTATCCGCACGTTCGCATCAAACTTCATCAATGATGCGTGGGATAAACTACCAGAGAATATGAAAATGGACTACGTCATCGCAAGTTTCCACAGATGTAGCGTACATTACACACCAGGACCCGATGGCGATATCGTGGATGGACCGAACCCTCTAATCAAAGACTATCTAGGTTGCAATCGTGTGTATAGATAATATGGACAATATTTACTAAAATAACAATATAATTTATTACAATATATACAATCATATTCGGGTTTATATGTAGAATATTCAATAGAATTAATCTCAATTATATCATAGCTTATACATAGAATTAAAAAATTTACTATTCGATAAAATTATAATCTAGAAATAGGATACATTACAAATATATATCTTTATAACTTTCACCCATTCTTGTCATACAAAATGTAAATGTCATGAATTTTTACTTGTGAAAAATATATAATCAATAATTATGAATTTAGCGTGGTTTATTCCTCGAAATAATCCATAAAATCATTATCGTTATCCTGTTCGCTAATATTATCACCATCATCATCATCATCATCATCATCGCTATTTTCGACATCTATAATTATTACGATACTTTCATTCGCCCATTTTTCTACAATTATTTCCATACATATATCATCGTAATTTATATAATGTTGGCTGTTTGGTCTCACTCGAGCAGAATTTTATTTTAATGTAGTGCTACACACCAATCCTCGTCCGAATAATAACCATCATCGTCAGCTCTATCGATGTCTCCCAGCATTTGACGGATGTGATCAATCTCATCCAGAAGTAAACCGAATCTGATGCGTACGTCTTCGCAACCGTCAAAATCATTATCAAACTCAATGCCCACTTCCCGTACATTCACCTCCACCCACTCGTCATCACCATCACCGCCTCCCCCTCATCCTCTTCCTCATCCTCCTCATCCTCCGCATCAGTCGGTGATGGTGATGATTCTAGATGATGATGATGATGCTCGCCAGCCAAATTTTGCTCAAACTCGCGATCATCATCACCAGCACTGTTGTCATTACATTGCTCGGTGTCGATAATCAACGTTTCGGCATCACTATCGATCATTTCATCATCATCCTCCTCCTCATTGTAAGACACCTCTCTGCACACCCGCTTATAAGTTGGCGATCGTAGTGGTGAATTGGGTGGGGAGTCTGATGGTCCTCTTTTCCATCCGTTCATATTTTTTTAATACGCTTCTAAAATTTTTCCAGAATTCTTATGGATACGATGATAGGGAATACAGAAAAGTTAAAACAAATCGAAAAACTTTTTTAACATACTAATCAAATGCGATAATCATTACGGAATTCAAATCAACATTCACAGTATCGTAAGAGGATTGGCGTAGCACCATATACATATATATGTGTATTCTATAAAGTACTCACAAAAAATATAAACTCGTTGAAGTCTTGAGATTTTTCAAATGAACACCGATTTTTTTTTCTTTCTCACAGCTCACTTTATCAAAAACGCCTGTTTTCACACGAAGGAGCTTCAAAATTACTAGAGAAGTTTCAAACCGCTGTTCGAATTTATACTAAAGAAGTCGCACCCACCCTCCACCGAGCAAAAACCAGCCGGCCAATCATTCGTAGAGCATGCACCACGTGACATACAGACAAAAGAGTGACGCGGGGGAGGCGGTATAAGCTAGGATAAAATTTTCTCAAGAGCTCGCCAGCTTTTCGTTTGCCGATTTTTTTCTCGTCGCATACCCCACGCTATTTTCTCAAGAGCTCACCAGCTTTTCGTTTGCCGATTTTTTTCTCGTTGCATACCCCACGCTAATATGGTTGGGGATGTGCAGGCTCGGACTTGTTCGCTATGAAGAGTCGTAAAACCCAAAACTGTGTGTACACATACCAGCCGGTCAGGAGCGGGCAGGACAAGATTTTTCTTACACCAAACACTGTTCGTTACCTGCTTTTCGTTGACCGATTTTTCCCACCACATGTCCCAAGCTGCTTAACGACTCATAAAACCCAAAACCTACATGTGCACATACCATCCGGTGAAGGGTCGGCAAGACAAGTTTTTTCTCACGCCAAACACTGCGTACTACCAGCTTTTCCACAAACACTTCAAATAAAAAGAGCGAAAACCATGTGCCGCAGAACACTATCATGAACAATGAACAATAAATCAAAATGAAGAATTCCCAAAACGTGAATACTTTTTCTTTGCACACATAAACACAAATAATTAAACGATTCAAAAACTCTTAAACGTGTTAGGATAAAAACATTTATCATGAGCAAGATGATGAAACTTGGTACTTACAGAAATCTTCTCTAATTCGAGAACCATTTCTTTTTCTTTTCTAACTATGTACTTTTATAACTCGTCAACTCAGTGAAGTTTGAAAAATGGATACAATTTTTCACGCAGCGACGCGATCTCAATTTCTTTGCCTCGGCTTTACGGACACTTTCTGTACGCGGAGATAGTCCTCCCTGCCTATATCATCCACAGCTCTAACCCGACCTAACCCAGCGGAGTAAAAGCTAACCTGACCTAAGACGGTAGGACTTGACCTAACGTGACCTAACTTGATCTAAGACACTACAACCCAGCCTAATATAACCTATCCTCATCCAAGACTGCCCAACCTAATCTAAATTGATAAAATATTTTCTGAAATGATTTATTCGATCAAGCTTGATCGCTAGCTTCGATAGTTCAATGATTCTTGAGCAATTCGCGGTTGGCGCGACGGCCTCGAGGTTTCTACAACCTGACCTACGTCACGGCTACGCCAACTTGACATAACCTAACTTGACCCAAGACACTACAACCCAACCTAATATTACCTATCCCAACTCGAGATTGTACAACCTAGCCAACCTAATATAACTTAATCTTTTGCAGGTTTCCCGCTAACATGAAAAGACTTCCGTTTCCTCTATAGACGGGGAAGCTCTTGGTAACATTCGCTCATTTTACTTATTCTGTCGTCTACTGGTTCTCATTTTGTTACACGTGCTACTTCTCATGCAATATAGGTAATGTAACCGGGCTTATTCATGTTTAAAAATACAAATTTAGTAGATTCTAGCGGAGCTGTCGAGAGTGCGGTATGTATCACAACATTTTCCAATCCGCATCGTTGTAGTACGATGACATTATGTGAAGCAATAATTTGATTTCTGACATGTCTTTCAAGGCAGATTAATTTAGAATTAACGTATGTAAAAATATTCATATTCCTGGCCGTTATAAACATTAACACGATTCACAATTCCATCAGTTTTACACAATTCATCAACCCTATTGGATACGCAATTTTTATTAAAATCCCTAGCATCAACTTTTCCCCATAAAATTACGCTGCTGCCAATAAATAAGGAAAAATATATCTCATTCACGAATGCGTTGATGGAACAATAATGTGCTTGAGATTCATCGATTCGTTTTGATTTTCATCGCTAGCAGCATCCTTTCCATAAACTTTCCACATATTTGAATGATGCAGATAAACGTACAACGCGTAAATTCTGCAATAACCAGACTCAGTTCAGTTTGATGACTGGCAACGACGTTTTCCCCATAAATACGTTGATTGCTGGGAGAAGCTCGATGAAACTCAGCTACCTGCAAAGAAGCATTTCTACTCACACCTATGTAATGCAAATATTTCAAACGAGAATCACAAGCATGCTAAAAATGTTTGGGAAGAATCCCATTTAGAGCCAATGGAGAACTATAGAGATTGATAAATGCAAAACGGTGATCTGACCAGATGTCTCAGAACATATGATTTACATCCGTTGCACTACTACACGGTGCCGGGACTTGCTTTCGATGCTATGCTCAAATACACGGGAATAAATTTACAATATTCTGATCGACACGCTAGGGCCAATAACAGGTTTATGGGGAAAGATTTTGATCCTAGTAACGTGGAATTGTATCTCATGTATTTTGACGTAAACAATCTATACGGTTCGTTCGAGTAGTGGCGTAATCTTATCGATATATCAACTCACTCGGACGATCCACTGATCGGTTACATCCTGAACCGATGGATATCCGGATATCCTATAGACCTTCACAAGAATCATGAAGATTTTAATCCTTCTGTCTCGAGCATTTCACACCTCGGGTTCTGATGAAGGATGGGAACAATGGAAAAATCATGACCGAATTCATCGGGGATGCACGTAAAACTGAGCACATTTATCATCAAAGTGAGCAAACGTGTCAAGGATGCCGAAAGTGCAACGTTGAAAACCGTCACGTTTAACGATTATAATCATCGCATGGGGAGGCTAACAAAGAGTTGGTCCATACCACAATGCCTAATACGTAGTAAAAAACATGAAGTTAGTCCCATTGTACTGAAAAATTGACGTTGAGTTGGCAAGACTGTGATATGCAACCGGTACCTGGACAAACAGACGCAATACCTTGAAGGGTTTACCACCACCCCCACAATAAACTGACCATAGGATAGAACTGAGGGCATAGAACTGCTGTAAGGACAACCCCATCATCAAACAGAGATAGTTCTTTAACAATACGACAGATCCGTGCAAAACTATATACATTTACCACCACGGTTGAAGACGAAACGATACATATCAACATTATCAAAGTGAGCAATCGTGTCAAGGGATGCAAAAACTGCAACGATAAATAACATCACGTTTAATGATTATAAGAACCGTCTGAGGGGCTTACCAAGAGTTGATCAACCCCACAGTGTTTAATACGTAGTAAAAAATGCGAGGTTAGTCCCAATGTACTGAAAAATTGATCATGAGTTGACAAGACGGTAATATGCAACCGATACCTGGGCAAACAGGCACCAGAACTTGGAGGGTGTGCTGCAACCCCGCATTAAACTGGATGTAGGCTGGAACTGAGGGCATAGAACCGTTGTAAATATGTGCGTTTGAAACCTAGGGCGATACTTCATGAAGCAGAGACGTTTCGCCAGCAATACGATATCGAGCAGATCGAAGTTTCAAAATCCGAATACCATGTGAATTCATGTATTCATCGATTATTTATTTATTCATTACTAATATATTGAACAATTATTTACATTTATTTGTTGACCACGAGAAAAGTTTTTAGGAAATGGAAAAAAGTTTCCAGAAAACGACAAAAATTTTTCGGAAGCTGAAAAAAAGTTTCCAGAAAACGATGAAAAATTTCCGAAAATGAAAAAAAGTTCACCAAAAAATAAAATGAGCATTAATCGTATCGAAAGATTACAGATTATTATGACTATGACTATTATCATTATTATTATTCTTATCATTTTTTTTTTTTTTTTTTTTTTTTCCCCGAGGAGTTACGGAATCCAAGTTACGGATTCACGCCAGTCATACGGGCTAGCGCGGATGTGGGACTCCAGGGTGGCCTACCCACTAAACCGCCACCTCCTGTGCAACGCTCCCGGCAGGGAACTATGGTGATATTACTTCCAGCCGAAAGCTCTGTCGGTGTGTGTCTCGTCAGTCTGTCCGTCCGTCCGTCCCATGCAGGCAGTCCGTCAGTTACGTTACGTCAGGCAGCCGTTCGCGTTCTTACGACGTAGGATTGTGTCTGTGTAGGTGACAACAGGTTGCCACCTTTCTGTACTATGGAGCATCACCTCGACAATGTTGTCGGGAGTGATGCCTCCCACGACCGTCTCCAGTCTCTGTCTCAGTTCTGTCCAGCGGTCACATTCAAAGAACGTGTGTTCCGCGTCGTCTCGTTCGTGTCCGCAGTACGTACAGTTAGGCGTCCGTACTCGGTTCAGGTTGTGTAGGTAGCGTCTGAAGTAGCCGTGGCCCGTCAGAAGCTGGGTGACGTAAGAATTCACATCCCCAAACCCCCTCTGGATCCACGGTCTCAGGTCCTTAATGAGTCGTCTCGTCCAGTTTCCCGTTGTTTCTTCCGTCCACCGTTCCTGCCACGTCTGTATCGTCGCGTCTCTTTCCGTCGTTGCCGCGTCCCGTCGGGTCACGTCCGCGTCTCTTCCGTAGACCCTCTTGCGCTCGAACGCGAGAAGGTCTATGGGAATCACGCCTGCCACCACCAGAACGGCCTGTGCTGAGACCGTCCGATAGGAACAAGCGATCCTCAACGCGCTTCGTCTCTGTACCGTCGTCATTGCGTGACAGTATTTCTCAGTCTTCAGGGAGTCTGCCCAGATCTCCGCACCGTAGAGGAGAATCAAGTTCACCGTCGACATCAGAAGTCTCCGTTTCCCTGGTCTCGGTCCGTTCGTGTTTGCCATCAGGCGGCTTAGGGATGCTATCCTTTCAGCCGCCTTCTGAGCCGTTCGTCGTATGTGAGGCCAGAAGGTCATCTTCGTATCCAGGGTCACCCCCAGGTACTTGACTTCCCCTCTGGTCTCGATCTCGTCCGTCCCGACCGTCATGCGTAATGTCGTCGGTATTCGTCTCCTGGTGAGAAGCACCAGTTCTGTCTTTTCCGTCGCGAGTTGCAGTCCGTGGTCAGTCATCCACCGTCCGACTCGTCTCATCGTCTGGTTCAGTGCGTATTGTGCCAGATCTGGAGTTCGCTCGACTATCACTGCCGCTACGTCGTCAGCGTAAGCGACCAGGGGAACGCCGAGTGGGAGCTCCAGTCTGAGCAGGCCGTCGTACATCCCGTTCGAAAAGTCGGGTACTAGTATGGAACCTTGAGCGACCCCCGCGGTAATCTGTCGCGTCACTTGACCTTCGGTCGTTTCGTACGTCAGTCGTCTGTTCCGAAGGTAGTCTTCAACAACTCGGAGCAAGTAAGGCGGGACCCCGAAGTCGCCTCTCAGCGACCCTAGGATATCCACCCACCTGGCCGAGTTGAAGGCGTTCTTAACGTCAAGTGTCACCAGCAGCGCGACGGGTCGCACAGCGTGGCAATGTTTGTCTGTCGACCGGAAGGAGTCAACCACCTCTTGGATCGCTCCAATCGTTGATCGACCCCTCCGGAAGCCGAACTGCTGGTCAGAGAGGCCTCCGCCGTCCCGTATCGCGTCCGTAAGTCGTGGTCGCAGAAGCTGTTCGTACAGTTTCCCTGTCGTGTCCAATAAGCTCAGCGGCCGGTAGGCCGACGGCGTGCTGGGGTCACCCTTACCCTTTGGGATAAGGACCAGCCTCGCCACCTTCCACCGGTCGCTGAATGTCCCTGTCGTGAGGCACGTGTTGTAGAGGTCGAGGAGTATCTCCGGCCTCAGGCTCGCCATCAGCCGAAGAACCTCCGCCGGTACCCCGTCCGGTCCTGAAGCCTTACCCCTCTTCATTGCTTTGGTCGCTCCGACGAGCTCCTCGGCGGTGAAGACGGGGGGCGCCGCCGTCTCGTCGTCGTCTGTCGCGTCCGTACGCGTCGGGTGCGTCGGGAACAGTCCGTCGACGATCCGTCGTGCGGTTTCAGCATCCTTGAGTTCTGGCGGGATCCGGGCCCCCAGCCTACCGGTCACAATCTTGCAACCGGCACCCCAGGGGTCGCGGTCCACCTCCTCGCAGAGCTTCTTCCAGCATCGCGTCTTGCTGTCTCTGATGGCGAACGTCAGTCGTTTCCGTTCAGTCTTGTACTCGGCCTGAAGGGTTTCCCTCTCGGGTCTCCCTCCAGCCCTCGTAACCCGTCGTCGTTTTGCCAGGCAACTCTTCCGCAGCTCGGCTATCTCGTCCGTCCACCAGTATTGTGGTGGTCTGTTACGTCCGTACCGTCGTTTTGGCATTGTGCTGTCGCACAGCCGCGTCGTCAGTTTGGCCGTCTCGTCCGCCAGTCTTTCCGCCCTTTGCCGGCCAGTCAGCTCTGGGGGGACGTCGGTAGTTGGGGCCGGCGCTGCCGCCAGCTCCGCCGAGAACTTCAGTACGTCGAGTTTGTCTACGTTCCACCGCGGGGAGTGCCGTGTCCTCGTCCGTGTCGTCCTTGTCTCTCCTGCCACTTCAAAGGCGATGTACTGATGATCGCTGGCCGTGTAGCCCTCGAGCACCCGCCACCGCCCTATCCGTGGCAGAGTTCTGTCCGTCGTCATCGTTACGTCCGGGATGGAGTCTCCAAATCCCGGCCGTCTGTACGTTGGTACGTCTCCCGTGTTCGCCACTACTAGGTCCAGCCTTGCGGCCATCTCCAGCAGCAGCCGTCCGCGTCTGTTCGTTGCCGTCATGCCCCACTCGACCACTCTCGCGTTGAGGTCCCCCGCGACCACGAGGTCCCCGGGCAGGTCCCTGAGTCCGTCCTCGAGGAGCGCAACCTTCGCCCGGAACTCCGCCGCAGCGTAGTTTGGGGTCAGGTAGACGCTGACGTAAGTGACAGCGCCCACCCTAGCCCAGACGTAGTCGTCCCCGACGCCACGAGCGGTTACCCGGGCTCGGGCAGCGCCCCTCACCCAGATAGCCGCTGTCTTGGTCTCGTTCGTAATCCAATCCTGTGTTTGTCGCACCCTGTACGGCTCGCACAGGATCGGAATATCAGCGTCGTGTTCGTCTGCTATCTGTGGTAGTAGCATGTCTGCTGTCCTACTACGGTTCAGGTTGCCCTGAACTATCCTGTCCGTCTTCCGGCCTGCTTCTTGCACTCCTCCAGCGCAACCCGGTACACCGCGCACCTCCCGGAGCCCGCGACATGCGCCGCATCGCCGTGTCCCGCCTCGGCGCACAGTGGGCAGGCCGGTCTGTTTTTGCAGTCCGTGGCGTAGTGTCCTGTCTCGCCACATTTCCTGCAGCACTTCGTCCGGTCTGTATTTTTGCATTTTGTCTTCGTGTGCCCGTATCCCAGGCACTTGTGGCATTTCGTCACCGTCAGTCGTGGTCGGACGCGGCAAGCTACCCATCCAATCCCGATCCGTCCCCGGCCGAGCAGCGCTCTGGCTTCCTGCGACTCTAGGTCACATACGGCCATAAACTGCTCGGCCCGGTTCGGACCGAAAATATGGACCCCAAAGTCCGCGTCTTGTCCCGTCTCTCGTCGCAGTGCTTGTATCACGTCGTGTCTGGTCGTGACACAGTCAAGATCCATGATCTCCAGTTGAACCCTGGAGGTCCCGGTCCTGACGTTGCCTGCGTCGCCGACCGCGTCCTGCAGGATGCGTCGTAAGTCGTCTCGTCCGTTGGCGTCTGTCTTTATCTTCAGGAGACACAGACCATTCTTCGTCTTCCTGAGAGTCGTCACTTTAACGTGACTCTTCGCAGGGTCGACCGTGGTCCGTATCTTCCTGACGATGTCCGAGTACGTCGTGTCGTTCCCGGGTTTGACGAGCACCGCCGTCCCCCAATGTTTGGGAGCCGCTCTGCGCCCCTCAGCCCCGGCCGTCGTGTCCGTTGTCGCGTTCGTCTCGTCCGTCCGCGTCTTCCGTTTCTTTTCTTCCTTGTTTTTCCTTGTGACTGTCTGCCAGTCAGCGACCGGTTCCACAACCGTTGCCCTCTTCTGAGAGGATTCCGGAGTGGTTCCAGTCGCCTCCCGTTTCCGTTTCGTCCGCGGAGTGTTTTGTGTCCGTTGGTCAGTCTCAACGTCCGTCTCCGTCGTCTCGTTGTCCGTCTTGTGGTCTCTCGGGGCTGCTTTAGCGCGCCTGTTAGGCGCAACGTCGGCAGCCTCGAGAATTGTCTTTATGCCCAGTTTGACGGACATACTTATGTTTTTTTGGATGGCCGCTGCCTCGGCCATCCTTGTCGCCGTACTGTGGATCAGTGACAATAGGTCCGTCAGGTCCATATCGTCCGTGATTCGTGTTTTCGTACTGATCGTGGATACAGCGGAAGCGCAACTCGCTCCGCTGCCCGTGCTTGACACGCTGTCCGTCCTGTCTCGTCGTTGGTGTCCCAGTATCGTCCTGTCCGCTGTTCCAGTTTTCGTGTCCGCTGTCTTTGTTGCCGTCTTTGTCACCTGGTCCTTGCACAATTTGCGGCCCTCAGAATCCGTGCCGCTGCCATGGGCCACCGGGGCTTTCACCCGATCGGAACCCAGGGTGGATTTCCCCTGTGCTGGGGCTACCACCTGAGGTATATCGTTGTTTACCTTGTGCATCTCCATAAAAGTTCCTAAGTGCTACGGGTCTCTCGGGGGCGCGACTCCCCGTACCGCGCCGGAACATAGCACGGCCCCTGAGGTCGCCTCGGGGGCCTTCCGTCGGGCTTGTGCCGACTTCCGTCCCCTCCGACTTACTAGAAAACCCCGGGGTCGTCACTTCCCGAGCGGACCAGGTTTTTACGCCCAATCCGCCTCCTAAGGCCGCCTCGGGGGCCATCCATTGGGCCTGTGCCAACTTCAGTCCCCCTTGACTTACTCAATGTACGCGGGGTCGTCACGTCCCGAACGAGGGATTTAACCCCCCCGCCACCTGCGGTGATTATCATTATCATTATTATCATTATTATTAAAATTATTATTCTTATTATTAAAATTATTCTTATCATTATTATTATTATTATTATTATTATTATTATTATTATTATTATTATTATTATTAATATTATTTTTATTATTATTATCATTATTATTATTATTGTTATTGTTATTATTCTTATTGTTGTTGTTGTTGTTGTTGTTGTTATGATTATTATCATTATGATTATCATTATTTGAAGGCCTTTGATCACGGCAGGCGATGTTGCAGGTGCCCCCTGCTACCAGGGTCCGGCACAATCGGCGTCGAGGCCGCCCGCAGCCCCTCTCTGATGCAGTCTAGGAGGACCTCGATCCCCGCCCCTTCCAAGGTCGTCGCAGGAGCTGTCCTTCTGTTCCAGCCTACATCCAGTTTATTGCGGGGTTGCAGCACACCCTCCAAGTTCTGGTGCCTGTTTGCCCAGGTATCGGTTGCATATTACCGTCTTGTCAACTCATGATCAATTTTTCAGTACATTGGGACTAACCTCGCATTTTTTACTACGTATTAAACACTGTGGGGTTGATCAACTCTTGGTAAGCCCCTCAGACGGTTCTTATAATCATTAAACGTGATGTTATTTATCGTTGCAGTTTTTGCATCCCTTGACACGATTGCTCACTTTGATAATGTTGATATGTATCGTTTCGTCTTCAACCGTGGTGGTAAATGTATATAGTTTTGCACGGATCTGTCGTATTGTTGAAGAACTATCTCTGTTTGATGATGGGGTTGTCCTTACAGCAGTTCTATGCCCTCAGTTCTATCCTATGGTCAGTTTATTGTGGGGGTGGTGGTAAACCCTTCAAGGTATTGCGTCTGTTTGTCCAGGTACCGGTTGCATATCACAGTCTTGCCAACTCAACGTCAATTTTTCAGTACAATGGGACTAACTTCATGTTTTTTACTACGTATTAGGCATTGTGGTATGGACCAACTCTTTGTTAGCCTCCCCATGCGATGATTATAATCGTTAAACGTGACGGTTTTCAACGTTGCACTTTCGGCATCCTTGACACGTTTGCTCACTTTGATGATAAATGTGCTCAGTTTTACGTGCATCCCCGATGAATTCGGTCATGATTTTTCCATTGTTCCCATCCTTCATCAGAACCCGAGGTGTGAAATGCTCGAGACAGAAGGATTAAAATCTTCATGATTCTTGTGAAGGTCTATAGGATATCCGGATATCCATCGGTTCAGGATGTAACCGATCAGTGGATCGTCCGAGTGAGTTGATATATCGATAAGATTACGCCACTACTCGAACGAACCGTATAGATTGTTTACGTCAAAATACATGAGATACAATTCCACGTTACTAGGATCAAAATCTTTCCCCATAAACCTGTTATTGGCCCTAGCGTGTCGATCAGAATATTGTAAATTTATTCCCGTGTATTTGAGCATAGCATCGAAAGCAAGTCCCGGCACCGTGTAGTAGTGCAACGGATGTAAATCATATGTTCTGAGACATCTGGTCAGATCACCGTTTTGCATTTATCAATCTCTATAGTTCTCCATTGGCTCTAAATGGGATTCTTCCCAAACATTTTTAGCATGCTTGTGATTCTCGTTTGAAATATTTGCATTACATAGGTGTGAGTAGAAATGCTTCTTTGCAGGTAGCTGAGTTTCATCGAGCTTCTCCCAGCAATCAACGTATTTATGGGGAAAACGTCGTTGCCAGTCATCAAACTGAACTGAGTCTGGTTATTGCAGAATTTACGCGTTGTACGTTTATCTGCATCATTCAAATATGTGGAAAGTTTATGGAAAGGATGCTGCTAGCGATGAAAATCAAAACGAATCGATGAATCTCAAGCACATTATTGTTCCATCAACGCATTCGTGAATGAGATATATTTTTCCTTATTTATTGGCAGCAGCGTAATTTTATGGGGAAAAGTTGATGCTAGGGATTTTAATAAAAATTGCGTATCCAATAGGGTTGATGAATTGTGTAAAACTGATGGAATTGTGAATCGTGTTAATGTTTATAACGGCCAGGAATATGAATATTTTTACATACGTTAATTCTAAATTAATCTGCCTTGAAAGACATGTCAGAAATCAAATTATTGCTTCACATAATGTCATCGTACTACAACGATGCGGATTGGAAAATGTTGTGATACATACCGCACTCTCGACAGCTCCGCTAGAATCTACTAAATTTGTATTTTTAAACATGAATAAGCCCGGTTACATTACCTATATTGCATGAGAAGTAGCACGTGTAACAAAATGAGAACCAGTAGACGACAGAATAAGTAAAATGAGCGAATGTTACCAAGAGCTTCCCCGTCTATAGAGGAAACGGAAGTCTTTTCATGTTAGCGGGAAACCTGCAAAAGATTAAGTTATATTAGGTTGGCTAGGTTGTACAATCTCGAGTTGGGATAGGTAATATTAGGTTGGGTTGTAGTGTCTTGGGTCAAGTTAGGTTATGTCAAGTTGGCGTAGCCGTGACGTAGGTCAGGTTGTAGAAACCTCGAGGCCGTCGCGCCAACCGCGAATTGCTCAAGAATCATTGAACTATCGAAGCTAGCGATCAAGCTTGATCGAATAAATCATTTCAGAAAATATTTTATCAATTTAGATTAGGTTGGGCAGTCTTGGATGAGGATAGGTTATATTAGGCTGGGTTGTAGTGTCTTAGATCAAGTTAGGTCACGTTAGGTCAAGTCCTACCGTCTTAGGTCAGGTTAGCTTTTACTCCGCTGGGTTAGGTCGGGTTAGAGCTGTGGATGATATAGGCAGGGAGGACTATCTCCGCGTACAGAAAGTGTCCGTAAAGCCGAGGCAAAGAAATTGAGATCGCGTCGCTGCGTGAAAAATTGTATCCATTTTTCAAACTTCACTGAGTTGACGAGTTATAAAAGTACATAGTTAGAAAAGAAAAAGAAATGGTTCTCGAATTAGAGAAGATTTCTGTAAGTACCAAGTTTCATCATCTTGCTCATGATAAATGTTTTTATCCTAACACGTTTAAGAGTTTTTGAATCGTTTAATTATTTGTGTTTATGTGTGCAAAGAAAAAGTATTCACGTTTTGGGAATTCTTCATTTTGATTTATTGTTCATTGTTCATGATAGTGTTCTGCGGCACATGGTTTTCGCTCTTTTTATTTGAAGTGTTTGTGGAAAAGCTGGTAGTACGCAGTGTTTGGCGTGAGAAAAAACTTGTCTTGCCGACCCTTCACCGGATGGTATGTGCACATGTAGGTTTTGGGTTTTATGAGTCGTTAAGCAGCTTGGGACATGTGGTGGGAAAAATCGGTCAACGAAAAGCAGGTAACGAACAGTGTTTGGTGTAAGAAAAATCTTGTCCTGCCCGCTCCTGACCGGCTGGTATGTGTACACACAGTTTTGGGTTTTACGACTCTTCATAGCGAACAAGTCCGAGCCTGCACATCCCCAACCATATTAGCGTGGGGTATGCAACGAGAAAAAAATCGGCAAACGAAAAGCTGGTGAGCTCTTGAGAAAATAGCGTGGGGTATGCGACGAGAAAAAAATCGGCAAACGAAAAGCTGGCGAGCTCTTGAGAAAATTTTATCCTAGCTTATACCGCCTCCCCCGCGTCACTCTTTTGTCTGTATGTCACGTGGTGCATGCTCTACGAATGATTGGCCGGCTGGTTTTTGCTCGGTGGAGGGTGGGTGCGACTTCTTTAGTATAAATTCGAACAGCGGTTTGAAACTTCTCTAGTAATTTTGAAGCTCCTTCGTGTGAAAACAGGCGTTTTTGATAAAGTGAGCTGTGAGAAAGAAAAAAAAATCGGTGTTCATTTGAAAAATCTCAAGACTTCAACGAGTTTATATTTTTTGTGAGTACTTTATAGAATACACATATATATGTATATGGTGCTACGCCAATCCTCTTACGATACTGTGAATGTTGATTTGAATTCCGTAATGATTATCGCATTTGATTAGTATGTTAAAAAAGTTTTTCGATTTGTTTTAACTTTTCTGTATTCCCTATCATCGTATCCATAAGAATTCTGGAAAAATTTTAGAAGCGTATTAAAAAAATATGAACGGATGGAAAAGAGGACCATCAGACTCCCCACCCAATTCACCACTACGATCGCCAACTTATAAGCGGGTGTGCAGAGAGGTGTCTTACAATGAGGAGGAGGATGATGATGAAATGATCGATAGTGATGCCGAAACGTTGATTATCGACACCGAGCAATGTAATGACAACAGTGCTGGTGATGATGATCGCGAGTTTGAGCAAAATTTGGCTGGCGAGCATCATCATCATCATCTAGAATCATCACCATCACCGACTGATGCGGAGGATGAGGAGGATGAGGAAGAGGATGAGGGGGAGGCGGTGATGGTGATGACGAGTGGGTGGAGGTGAATGTACGGGAAGTGGGCATTGAGTTTGATAATGATTTTGACGGTTGCGAAGACGTACGCATCAGATTCGGTTTACTTCTGGATGAGATTGATCACATCCGTCAAATGCTGGGAGACATCGATAGAGCTGACGATGATGGTTATTATTCGGACGAGGATTGGTGTGTAGCACTACATTAAAATAAAATTCTGCTCGAGTGAGACCAAACAGCCAACATTATATAAATTACGATGATATATGTATGGAAATAATTGTAGAAAAATGGGCGAATGAAAGTATCGTAATAATTATAGATGTCGAAAATAGCGATGATGATGATGATGATGATGATGGTGATAATATTAGCGAACAGGATAACGATAATGATTTTATGGATTATTTCGAGGAATAAACCACGCTAAATTCATAATTATTGATTATATATTTTTCACAAGTAAAAATTCATGACATTTACATTTTGTATGACAAGAATGGGTGAAAGTTATAAAGATATATATTTGTAATGTATCCTATTTCTAGATTATAATTTTATCGAATAGTAAATTTTTTAATTCTATGTATAAGCTATGATATAATTGAGATTAATTCTATTGAATATTCTACATATAAACCCGAATATGATTGTATATATTGTAATAAATTATATTGTTATTTTAGTAAATATTGTCCATATTATCTATACACACGATTGCAACCTAGATAGTCTTTGATTAGAGGGTTCGGTCCATCCACGATATCGCCATCGGGTCCTGGTGTGTAATGTACGCTACATCTGTGGAAACTTGCGATGACGTAGTCCATTTTCATATTCTCTGGTAGTTTATCCCACGCATCATTGATGAAGTTTGATGCGAACGTGCGGATAAATTCTTTTGGTAAAAAGCTATATCCTCGGACATCATTCCCCTTAAACCGTCCAATTCTTTGTACAGACGGAAGGATTTCTCGAGAGAGCTGGTACACTCCTTCGAATACCAACTCCTTAGTCGCTGCACATTTTCAAAGGCGCAATTGTATGCCGGGATGTATTCAGAGTTGTCATCATACCAAATTGAGCCTGGCGCTGCTGCTCGCTGGAGGTTGTTCGCTGGAGAGTATCCATGGTTCACGTCATGCCACGGTGCCGCTTCCATATACCTCAATTTTTCCATTGCAGGGGGTATGATATGCAAATCTTCCATATTAATAACCCTCGTTGTACCATCGACGATCTCCGTCAGCCATGCTTTCTTCTCCGCCCCTTTGACGTGTACGTAACACGCATTTCCAACCATTTTTCTCACAATCTTTGTCACATCCTCGTGAGATTTGTTGCCTGCATTCCATGATATTCCGTGGTGATTGTGTGTCAACCATACATTGGTAGCTCTACATTCAAGTGGTAAGCTGCCAAATCATAGGGCGGCTTGAAAATGATGTAATCCAGACCCGACCCGTTTACATTCATAAGTGCGACTTCCTTGGGTACAAACTTCATGTTATGACCGATAAAACATTGCACGTCTAGGATCATCGCCATGTTGAGGAGTGGGAATGTTGCCCTCGATTATATACTGACGAGTCTGCATCGAATGCGTTGAGCTTATATATAGGCCGATAGATCGCAAGAATTTGGAAACGGTGCGCACTGCGTTCTGATCATATCGGAGGGAAAAATGACGTCAGAGATGCGGTGTGTACTGCGTTCTGCGCATCTCGGAGGGAATAATGACGTCAGAGACGACTGGGTCCAGCCTTTATCCGACCCGCCATCCCTAAATTTTTGGGATTTATTGCTCTCCCGGCTCTGCAGAGATGATGAAATTCATGTAAAAAAAGGACGTCAAAGACGGCGGGGTCCGCAGTCCCCGCCCCGATCATCCCTAAATTTTTGCGGTTTATTGCTCCTTTGAAGTCACCAGGTTCCGCAGCTGCATCTTGCCTAAAAGGGTGTTGGAACAGGTTTTCACCCTCTCCCCCTCCCCCTTTCCACGAACCTACCGCCGCCTACGATGGATGCCCCCCTTAGTATAAAAATCTGCGCAAATGCTGTGAGTAGTGTAGCAATGTATAGTTTCCCAAGCATGCAATGGAAATCGGTCAACGAAGTGCAGGTAGTGGGCGGTGCAGGTATAAAAAATCGGGGCCCAGAGCCCTTGCCCCGAATACCTACGTTTATAACGTTCGGCGGAAAACAAGTCTCGACAGGAATTATTTTGTGTGTGTGTGTGAGTGTGTGTGCGTGTGTGTGTCAAATCCTATGAAAATAGCCATCTTGCGGCAAACCGCGAAAATGATCAACGGGCGCGGCGGAAGCGGGGGGGGGGCAAGGGGGGTGAGCGTGAGAGAGAGACAGAAAGAGCGAGCGTGGGTAGGGGGGGAGAGCGAGAGAGAGGGAGGGAGCGCCGCGGATTGAGGGGGGTGGAGGGGGGGACGGTAACACCGCGGATTGGGGGGGGGAGGCGGTAGGGGGAGCTGGGGGCGGAGGGGGTGGGGCGCTCCATTGTATGATCCAGAACCGGCCTCCCTCGGGCTGAGTGGGGAGCTAGAGGGGAGCGCGCCATTGTATGATCCAGAACCGGCGTATATACACTACTTACCCTCAGACCTCATAAAATACCTTGACGTTGGTAATGTTAAATACAATCGTGAAAGGTACCAGGATTATGATATATTTGAATAGCGACACTTGTGTCCGAAATTTCTGAGTGCTGAGCTCTATAAACATGGTGCATAATTCATCAAAGTCAGTCTATCACTCGCAGTCATGGACGATTTATCAACGTCAACGATTTCGGGAACCTCTTCGTTTCTCGAGGCACAGTATTTCCCACCAATCATACTTGCTCCTGATAAAAATTATTCTTTTAGCTTGGTAGAATTGTTGAGCTATCACTCGATTTCCAACGTTGATGTTGGTCGCAATAAAATTTACGTAGCTGATAAAGTGATCACCATACCTCCCGGCAGCCACGAGATCAAGGACATAGAGAAGTATCTTCAAAACGTGTCAAGTAATACAGATATTGGGCCCATTGTCAGAGGCTCACAATCAGCATCAAACCCAACAATAATACATTAAGCAGCGAAATCACATACAACCACACGATTAACTTTGAGCCAAATGATTCCATTGCTCAACTCTTGAGATTCACACCACATGTATTAGAGGTTGATAAAACTCACGTATCAGACGTGCCTTTAACCATACTCAAGGTCGACGCGTTGCGAGTTGAGTGCAGCATTACAACGGGCGCCTACGGCAATGGACATAAAGTAGACACTATTCACGAGTATTTCCCCACTGTCCTACCAGGATATAAGATCGTAGAAGTACCGTCGCACGTCATTCATATTTCGGTCACCGTCAGGACCATAGATCACGTTCAGCTACGGTTAGTGGATCAAGACGGAGACCTGGTTAAATTTCGTGGAGAAGTTATTACTGTGAGACTACTATTAAATCGCAATAAACGATGGAAATTTTATATAACAGACTGTCAAAGAGTAGGTATATCAGTCAGTTAGCATGCCCCGATCTGGTCAGCCATCGATCGATTCTTGAATCGTCAACCCCTCAAAACGTAGAGTTCCTAATAGCTCTGGGTCTGAAACTGACACCTTTTGGAAGACGAATATCCGACAACTAAAAATCCGATTTTACTGTTTCATCATCTACTACGTACCATGGAGGAAGAAATTTTCAACATTCAAACACCAGTCGTCTTTGACGAATTCGTTGCGCATTACGAGATTCACGTTCACAAACCTTACGCCTCGTCAACTTCAAACGACAGCGATGAAATTCGAATCACCGTTGACCATCAGGATTTATGCATATTACCCAGCAAAAGTTTGGTACATATCCATGGACGACTCCTCAAACCTGACGGTACAGCTACTGTGAACACACAGCTCGTAAACAACGCGATCTGTCATCTGTTTGAAGAAATTCGCTAGAAAATTAATGCAGTTGAGATTGATAGAGGCAAGCACGTTGGCTTGAAAAGTCTCATGAAGGGTTACGCTTTCCTGCACCCTGGTTAGACTTGGTTGATAGAGAACACTGGATGGCTTAATGTAAAAGAGAAGATAAAATTAACCCATGCCGAGGGTGATTTTGACGTATTAATACCGCTCAGCATGATATTGGGTTTCGCTGAAAACTACCGCAAGATCGTTGTCCACGCTAAACATAAGTTAATGTTGACGAGATCAAAAACTGACTCTAACACAATCATGCAGACTGAACAGCAAGAATTCAAAATCATGATCAATGCAGTGGAATGGGTAATACCGTATTTGAAACTCGCGGATCAGAAAAAAGTTGACTCACTAAATTTCATTCAGAAAGATTCGCCTATTTCGATGAGCTTCCGCAATTGTAAATTGTACGAATATCCCCTACTTTCGACAACATTGAAACACGTTCGGACTGTGAAAACTTCCACTCAGCTTGAAAAACCTCGATACGTCATTTTGGGTTTTCACACAAGTCGAAAGAACAAGACCGGCAAGAACGCAAGTCATTTCGATCATTGCAATATCACGGACGTCAAGCTATTTTTAAACTCTCAATCTTATTCGTACGGTAACCTGAACCTCAACATGAGTCGTGAACTGTACGCGCTCTTGTACGAGATGTCCGCAAAATTCCAAGCTACCTACCACGACATGAACCCCGAGCCGTTGTTGACAAAGAGTGAATTCCTTCGAGACTTCCCTTATTCGTTATCGACTGTCGAAAACAAAACGAATCTTTGAAGTACGGACCTGTCGACATTTCTCTTGAATGTGAAGCTAATACCAACTTTCCCGCTGAAACATCGGCGTACTGCTTGATTGTTCACGATCGTATTGTCGAATACAACCCACTCAGTGGTGGGGTGAAAAAGTTGGTATAAAAGCTGACCCGTTACCACCATCTGACACAATTCAAAGATGGAGCTTATGGTTGACGTACACGGCTTTCGTAGACCTTTCAACAATATGTTCACATGGAAGGAATTGGCTATGATTTCAATCTACTCAGGAGTATCTCCATCAATTTTTTTCTTCAAGCCACCTTTTGAATGGGATTGTCTGGACGTCAAATACAAAAGCCAAAATTTTCGGTTGGAACACGATTTTCACGGTTCTCCTTGGAGCTGTGGAATCATACCGTTTGAGAAAGTTGAGTGGACCATTGAAGACAGGCTGTGCAAAGCTGAATTCGTGTACGTAAAAGGAGAAGAAAAACGAAATTCGTTCTTCGAAATTCGCCTCAAAGTTCAAATCATCGATTTGCTGGACTTTGGCTGTCCGTCGCTTCAAGCATTGCAAAAACTTCAGCTGTGTCTCTAAGATGTGACGTGCATACAATACCCAACGCAATCTGTGCAGCAGAAAACGTTTTGTTACTTCAAAATTGGCTACAAAATCATCATACTGTTCGGACGATGAGGGTGTACGATTGTATTACTGCGCAGAAGCATCTACAAGAACGGTCCCACATTCTTGGCGAATATATTATCCTGGTTACGATACTGTTGAATAAAATTATTGTTCTATCGTTGTAAAGTAATTGTCAACTGTGGCCTGAAAATTGTACTCAATAAAACTATTTTTTTAAGAATATTCATTAATCAATTTGACACCTTGTAACGTGGCATTTCGGTTAGGCATGCCCGTTACAAGGTGCTCCCTGAACCTTGGGCGAAATCCCGGGATAGGGGTTTCTGAGATCAAGTCGCGAAATAATACTAGAGGAGCGCCCGAACTGGAGTCATTGGAGTCCCGAGCTTTGACAGGAACGCAATAGCGACTTACGATTAGGAGATTGCAGGCTTTTGTTTTTTTTTTTTTTTTGAGTACACCGGCCACGCACCGGCGACCAAGTTCAACGCCGCGGATATTTCGAGGCGAGGCAAAACCGCTGAGATCTTGCGCGAAGGATGCAGAGGCTGCGGAGGGGGAGACAACGCAGATCCCTGCAGCGCGAGAATCCAAGGCGATCGCGATTCCCGCTGGTGGCCGGCGCGCCGCAGCCTCCCCGCTCACCCCGCCTACACCTGACCAAGGCAACCGCGAGAGACCGGCTAGCGACGAGGGAGCACCACCCCGCCCAACCCCGGGACACCGTAGAGCTACGCGGGAGACAACATCGCGATCTAGTGCTAAGTTCTGCGCCGCGAAGCAACGGCAGGTGCGCGTCAAGTCGCGCAATCCTCGAAATCGATAACAGATCGATTGTTGCGCGTTCTTAGAGTGATGACGTCACGAAAAATTAGCGTGACAAGATCAACGTTGCGGCCGATCGGCCATCTGAGATGGCTCTAGTTCTGGCGGTCAAGCACCATGGTGTCATCCGTCAAGATCTGGGTAGAAATTTAGTTTTAAGTCTTCTTTTTTTTTGCTACGTGGAAAGATTTTGGGTGTCGTTGCGGGGAATTGGGTTGAGTTTGGTTCTTATCTTCTTTTGTTGCGGGCAACGGAATATTGTGTGTTGCGAGGAAAAATGGCCAGCAACCGTCACGAGGGCGTCGGCGCATTCGTGAGCTGGATGTGGAGCGGTAAGCGTTGCTGATGTTCTTGCGATCGAATTTCGAGAGTCATTGAGCGAGGGCTTGTCCGAAAAGGGATAGCCATTTGTCATTTGCGTGTCGAAAAATCCTCGAAATTCGTTTGCCAATTCTTGCGTTTGGTGATCATAGCCTGAGTTGCGCGTAATAACGTAGAGCCGATTTCAAGTGGCCAAGCTGGTCGAATAGCGTCACGGGTTTGAGTCGCGGCAAGACTATTGCAGTTCGAGAGTAACCAGATTCCGTAACTCTGGGTCACGTAGAAACAAGTAAGATAAAGTCTCACTTCGCGTGTAGGTCGCGAATCGTCAAAGGGGGAGCTTTTGCACTCGCGAACTGCGTTCAGACGTCGTGAAGAAAGTCGAGTTCAGATGCGTTACGATAACAGCCAAGCAATTCGTTTAGTGACCGGCGCCATTAAAAAAAACGGCTGTGGATGCGAATGGCACGTCGAGTCACATTCTCTTTTGTTTGATTATTGAATTATTGTTTATTAGTAAGGTGGCGATTAGCGCCCGTAGGCCTAACGAATTTGCTAGATTTAATAACAATCGCGGTTAGCGCGTCGATTACGATTTTAGTGTAGTTGTGACCTCGTGGTTTATTATTACGTAGCGATTGGCGCCGCGGATGGTAGATGACGGTCGCCGTTAGCACGTCGCGTCAAATTTTGTTAGATTTGAATTATTAATTATCGTTAGAGCCGCGACTAGCGCAAGTAGGTATAAGAAGTCGTCTACATTTAGTCACCTTTTCTTTCTTCTCTTCTGTTATGTTGTTCTTATTTTCTTTTGTTTCTTAACTCTAAGTAGTTGAGTATGAATCGCGAATAGTGAATTACGAATTATTATTTCTATTGTTTAGTTTTTCGAATCGTGAAGAGCGACTGTGGCATAAGTATTTCTCGTTTGCATTTGGAGTCGCAATGAGCGACGGTTGAATAATTATTTTTTTGTATATTTTTTTTTGTTTGTATTATCGATGGAAAAAAATATATTAGTTGATTTTATCATTGCTTCGTAAAATAACGTGTTGGCGTACGTATTCCATAGCTCTCCCTCTACCAAAAAATTACCCCTTTCCTCTCCGCGGTACTGAGCAGCCGAGTATATGGTCGCGGCATATCGCATTAACGATTTCGAGGCGTGTTTATCACGTCAGGCGTTCAACAAACCTTCGTGATATTGTTTTTAGGTCCAGGGTACATCGTGGACGCCGAATTATTGTGTACGGGGTAAGTTCTCGGTCATTTTCTCCGAGTGGCCGAGGTGCAGAGAAAATCCACGTCACAACCTTCACCTTAGCTCTTAAGATAGAATTCCTTTCAGTACGAAGCTTATGTAATATTCAACCTTGCTCTCCATCCTTGACCGAGCTGTACTCAAACCGAGTTATGTTTTGCATTCCTAGAGCGATAGTAACCCAACACCGCAGATCCTTGGCTCTGAATGTATACTACCGCAGCTATCGGTCGAACTTACACTCTGGTCTTGGCTGAACCCGTTCAAAATTCATCGTAGAGTTCACATCACAGTTACAACGTGCGAACGCAGCTTGCAACCCTTCATTGTTGCTTATCGGTGTTCGGAGTAACATTTTCCTTAGATTTCGAGACCTAATTCTAGTTACAATTACAAGGTACAAAACGTGTGTAGGGTTAAAGGTATACAGGGTGGCTTAACGTTAAACGAAATATATTTATAATTTCAATTTTTTTTTCATTGAACGTAAGACTGCTACAAGATACTGGATATGTGCGTGTGATACTCAGATCATTAGTCAATCAATTCAAGTTTATTATACGGTCCACCAAGTTAACCTAAACGCAACCGTGTGTTCTTACTGGATGTCGTCACCTTCTGGAACAAATCATCATCTTCTTGGAGGGCTTCGGTCAACCGGTTTGGTAGAAAAATCGTGACAGAGTCCTCCAAATCCAGAAAGATTTTATTACCAAATTTCCTATTTACTCGACGAACACCGCTGACTCTGTATTCGAAGTAGGCTGCAAGGTCCGAAACTTTTTTCAACGGCAGAAACGTCTCCAGCCGCGCGATTTCGTTCAGTTTTGTGACGTCCATGATCGTTACTGTTAATTCGTGATTGCTCAAAATCTCTTGCGAGTTGATTTAGTTGAGTTCTAATTTGCAGCAGATGTTGATCTTCTTTATTGTGATTTCACGTTTTTAGAGAGCACTTTTCATTTGCAGGAAGAACGGCTTCAGACTGATGCTGAAGTTTTCGGTTCTATATTTTATAATACCGCTCCCCACTTGCATTCGAAATTTGGTGGGGGGTAAAGAATGTCACATGATTAATATCATAAAAGTGATCGAAATAATTCTCAGAACCATTAATTTTGGAATGTCACGTGGTTGATAACGTGGAAAAGGCATGTGAGGTGGTTGATGTTATACATCAGCAATCCTATCGTGGGAAAAGAATTTGAGGTGGAGAAATGTCACGTTGATGATAACGTATCGTCATCCGAGTTGGTAAAAAACAATTCTCAGAACCATTAATTTTGGAATGTCGCGTGGTTGATAACGTGGGCAAAGAATGTGACGTGATTGACAATACACATCAGAAGTCCTACCGTGGGAAAGGAATTCGAAGTGGTTGATGTTTCACATCAGCAGTCCTATCGTGGGGAAAAAATGCGGGACGGTAACCGACATCCAGGTCCGTAATAAAGTTCACGCCCCCGCTGCACCCTCTAGCGTTCGCAGGCGAGCGCTACATAAAGACTTTGACCTTCGGTCGGTGAGATTGTTGGTAAAACAGCACGATTTTGACCTTCGACCGATACAACTGTCGGTAAGGCTGCACATTTTTGACCTTAACTCAGTACGGCAGAACTAGTTTTATCTTACGAGAGTGGTCGTAACGTTCAAGGGTTTACGTCTGGGATGCGCGGATAGCCGACTTGGTCGGTAAAGAAGGTGTTTGTATCCAGAACCGGCCTTGTTATACTACTTCAGTTAGTTTCTACGTCGATAATCTTCACGTTTTTAAAATCAAACCTGTGCCCTTCAATTAATGAGTGCTGTGCCAAAGCCGATCTATCTGGATCACGCGTTTTTATATCATACTTATGATTAGCAATAAGTATTTCCAAATGTTATGATGAGTGGCCAATATAACATGTATCTCAATTTTTACATTCAATTTTATAAACAATATTGGTTTGTTCCAGTGTGGCGGTTTTTGATTTTCGAGACGTAAATATATTATTCAAGGTATTGGTAATTTTGTATGAGACGTTGGTATTTTTTTCAATAGTATCTTCTTGATATTCTGTAACAGGCCGTCAATAAAGAGGATTGATCCAAGACATTTTTGATTGCTGGTGTCAATGTTATTGTTAAGTTAAATGAGTGTGGTTCCACAAGTTATCTATTATTATATTTATCATTAACAAAGTATTTAATAGTTAGTGCGACATGTTCGCTGGGTACGATGTCCAGGCGTGGAGAGAGTGTGTTGCATCACACTGTACATTTGAAGTAATGAGTAGTGGGGAAAGGCGGACGTGACGCGTACGGTTGCACGCACGGTCTTACGTACAGGTCTTGCAGCAAACTGAAATTTGAGTGGTGAGGGTAGCCACGTTTTTGTCCAAATTTTTTTGCCACTACTGGCCACTACGCGGCGCTGTCAGTTATTCATAGGCATATAAGTGACATTACAACGTAAGGTTATCTGTGTATGAGTATCAAAAAGATTGGTTAGGGTTCAGCCAAATAATAACAATAAGCTTGTGAATAACTCGTAGCGCCGCTCTTGTGGCCATGACTTGTACTCTTGTTTCGGACGTGAACTGACCATCCCCCACCACGTTCGTTGCAAGACCTGTATGTAAGACAGTGGTCTCGCGCGAGCTCGTCTCGCTGCACGAAACTGTCACCGGCCAATAGATGGCTCGTCAAGTACCATTCTGGCCGTTAATCAAGATTAGGAATTTACTATACAGGGTGAGTCACTCAAAACGTCCAGAATGGGAGGAGCTCAATTGACGGATCAGGCCGTAGCCCTTAGCCAATCTAGACGGAATCAATTCAAACACCCAGAATGGGAGGAGCTTTGTTGACGGATTAGGCTGTAGCCCGCGAGTTGATATCAAAGTGAAGTTCGCAGTCTGCGTCCAGGTATTCAGTGGTGATACGAAATAAAGTCACGATATGACAACAAGTGAGGGATCATAACAAGAGTTTATTAGCAATTGAATTGTATCATTTCAGAAAGTGTTCAAACTGCGCCCTTTTTTTCAACACATAGATGCAGTCGGCTTTACATGGACTGTCGCATGGCTTGTAATGTCGCCGGAGTGATCGAGAGACATGCTGCGGTGATTCTTTTTTTCAAATCCTCCAAGTTTAGAGGTTGAGTCTTGTAAACCTTGCTTGTAACGTATCCCCAAAGGAAGAAATTCACTGGGGTAAGATCTGGAGATTTTGCTGACCACAGCGTAATGCTGCCTCTCTTAATCCATCGCTGTGGAAAAGTGGCTTTAAACAAGGGAAATAATTTTTTATACCCAATTTTTCATACATCTCTGAAACTAGTCCTAGTTGAATATCTAATAAATCAATCATACTATCTAAATGATCTCTAACAAATCTCGCATAATGCGATGGTGCACCATCATGCTGGAACCACATCTGCAGGCGGATATGCAGGGGTACATCTTTCAACAATTGAGGCAGGATATTTCGTGAAAAATCAAGCTATCGAGCACCTGTTAGATGCCCATTGAAAAATAGGGTCCTATAATGTAGTCCCCTATGATCCCGGCCCAAACATTTACAGCCCATTGATTTTGAAATGCAGGTTGTCGCATCCAGTGAGGATTTTCCTGGGACCAATAATGCATATTACACCGATTTACTTTCCCAGTGTTATCAAAACGCGATTCATCCAGAAACAAAATTAATTCTAGAGAAATATCATTCGCAAATGGTAATTGGTCCGAAAGCCAATAGCAAAAAACCATTCTATTAATGCAATTCTCTGTATGCAATTCGTGCACAAGATTAACATGGTATGGATGAAATTTATGTCTTCTTATAATTCTTGACACGGATGATTGGCTAATGTCAACGATATCGCGACTCATTTACCGGGTACTAATGTGCGGATCAGCTGCGATAGAAGCTGAGACAAACTCGTCCATAACGCCTCCAGTCGCAGTGCGAGGTCTGACGCGTACATTTTTTTTACACTTCCTGTCTCGTGTAATCTGGCCTTCAGACGTAAGAAAACTCGGTGTGAAGGGCTATTGTCTCTGAATAAAAAATTGGTCGAAAGGCAATGAGATGTAACGAACTATCACTGTTATTATTAATATAGTAGTAAAATAATTATTTCTGCAATTCCTTCAATCAACATGCTTCCGTTCCTTACCTATCCGGATACTTCTCCCTATAGACTCTTGCAACAAGTGCGGCACTTCTACGGCACTCACCGTAAACAAGTAGCATATCCGTATATTCACCTACACTATAAGGGGCCATCTCCATGTATGTCAGATACGTTCGATTCCTCTGATCATACTGATTAAACTATGCTGTGCTAGGCCTATGAGTAAACATGACATTCATATGCCAACATAAACCTTAATGTTGACATTTCGTACTGTCGTCTTTTCTTTCTTGTTATACGTCATTATTGTTTCTTATCCATAGTGGTGACGTGCATTTAGATTCCGAACCTTGCTTCAATAATAACACTAGTGACTTTCGACGCTATACTAAACATATGCCAGATTGGCTGAGGGCTACGGCCTAATCCGTCAACAGAGCTCCTCCCATTCTCGGTGTTTCAATTGACTTGCTTCAGATTCGCTACGGAGTATGGTCTGATCCGTCGACTGAGCTCCTCCCATTCTGGACGTTTTAAGTAACTCACCCTGTATATTAGAACTGCTATCGACATTGTTTTCTATGCAGCTGTTATAATGTTTTGTGACGTCGAATTTTTCGTACCTCGACCACTCGGAGAAAATGACCGAGAACTCACCACATGCACAATAATTTAGCGTCCACGATGTAACCTGGATCGAGAAAACAATATCGCGAAATGTTGTTGAGCGCCTGGCGTGATAAACACGCCTCGAAATCGTCAACGCGCTATGCCTCGCAAATATGCTCGGTAGCTTAGTACCGCGAAGAGGGGAGAGGTAATTTTTGGATAGAGAGAGAGCGCGAGATACTCAACACCAACACGGTATTTTACCAAGCTGATATAATATTAAAATAATATATTTCCAGACAGTGATAATACAAAACAAGAGAAATAATAGTTTAAAATTCGCTCTTTGCGATTCAAAATGAAATACTTAGATTTTACAAAAAAAATTAAACAAAAACAAAAAACAAATAAACCTAGAAAACCTCCAATGCCTACGTGCGCTAGTCGCTGCCTTAATAATAAACAATAACTCAAAAAACAAAAACAGAATTTCACCCGACGCACTAACCGCAACCGTCCTCTACTACGTACAGCCCTCATCGCCACTTAACAATAAACCACTAGACAAAAAAAAATGGGACCAAAATCGTACTCGATGCGCTATCCGGTATCGTCCTCTACGAGATAAAGCTTTAATCGCTAAGCTACAATGCTCACCCACAAGGGCAATAACTTAAGCCAACCCTTATTCGACGCGCTAATCGCATCTCTAGCTTTTATTCGTAATTACGCCGGTTTCCACGGTAATCATATGACTATTATCGAAACGCATCCGAACTCAATTCGTACTCGCAATTCCCGCAAAGTTCACAAATCGCCCCGCTAATCTGAGCGTCCACGCACGACGATACGCGACCTACCCGAGAGGTGACACTTTTACCTAAGCTGACTCGACTGGAACCCGTGCAGCGGAATTTGGCTGCACTCAATTTGAAACAAGAGCGACTCGACTCAAAACTGTGACTCTCCGCATTATTGTAGGAACTCAGGCTACGGCCATCAAACAAGGAGATCGGCAAACATATTCCTAGTGCTACTTCAACTCAACGAGGAACTGGCCAACCGTTGAGCGGTGCGCTGATCTAAATTGCACTCGAAATACGCTTGCATAGAATTAACTTACTGCTTTGCAGCCACACCAAACACGCGCCAACATCTGTCTCGGCCATCTCGCACTCTAATTACTTTTCGTCTTTTTCTGATTGTTCTAACTCTTTAACTATGACCGTCGCGAACTGTCGTCAGTAGTTCCGAATCGTTATTCATATAACGAGTTACAGAATCCCACTACAGGGTGATACCGGTACTGTTCAAAGCGCGGAACCTCCTCCCCTTCGATGATGGAGTCCAGCGCCTTTCCCAGCACCCGCATCACCAGGTCACCCTGCTGAGAGTCAAGAGTGGCCCGGGGTAGCCCGGTGACGGGCATTTCATTAGAGGCTTTATTATTTATTAGACGGCTTTGGCCGTCTTGCGTGGCTTCTCATCGGAAGCAAGGATTCTAAAGGGTAAACACATAATCTACACATTATAGTCCTACATATACACAGTACTTGAAGAGACGAAATTTCTTATATATTTATACCAGGCACATGCCCAATAAACACACAGTGGTTGAAATGATATATAATAAACGTGTCAAGACACGTTGAGAGAACGTTGAAACGGCCCTATACAAGTTTATTCTACCCAGAATACACGTGTTAAATACTATGCATTTTCAGGTACGATGTCCGCCTGGTATACGGAATTCTTGTAGTTCATGAAATTTGTACAATTCGCGTGAATTATACGCCTATTCCACGTCTAATGACACGTATATTTTTTATCTTAAATACGTGTATTTCGCGTAACTCACTATTTTTTACCCAAATGTGAATTGTGGTTTTTAGCCTGTATAATAGGGGCAATAAACGTATAATCAATTTTCCGTTGTCGTCAGCAATCGATCTTACAGTGATATGAACTCGAAACAGCTTTGAAAAACATAAATAAGAAAATGTATTCATATGATCTGATTAAAAGTGGAATTGCGCATTGCTTTCCTTAATATGCTGAAATACTTATGCTTATTGGGAGGAATTAACAAGTGACAGCAATTACAATACTTAATCTTCTTTATTTATATGGAGTATGGACGTACATTCTTCGGTCTTTTATATCATCGTTATAATAACGCTCTTACTTTAAATAAAATTCCTTAAAATACTAATTATACATAAGCCTTACTAATTTGAACTTGTATTATGAAGTTGAATATTTGCTACTTTGGTTTCCTCTGTTCCTTAGGTTAATGACATATTTATTTTTTGGACGATTATATAAGTCAAATACTTCTTTCAAGTAACAAGCTAAAATCTCGAAAACAATAACTTAACATCAAATATAATAATCGCATTTTTTGGCTGATAAACACACTTAAAACACTAATTATACGTAAAACTTATTGATTTGAACTTGTATTATAAAGGCGAACATCTACTACTTTGGTTTACTCTGTTCCTTAGGTTAATGACATGATATTAATTTTTTTGGACGGTTATATAAGTCAAATACTTCTATTAAGAAACAAACTAAAATCTCGAAAACAATAACTCGACATCAAATATAATAATCGCATCTCTTGGCTGATAAACACACATTATCGTAGTCTCACAAATGTATGATCAACGACATTCCTTAAAACACTAATTATACGTAAAACTTATAAATTTGAACTTGTATTTCAAAGTCGATCATTATATTAGGATTTGCGCAGATCCCGTCTTCGCTTCGACTGCTTCAACCAATCTTTAATCGCGTCTTCTATAGCTCTGTCTGTAGCTCCTTCTTTTATCTTGAAGACCAAACGAATTGCTTCTGAAATTGATAAAATATGCGTAAGCGCATTATGAACATCCGTATTCACTTTTTAAGCAAATGATAGTTTTTTAATTCAACACTTTGTAAAATTAGAATGTTGAGTGATACACAGATCAAAGTCTGTGTTTGGAATTGTACTGAAAGATTTCTAATTATTTGAGGATGAAAACAAGCGGTTCAAAAAACCGGATAAGAAATTGCTGTAAACGAGCGTCACTGGCACGAAAAATTTACCCTTTCTATACCGAAAAGCAAGGTCTACCAGAATAATATTACGAAGGAATTTACGACAATATCTGGACAGATATCGTTTTGGTTTTTATGGAGTGGATCTAATTGTCTATAAACATGACAAATGTGGTTCGAGATTATATTTTTGTCTGTCTTACAAAATGTTGACATCTCATTGACGAAAGGCTATTCAAATAACACAGCCACACAAAAAAAAGGTGTAGAACTTTTTTGGAGACCATTGTATCCCTATGTATTTTGAGGTGCTGAATCCGAATTTGAGGTCAAAATAATATCTTATCCGATTCAGTTTGGAGATAACATTGAAAAACCCATTTTTTGAGTATATGATGGAAAAACATGGTGTTATTATGGATTTCAAGCCACTGAATTCAATAATAAGGTCAGATCAGTTATATTACTATCGTTGTTCCATTACCTTAATATACGATTGGGTTGGCTCTACAAGTATTGACAGCCAACCACGTGCTGAAAGTATTTTGACCTCAAATTCGGATTTAGCGCCTCAAAATACATAGGAAGAGAATGGTCTCTAAAAAAGTTCTACACTTTTTTTTTGTGTGGCTGTGTAATCGTATGTACGAGCACTTCTTATTCATACTATTGGTTAAGGGAAGACCCTAGGGAATCTTGGATGAAAATCAGCTGTTGCAGCACTAAATGACTATAAAAGGCGAGATCCTAAATGACATACCTTAATATTTGAGTAGTGTCAGTAGCATGTGAGAGAAAAAAATTCAAACCCCTGCGCTCAAAGTTAAAAATGTTTCTCTTGTCACATACTATCATGATATAAAAATAATGGTATCCGTTCTAGGATTATTCATGGTCATAGAAAGCATAAAAGACCGATTTTTGATTCTCTATATGGTCTTCTATTTCAGGTACTCTTCCTTCTATCGTCATATCAGATAAAAAGTAAATTTATATGGGTTAATTTAGGAGCATGCTCTGTAATTTTTTTCACAAAATCTATTTCGTATAGAATATGAACTAGATTACAAGAATAGTCTTCTCACCCAAAATGCATGTGACTGTATTTTTTTTGTAGAAGGGCTCCTTCTCGTTGTGTCCAAGCCAGTTATATTCCATTCCATTTATCCGCAATGAGGAAGCGCATCATATTCGTAGTCGCCTTTCTTGGATTCAAGCCACCCAATGCAACAAGTCTTTTTATCTGTATGAGCATTTATTAGTTACACTGGTTGATGAATGAGGAATACGTGAGTATTTAGTGACTTCTTTGAACGGCCTTATATGTTAATGAAAAAAATGTATTGAATAGTCTCGAATTTACACTGGACAACATTTTTCGTGGAAAATTCAAATTATAAAAGCACAAAGCTTTGGCAACAATGCAAAAATATTGAGATTCATGTACTACTGATAATTTAACTAACGTCCTAAGGAAACAAAGGTATAGGGGAGAGCGGGGCAAAGGGGGCACCTCAGAAAAAAAAATTGTGCTAAAATTTTAGGTTTTTTTTTGCAATTAATAATCTTTTCGAACAAAAAAATTTCCTAAATTTGCAAAAAACAAAGGCAAAAATTAAAAATTTTTGGTTCTAATCAAATTTCTGATTTATTATTTTTTTTTAACATATTTTGAATTGAAAAAAGAAATATAAAATTTTCGGATTTTTTTTTTTTTTTTCTCTTTGCCGACGTGCCCCTTCTGCCCCACTGCTCTCTTTGTGCCGCTCTCCCCTACAAGAACAAAATCACCTTATGACAAAAATCAATAATATGTTTGATTGGTGCCAATGACCAGTTTATTTTCTCAATGACGAAATATGACTTGTACGGGATTCTTTTTGGTATGAAAGTTAGAAAAAACCACGGGTTTATTATGAGGTCCGTAGAAAAAAAAGTGCGATCGTAACATATGTACATTGAGAATGTGCAAATGCAGTAACTGAATCTCTGAAGGTGAAGGTGTGATCAAATTCTTACTTACGAGGTACAAACGATGAGTCTCTCTACTTCCTAAACGCCGATCGTATTTCTCGAATTCGTGGACAGTTTCAAAAGGAAATATCGGTGTATCAGCTGGCTTTTCTGCTACTTCGAGTGCTTTTAACTGTCCTCTTGATATTTCACCGAGTAGGATCTGATTTTGCTCGCACATGGATCCAACATTCGTTAATATGTTTAAAAGTTGCTGCTGGAATGACATCGGTGGGTCCATACGAATGCCAGACGTAACGTTCGTTCCTCCACTCAACACACCTCTGGAAGTGCTACGAAAAGCAGACATTTCAGCGGCCTGAACTGGTGTTGAGGTTAGCAATCTCATCGAACCATGGCCGACCGACATGTCATCTGACATGTGTTCTGACATAGCATTAGGCGTATTGTGTATCTTTTGAGAATCGGGGCTTCGAGATATACTGCGTATGGGGCTTCGAGAAATGCTGCGTGTGGGGCTTCGATGAATGCTAGGTTCATGAGATTCATTGTCAGAAGTGCTAGGCATCGGGCTTCGAAAGGTACTAGGTTTGCCAGACCTAGAAGCACTTGATTTAGAGCTTCGAGAAGTACTGGGTGTCGGGCTTCGAGAGGTACTAGGTTTGCGAGACTTAGAAGTGCTTGATTTAGAGCTCCGAGAAGTGCGTATGTGGCTTCCAGAAGTACTGGATTCAAGATCCTCAGAAGTGCTAGGTACAGAGCTTCGAGAGGTACTGGGCTCGCAGGAGTTAGACGTGCACGCCTTAGGGCTTCGAGAAATGCTGGATTTGCGAGACCAGGAAGCGGGTAAACCAGTGATTGATCGATCTAACTGCTTCAAATTGGGTGCTGGAGTCACCGGCAAATTTTCCTCGGATAAATCTTCAGCTAAAGAGGTAGCGACACTGGATGCAGGACTATCAACCTTATGCGATGATCTGGAAGTTTCGTACCTGTCATGCTTCTTGGCTTTTTTTGTAGATTTTTTAGATTTGTGTTTATGTTTTCCATGCCTGCGCTTTTTTTTATTATTCTCATTTCTTGAAAACGTTTCATCTTTGCATCCAGTAACGTCTGCATGATCTGCATTGTCTCCGCTATCAGATGTCCCATGTGCAATAAAGTTAACATTTTTCTCCGTTGCTTTTTTGTAATCATCTAGGAAAATATAAGGGAAATTATAGTATTTCCTATATTTGTAATTAATGGATGAGGGGGTTATAGATTTTCTTTTCGGTTTTTATTTAGCACTTACATATTTTGGCTCAACAAAAAAACCATGTTTCAACGTTTGAAAATCCTCAACACCTCCTGGTGTTTTTGTGATTAAAGTGTTTGGGGTGCACAAGAAGTAGTCGAAAATGGTTCGATCATGGGGTGGGTGTCAAAATAATCAGGATAAAAAACAACATTTTTTGAGAATTTTTTAAGAATTTTTTGAGGATTTTCAAACGTTGAAACATGGTTTTTTTTCTGAATCAAAATGTTTAAGGTGTTAAAAAAAATATAAAGAAAAATCGGCCCATCATAGGACAGGTGTTAAAATGATCGGAATGAAAAATTAGATTTTTGAGAATTTCTTGACTTTTTTTTAAAAAATCCAATTTTTAGTTGAGTTTGAATAATCATACAAACTAACGGTCGGAGAAAAACTAACCGAAAAAATTCAGGAGTGCTTTTATAAGATCGGAAAATCGTATAAAAAATCATTGGTCGAGTTAACATGGAATGCCCCATAGATAGGTATATTGTATACACATATACAATATATGTAAAATAGATTGTATACATATACACAATACATGAAGTATAAATTACATAGAATAATAATCATATTGCAAATTTATATTACCTCCTGTAAATACGATCCTGTTTACGTCATATGTTGGCCAATTTGGATCGTATGGTGCGCATGCTTCAACGAGACTGACGAAAGCAGCTTCAGTTTTGGTTTTAGGCCAAAAGCAGGTCTTATTTTTGTTAGTCAACCAGATAGTTGGTACTACAGCGCATTCTTTCTTCCGCCCTTTCAAAAACTCAACCACAGCGTACATGGCTACAACAGTATAGTGATATCTACGTTACATTTCTCCAACTCATATTTTGCAATATAAACGTTATTCCACTTTCATTCTTAGTGAAAATACATATATGTATATAATTAGTAGGTAAGGTTATCTTGAACGTGTGTCTCAATGGTAGAATAAAACTATTGGGTTTGCGGTAATTATATCTCTCTATCTAATAAAAAAGTTTCAAACAAATGAACGTAGAAAAAGATTATAATAACAATAGTATACGCATGAAGTTGGCGGTGGGGTGAGATCCCGAAAACAAAACAAAAAGCATCTAGCAAACCCTTTGACAGCTGTCATCGGCTGTTTATGACAGTCTTTGACAAATATCTTTATAAGTATCTGTTTCTGACGCGCAAAAAATGAACATGCAAACGAAAATTATCAAGATGATTCCCGACGGGAATTGTCTTTTTCGCGCGTTGGCGTATTGTGTATACGGCACTCAAGATCGACACGCAGAGGTGAGACTGAGTATCGTTTCAAATATAGTGGATAATTGGTCTACATTTGCGGGTTTTATTACAGGTAATGAGTCAAACGGTGCTGTGATTAGATCACCTGGTGATTACAAATCACATATGAATAAAAATGCAATATATGCAGCTGCGGACATTTTTAAGATATGTTTAATCGTGTATCGCGAAGAACGAATTCATTCACACCGGATCGGATCACAAAATGAAACACAATTCTCGCTACTCTTCACCGGCGACGGAGACAGTGGACGGACACTTTGATGTCTTGCAGAACCAAAATAAAATTCAGATAGTGAGTAATAAGTATCAAAAGTAACAATCAAATAATAGTAAATCTAAATATATCACCAAACAGTCAAAAGGACAGCCAGGATTTACGATGACAATGGAGAAAGGAGGAGTTTCGAGCAGCAGACAAGGCGATGAAGATGGTGGGTGGTCGGGAGTATCACAAAAGAAAGAGGAAAATAAAATTGTAAGTGCAAAGACCCAAATAAGCCATTGAATAATATCCATCAAATATTCGTATAACTAGGCAAGAGGACGACCAGGATCTATGTTAACCACAAGAGAAAGAGGTGTTTTGCGGAGTGAACAGCAACACAAATATGCAGAAAAAAATAATATAAAGAAGGTGGTTTTGGAGAATAACGGACAGAGCGGTAACAAAAATAATTCAGCAAGTCAAGGAGATACATCGATATCAATAGAGAAGGAACACCAATTTTCAACCAACGAATGGAAGCTTAGATTGATGAAAAAAAAGAAAAGTAAGCACAGAAGGAATTGAAGTGGACAGCAAGTGCAGACCTTTCATCAAATCAACATGAAGGAATTTGCCTGTCTACTAGACAATGCGTAAGGAAATAGTGAGGCGCGAAGCGCCGAACAACGAGGCGCGTAGCGCCGAAATGGGGTTGGCGCGCGAAGCGCGCAGGGGCGAAGCCCCTAGTTTATTAAAAAAATATATTTGTGTGTATGTAAATAAAAATAATAATATACCAACGAAAGTATGAAAGTGGACTTCTAGACCACTGTACTGTTAGTGATGTAGGATGCTTATTTTCAGTGTTACAACGCTAAACATTATCGCTCTGATGCAAGATTGGAAAGATTGCAAAGCCATCTTTGAATGGGAATCGTAAGCATTTATGCGAGACTTCATCTAAAAAAAAGGTACAGGAGTGATGAAACTTTTTTACAAAATATATTCCCATTTCGGAAGATGGAATAGGTTTTCGATAGAGATTATACACATACTTGTATGGTTTTCCCACAATCTTATACTGGCCGTTGATGAAAGATATTGTGTGGATCTCGTAAATTTTTCGTCCTACTGCTACAACATTATTTGGACTCTTCGCAGATAATTTAAATTTATCAGTTGTCAAAGATTCGCATTGGAAAGATGTTTTTGTTTTTTTTGTTACTCGATGTGGTTTATAATCATCTACACAGTGCACTACGTCACTTTGCTGGATATTTAAACAATTGATTTCAGCAAGCCTGTTAGCAACTTGCTGGAGAGGAAGTCGTTTCGCACGTACAAATCGTCTTAAGGTACTCATGTAATTCTCAAACGGAAAGCTACTAAAATCGCCCAATGGTCCATATAATCTTACATCAGCGGATAAGTGTCGCAAAGAATGTACGTTATATACGACGAAATCCGGTCCATATATCGACGCACATTGTGATACAAACTGTTCTAGTAAATCCTCGGCTACGCGGAGATATACTGCGAGTAACGTTCTACTTGATAAAATGGTAATAGCGACGTGTACTAACAGAAAGTGCTGATATTTATCGTGGCTCAAGATATTAAACATCACAATTGGTCCGTAATACAATAAAAACATTCTAAATTCGGTTGCTTTCCACCGTTTGATTTCAGACATCGACCGAGGTTTTCGCGGAAATTCGTACGTCATGTTTGGTCTAATTACACATTGTATTTTGTTATTTATAATACGTAACAGTTTTTGCGAAATTTTAGATTTTCTACGCTCTTTTCGTCCTTCAATCTAATATAATACAAGCAATCTTCTCATCGCACCCAGGAAAATTAGATGCAAAGGATCGAGTGGAAATTGCGAAACGAGTTTGACATTTATTTTAAGCAATGGAGAATTTCCCCGTATGTGTTTATTGGTAGTAGTGTCTTCGTCTGTGAAATCACTATCTTTTCGATTTCGCGCAATATCATTTCTTGGATAATATAATTTATGGTTCGCGGAATGTGCCTCACAAAAACATTTTTCACATCCGAAAGAACTCGTATGTCCAGATACAATTTTTAACATTGCTCGAGCGGGAGCATCGCAAATAAAACAACGTATTTCAATTTGGAAAAGCTTATTTTTGTACTCGATTCCGTTGTGTACTAGAAATTGCAATTCTGTTATGAATTTTTCCAAATAGACATCTAATGGCTTCGGCTTCTCAGTTCCGCTGAATAACGCAACCACAAACGGAGTTTGATCTTTCAATGAAAGACTCCGACATAGCACAGGCCACAACGATTCTGAACTACTTTTGAACAGGGGTAATCCATCAACATTGAAATCCAATTTTAACACGTTCGAGTCATGTGAAACCCTTCCACGTTTTAATTTTTCGTGTAATCCTTTTTGTAAACCAAAATAATATTCGCGTTTGTAACACTTCTAAAACTTGACTAAGCGCACTGTGTGTGATGTTATTATCGCACGCCCATTTTCGCAAATCTAATTTCATATCTAATATTTCTGTAGATGCCCTGGTGTGATCAGAAACATCATCACTACTATCGGTATCGCTACTAGATTCCTGAATATGCGCTACTGATCGGACTTCACGGTGATAATTATCGTAATTATTAGTGTTATCGAGAAGCTCATTCGTGAAGTTATTTTCTCTCTCACAAGATCCATCGTTCGGCACAAAAGTACATTGGGATATTGGGAATGAGACAGACGTAGATTGTGAAAAGTCATTAAAAATATCCGTGAACGGCAAATCTTCTTGTATAACTTGCAAGATTTTATTTACGGTAAGTTTCCTTTTGCAGCGTTCATGTCGTTTACTAAACGACTTCCGTTCTAGGGACTTTTCCATTGCAATTAGTATGAACCTGAAACGGACTTTTTAATTAGAATACTTTACTTAGTACATCATTACAGTACAGTGTTCGAATACTACTAGTTAAAATCGAGCCTTGAGATTGCGGGTCAGAATGTCGGGATGCCAGAAGCTAGAATAGAAGCATTAAATACACAAATTAAACGGTTAAATTTCAATTACGCGGTACTATTAAATTGTATCTAATAAAGAACCAGTGTACAACGCGCCCAAACCAGATTATTATACCGACATGAGCATTACATTTTTCGAATTATGTGCCTAAATCTATGTACAAGAAGATTTTCGACATAAAAGTAGGGCGTAATAATGAAAGAAAATAGTATATTGTGCACCTAGAGAACAACGGACGATTTCGCTCCCGAGGGAACGAAATCTCCATGCGATCGTGTAGTGGTGCACACGATATTTTTCCCCACAAATGAACAGGAGGACCGATTTCCCTACCTGCGGGGGAGCACATAGAGTTTTGCCGACTGGCACCCACCTTAGAGCATAAGGCACCTACCGAACGAGTATACTTAAGTGGGCATGCCGGGAGAAAAGACTTTCCGAGAGAAAAAACTTTCAGGGAGAAAAGACTCGCCGGGAAAAAAACTCACCAAGAGGCAAAACTCTAGTTTCGTGTCAAATCTAGTTTCCTCATAGTTTGAAACAATTCCATACAATGACAAATTAATTTATAAACAAATAATTACCCAAGAATAGAATTATAGTACGTGTTCTCGGATAGATGTACGGAAACGTTTTGAAAATGAATATTTCACGTATAATACAACAGTTATTATACGTGCATCTCGCATATACAATAATTATTACACGTATATTATATGTGTATTATACGTATGTAGTTCTTCCACAACTATATTTCGCAGATAATTTGTCCGTATGCTATTTTACATAGCATCGAATTATTATCATCGTAAGAGTAGATAAATGGTACCACAAAGGCAAAATTCATTCTGATAAACAAACATAACCGAACAATCAGATAATTTCGTTTTTTGTAGCATCGAGAATCTACAATACATTACACAAACTCTCACGGTGTACAATCCTTTGTATTAACAATAATGAAAATTCCTTACCTTTCGTCTATGTTGCCTTCTGGTACTTGTTTTTTTATGCATATACACACACACACACAATAATGCACAAGCTTGCAAGCGTAACGTGCAGTGCCCAAGTCGGTCCGGAGATAAATGTCGGCTCGCAGGTCGCAAGAAGCCTGCAGGAGCCGAACACAAGCGGTCAAACCCGAGGGGTCTCGAATTCGCACGCTACCACTACGCCGGGGTCGCCGGAGAGTCCCGTCGTGTTCTTACTTCCCTACTTCCTCCTGTTTCACCCCTCGCGATTCTAACGAGCTATCTCTCTCTCCCCATTTGCGCGCTTGCTAGCTGGCGCGTACCCGCTGCGCTGGCGAGACTTGAGTTTAGAGCGATGACACACACAGCGGTTTGTGCTGACTCGGCGGCCGATTCGGCTGCCGCTTGACGATGACATTTAGTCATCGAACTGACGATTTTACTTACCTAATTTTGTTTTATTCTAACGGATCTGTACGAACGTACATTAATAATAATAATAAACATATATTTGTTATAATTCAAGGAGAACTAACCAAAAGAAATTAGACAAAAAAAAAAAAATAAATGAAGCAATTGTACATTTTGCTAATTACTCTGTTTTATTGATATTTAAGAGAACTCGTCAGCAATGAATATTCGAACTGGTCACAAAGTTATTTCAGGCACACAAATCATTCGTTCTCACGCACACGTTTTAAAATACGCCAGTATTTTATTTCACAATGGTGATATTGCTGAATTGAATAGCTAATTAATAGTTTTGATTTTAGGAGCAGGAAGTCAAGTTTATGTTATGTAAAGAGCGAAGTTAAGTTAATTAAAGATGAAAAAGTACCAAATAATATAATACGAGAAATAACTTATCCATTTAATTAAGATTCGGCAACAGCCATCGTAGAGTGAACATTTCGTAGTCAAGATGATGTTGAGATGGCGATGTGAAGAGATGTTGATCCGGATTAATTGGATTCCGTAGAGCCTCGTGGAGGACGTTGAAAAGGTTTGCTGATCTTCGATGATACGATGTTTTATAGTCGACTGCGTGACTTTTGATGATAATAGAGCAATAACGTTGATTATTAAATGTTGATGGATAAGTTGTAACTTAACTTTGGAACCTTGAAGAATTATTTTATGTAATCAGTTAAAATTTATGACATGAACGAGGAATTTGACCAACTGGCCTGGCGTCTTTCCGTAGAGTGTCGTGTTCTTCTTCCTCTTCCGCTCTCTGACCATTCGTCACGTGCCCGGTACTGAGGTGATCATCGTTAGATCTATTTAACTAACTGGTGTCTGGGGCGGGTATTTTACCTCGTATCGTTACATTATGATCCAAGCTCAGATCGCTGTGATAACTCGAAAGCTCTGTAATTTTTTCCCAGCACTGTTTTCTTTTTGTTCTATCACTGTAATCTTTTTGGGTCATGTCCCATATAATGCTGAACTATCCTGTACTTCGCTTATTAATTTCTCTACATCGAGTTTCGCCGCTATGACCTGCAACGTTTGTTTCGAAGTCATTTTTGTACTGTGTACTAATTGCGACGCTGCAAACCGACGACTGTTTCTTCGAGTAGACGACGTGTCGAGACGGCTCTTGAGCTGCTAGGCAATGCTTGCCGCAGTGTGTGTTTTGAATCATTTGAAAACACAGAAATATGTGCCGACTCGGCCGCCGAGTCGGCACAAACCGCTGTGTGTCATCGCTCTAAATGATGCAAAAAGCCGTGTCGATGCATCGTCTACTCGAAGAAACGCGTGCGGTTTTATTGTAGGCGCGGCGCTTGTTTACATTGTCTTGTATGAGTGCTGACACACTCTTCGGTTTATCCCGTGTTTTTTCACAAATGCAGCTTCGCAATTAGTACATTTTCATTACTAAAAATCACTTCGAAACAAACATTGCAGGTCATAGAGGCGACACTCGATGTACAGAAATTACACTGCCGAAATTTCAACCAATTCCATTCATTAGTTTATTCATTCTGACAAAAAATAAGAAATAACTGACTCGGTTGATAAAAAAAGACTACCACACGCCGTCAATAAGCAAAGTACAGGATCGTTCACATCGAGTAAAATTAAAAAATTTTTCTTCATCTTCTCGTACTTCAGCAAATAGAGTATTAAAACGTCCTTAATTGCTTGGGCGGTCATTTACAATTGGATGCATCCACATTCGTCGATTTTTCTTACGTTTTCTTTTTCAATGCAAGTATAGCAAGCCTCAAAGTATCAAATATTCTAAATTTTCGACCACTGTGTCACTTGGGTAGAGACACTCGTTCTGCTGTAATTGTGCTTTTTTCACGGCCGCTTGGCTGCTGAGCCGACAAAATTCGCTGTGTGTATCAACATCAAGCGGCAGCCGAGTCGGCACAAGCCGCTGCGTGTGTCATCGCTCTTACTTTGTCGAGAAATTATAGGCTAAGCAAAATAGCGAAGTAACTTGCCGTTTCATCGATCTAGAAATTTTTTGTTGCAATGGTTGAATAAATGCGTATTCAACCCTGAGCCCAATTCTCATTATTCAAAACCACTTGTATTATTTAAAATTAATTCATAAAAATGGATGTTGGCCGTTCGATCCTTTTTTCTGTAAAATAGTTGTCAAACGGCAATATGTCTGTGTATATACAGTGTCAGCGATGGAGTTCTAATACCCGCAAAAACAAAGCGATTGAAACCAATATCGACTCAGAGCTTCACCCGTCATCGAGTAATCCATATTTCAGAAAACTTCATCCCGATTTATTGTTTACAGCGGCCATGTTGTACTCGGTTACCTCCGGCTTTCACGCGCTAGCTCGAGTGGGAGACAACATGGTCGCCGTGAATAATAAATCACAATAAAATTTTCTGAAACATGAATTACTCGAAAACGGGTGAAGCTACAGAGTCGATATTGGTCTGAATCGCTTTGTTGTTGCGAGTATTAAAACTTTCTCCCTGACACTGTACACGCACATATTGCCATTCGACAGCTATTTCACCGAAAAGAGGATCGAACGGCCAACATCCATTTTTATAAATTTAATATGAACAACGCAAGTGGTTTTGAACGAAGAAAATTGGGCTTACAATTTAATACGCATTCACTTACCCATTGCGAAAAGAATTTTCCAGATCCATGAAATTGCAAGCTTTCTCGCTGTTTTGCCAGAATCTCCAGTCTGACGATATTTCAGCAAGAAACAATATGTCATGCTTCAATTATCTTTTAAAGTTCAACAGGCAACAGGCAACACTGAAGTGAATAATTATTTTAACCTGATCACTGAAAGTCATTTTTTTACATCTTAACGGAAAGGGGGGGTCGAATCGACCCCATGCTTGAAAAGACTCGAAAACATCTTCCTAAGAATCTGAAACAATTCATACTTCATGCTTAAGGCTTCTACTTTATGATAAAATTTTGAGATATGGGATTTGCCAAATTTTTTAAGTGGGAATAAAGGTCCCGCCCCCTGCTTGGTTTCAAAATAGGGCAAGTTTTAAATTTCGGCTCAGGTCGAATATACTATACATAAATATACTATACATAAATACACAGTCGTATATAATTAGTAACTTTCAACGGTAAAACATACCTATATCGATCGCCAGATAACAATCTTTGAATCGGTGAGAGTTATAGACACGTGAATTATACGTATTATAAAAGCTCGACATCCACGTATCTTAGGCGGACTTCGGACCAGAAAATATACCACGGATAACACGTATAATCAACAATTACTCTACGGTTCAAAAATTGTTGAATATACCGGCGTATATTCACGTGTTTTCTACGTATGTGCAGATACGTTTATTTAGTGATGTGTGGAACACGAATAATTTATCGACGTTCACCTCAGTTCCACAGCGGTGACGTTTCTTAAACGGCTATTCAACGTACGTGTGTTTATTGGGTGAAAACAAATTTGCACTCACCGGTGATGAGAGAAATTAACGACAACAGAGTCGGGGCGGCTAGGTGGTCTAGTGGAGTAAGGCTCCGGTCAAGCATCTCTAGGGGCCAGGTTCGATTCCTGGCTCCGTCGTTGATTTTTCGAAATCACCAATTTTTCAAATTATTTTCAAATTTTTCTTACATAGTTTTTATATACAACTATCTACTAACCTGAAATAAACAAAGAAACTACATTCAATGTTTATTCTTCACCTCTTCCATTCGCTCTTTTCCAATAATCTATTTATTTATTATTTGCACCTGATATTTCGCAATCTCTATCTCTTCTCTCTTTTCCTCACTCGTATCGATGGTCGACTACCTTACCGACCCGCGTGTGAGCGCGGGACTATTCAACTCATGCTTAAGGAAGTAAACTTCCTTACATATATAATCCAATTATAATAGATGCATAGTTACTTTAGTCTTTGCATATAGCAAACTAGAAATCTTTTATATGAATTTATCAAAATATACGATCATAACTCACTTAAACTCTTTGATTTGAGTAGAACTGTTGTTCTTTAAAAATGCCAGATCCTTATCACGATCAATTGGTACCTGTACCAGGAGTTGGCGCATATAAGTTGACAATTTACCGCAATTCTTGTAAGTCAGTAACACAAGTCTGCTGTTCGCTTCAATTTTCAGAAATTGCAAAACGTCCCAATACTGTACCTAAAAAAACAAACATTATAACTCAACGAAATCCATATTTGAAGTCATCGTTAAATTAGGATTCGTTTACATTAATGGAACTCACGATTATATCGTCAAGCTGTGCCGGTTTATTTGCGACCGAACCTTCTAGAGTGTTTGATGATGCTATGCTTACACTTCGGTCCTCCCTTGTGTCGTCTACGATCAAAACGTTCCGTGTTGTCGTGAGGACTGTTGTGATTCCGCATTGACATCTTTCATCGGAAGGTCGATCGACCACTGAGTTTTCACTTATTTCGACTGGATTTTTTGTGGTAAATGATTCAGTTATCGTATAAGTTGGAAACTGAAAAATCGCGGGAAGAAAGATTGGTGAAACAACCTCCTGCTGTGGCTGCTCACCAGGTTGATTATATCAACTGGAAAAAGGAAGGAATTTCAAGGATTAAAAATATACCAAATCTTATACCTAAAAAATATGTAATATGTATTGCTCGATTTGTGCTAGTTTTGTATGTTCTAAAGATAACACAATAGATAATTAGACCAAAATATTTGGATGGAATATTCATGAATATTATAGTGAATTTAGGCATGGGATAAATACATTGAAATTAGATGCTGTGAAATTAATATGAGTAAATCTTGTCAGATTATTACCTGATGCGACATTTTCATTGAAGGCAATCCAGGAGCCACCGTGCGGGGATTCATAAAATGCTGCTTAAAATAGGAATGTGAAATACATTTTTCTATTATTACAAGGCGAAGTATTTTAAAATTTGTCGATTAACCTACATAAAAATCAAAGTAACTTGCTACTATTTCACGATTATCGATACCGTATTATTGGCGTGCATATGTTACTTTGTATCAAACTTTCTGTGGTGTCCGTCAGTGGATAGGAGAGAAACGACACGTAAACATACTTTCAGTTGTAAGGCTTTATTTCGACTGTTGTTTCTCACCGTTTTACAGGTTCATCCACACACGCTCACACCAACCATACATACACACGCTACGCGCCCGCTCTCGCATACATCACACTCCTCTCCGTTTAAAGTCGTACACGTCATTTTCTTTCTGTTTATTTCACGTTACAATGTTTTGCGTTCAATTGCGGCGATCAACGCATGGATTGTTGAGCTTTTTATGCGTTGTCCGTTTTGGGTTCTGATGATACAGCAAGATGGCCTCCCCGTGCCAGCTGATCGATATGGCGTTTAAACTACGCCCCCCGCGTCTAGTTTGGCCACATACGTCACGAGCCCTAATCTCTGCTCGATTGTTGCTTCTGTTCACGGCGGCGCGTTGCGACTGAAGTCTTTTGCCCACACCTACTCTCCTCTCGCAAAGCTTGTACTTCTTCCTCCCCTTGCGTTCCGTATCTGGCTCTACACCGCTTGCTCTTGTCGTTTTCTTATATCGGGTCGCATTGAATCGAATTTCATTCTAATTTGTCTACCGAGCATTAATTTCGCCGGTGTTTCGCCTGTCGTTCGGTGTTGTGTCGATCTATTCTTTAACAGAAACGAATCGACTACTTCCTGCGGAGTTTTCCAATTTTTTTGCATGATTTTCAGACTCCTTTTGAATGTTTTCACTAAATTTTCGGCTGCTCAGTTAGAGGCTGAGTATTTTACAGCTGAGCGTATGTGTTGAATCACCGCCTTATTGAAGGTTCTCGTGAAATCACCGCTCGTAAACCGTGGTCCATTGTCCCTTACGATTTGTGGTGTGAATCCGTATCTTACGAATGTTCATTGGAACGCGGTTATTGATTGTTTCGCCGTCGTAGTTTTCATCACGAATATTTCGGCCCATTTCGTTCTCACATCTACTATTAATAAGAAATTGTGCCCTTTGTACGGTCCTAGGAAATCTGTGTGCACTGTCTTCCATGGTTTTACCGGCCAACTCCACGGCTGTAGTTTTGTTGCCGGTGGATTGTCGCGTACTTCGGCGCAGTCCCGGCAATTTCTCACGAGTTCTTCGATTGATTTGTCGATTTGTCGCCACTACCAGAACGATCTTGCTATAGATTTCATTTTTACCGTCCCCGCGTGGTTCCCATGTAGTTCGTTGAGTATGGCCGTCTGTAATTCACTTGGTACTACCATTCCACATCGCCACATGACGCATCCTGTTCGGTCGCTAATTCGTCTCTTCTTTTTTCGTAGGCGAGCAAATCCACTGTCAGCATTTTTCTATTTGGCCAGCCGAGTTCTATATATCTCCTGACCACCGTTAGTACCTTATTGGCCCTACTTTCGCACGCAATCACTCCGTCGTCTAAGCAGAATTGTGCTTTTTGAGCGATACAGTTCAAATATGTATGTTCGGTTTAGTATGTTCCTTTTTATTTGGTATCGGTAGTCGCAATAGTCCATCCGTGCTGTTCTTTGCTCATTGTACATACATGATTTAATATTGAAATGCATTTAAAAAGCTTGGATGTCGCTGCAACCGTCTTGTCACCATCATCGGAATTCCTTTTTTTTTTGGTCCGAAGATTCTCACCAGTTGCTGGTGGTCTGTTTTTGGGATAAAACTTCTTCCGTACAGGTAATCGTAGTATTTGATTACTCCGAATCGCGCACGCTTCCTTATCTATTGCCGCTTATTCTTGTTTTCATGTTGCTGACGTTTTCGACGCATACACGATCGGTCGCTCGCCTTCTGGTGTGTCACCTGTGAGAGAATTGCAGATGTTTCGTGGTCTAGTGCATCGCATGTTGACATCAATTGTTCATCTGGGTGGTAATTCATGAGCACTTCTGCTGATTTGAGGTTCGTTGTTGCGTTTTCAAATGCCTCATGCCATTGTCTTGACCATTCGGATTTATAATTTTTTAGTAACCCATAACACAGGATGCAATTTTTCTGCTCGATTTTTCATGAATTCGATGTAATAATTTATTATTCCTAGGAATTCTTGCAATCACATTTTTTGGGGTCGGGGTTTTATTTATTGCTTTGACTCTTTCCGGTAGTGTGTGAATGCCGGTTTCGTATGTTCCTAGTCCCAGGTACTTAATATTGTTTGCTAACGATTCACATTTTGATTTTTTTAAATTTTAGGCCGCATTCTTTAAGCTTCTCTAGTACTTCCGCCGTCAATTGTATTTCTCGTCAATTGTATTTCTCGTCAATTGTTTTATCTTTTATTATCTTGTTGTCTAAAAACACATTAACGTTTGGCATTCCTGAAAGTTTTGGCTCCATTTATCTTTAAAAGAACGCGGGCACCGACGCGACTCCGTACGGAAACTTATTCGGCTGGTATAAGCCCTTGTGTACAAGTACACGTCGACGTGTAAATTTACCACCAAATGTTCGATCCCCGGTAGCAAGGGTCTATCTATTCGGATCGTTTTGTTTATTGTCAGTTTGTGGTCTCGCAAAGTCTTATGGATCCGTCTGTTTTCAGAATAGGTACAATCGATGTGCCCCATTCTCCTACTTCTACCTGTCACAAACCCCCTTCGTGTACAAGTCTGTCCACTTCGTCACGCACTTTATCTTTCATTGTGAACGGCAGCGCTCTCGGTTTTCAGTATATTGGAACCGTGTTGGTTTGCATGTTCATCGCAAATTCAGCTTTATTATACCGGGACAATCTCTAGAAACTATACAGTCAATGCACATGCGTAAGTTTTATCGGCTGCTCGGCAGGTTGGCCACTCCGAGTTTCAGCTGTCAAACTCTGTTTCTGGCGGTGATGTGGTTCACACGAATTTTTGAGGTTAGAATCTCAACCAGTCGAGGTAGTGACTCGGAAAGTTGATTCTTCAAAGAACGGTCGAAACTTAATGATAATGCTCTTTGAAAATTGGCCGTATTCGACTGAAATGAGAATTCTGTTGAAATGTTGGATGCTTGGAAGAAACGCAGCAGGTAGGTGGGAACACTTTATTCAATCACTTTTATTATTTCGTACATTAGAAATAACAATGAAATTTTTTTCCATCAACAGGTGATACGGCCAAAATAATTACATCTCTAATATTCACTGTTATCTGCCTATTCAATTTATCACAGGTGCAAAGATCATCGCCACTTACAAGCAACAAAGTAGCTTTCTCACTCTCTCGTAATTTTAGGCGGTAATATTGAATCTTATCACTTTTGAAAATGAGGCGTTAAATCGAGCGTTCAAGAAATTCAAATATCTCACTATATGCAGTAGAACTGTGAATCTTTTTTCTTCTAGAAATTAGTTCAACAAAATTTACCGATAGTCGATAGTCAATGTATTTTTTCCGATCAGTAAATTATTGCTACTACGATGTTCAATTAAATAAATGAAGCAAACCTAATACTCATATTGAAAATTCAAGTAACATTAGACTTATTAAAATGATTTCTGTATCTCATGTTAGTGCGGTTCGGAACAAAGAAAATCTAATCCAAAGCGTAGAACTCAGGAACGTAGATCATATCCTTTGACACAAATTGAAAATCAACTTTCTCAAAATGCACTTCAACGTCACAATTAGCTTTCAGGACAATCATGTTTTAGAGTAATGTCAAAACATTAATACAAGGATATTGCTTTATCGGATTCAAGATTGTGTCTCTTGTTCCATCAAAATGAATAAATATCTAATTTTCAACGAAGTTCATGAAGATTTTTTTCCAGATAATGTAATCCGATACAATATCTTGTTTATAGTTCTCCGAACATCACCTGGTAACAAGGATATTTGGAAAGAGTCCCTATGTTGCAGAAAACATTATGAAATTCTTGGTTTCCAATTCGTGCCACTGAATAACTTCTGCATTTCAGGTTCCATTTCCAATCTCAGGATGAAATTTTTTTTGTTCCAGACAGAGTGCTAAAATGAAATGCAAAAATATTTGCGGTTAATGCAGATTCGCAAACTTTCAGTTTTAGCGTAGGACCCCGTAAAGAGTGTCAAATTGAATTAGGTTTAAAACTATCGTGAAATTGCAGGATAACTCTATGATCCAGATTAGTAATAAAAAAGTCAGCTAGTGATTATTTGCAAGGCAACGTGTACTAGTAAGTGAATGCATTCTTTACACTTTACTGGGGTTCCACGAGACTGAAGCACGTGTGACAACTGCAACTAGCTAGCCAGATTACCCCGTAAACTAAGATTAACTTTAAAGACATTTTTAACTGAAGTTATTTAAGATTTCTAGATTTGGGTTGGTTCAGTTTGCCTAGCAAAATTCAACTCTACAATCTAATTGAGGCCTTGAAAGACTTTTCATAATGAAACGCATTTTCAATTTTATGTAAATAAAGAATTTTTTCACAATAAACGTTGTTTTTACTTACCTACCTCAGTTTGTCCAGACTCCCACATGCTAATGACATTTCACATTGAATTTTAGATTTCTTCTCCGAATAAATAACACCCAATTTCTGTATCATTTGATATTTGCTTTTCCGTTGAATTCTTCATTGCGTCGGTTGAATATCTTCCGATATCGACTACGGTATTGCTGAACGATACTATTCTTCTTAGACAATTTACTCTACGTAAAAGTAATCAGCAACATAACCTCAATCCGCGGTTTCACGCGCGAGAGATTTACAGCTCTTGTCTCATTTTGTGTACGTTGGCCCCTTGCTCAGCAGACGAAAACGTCGCCGCGGGGCAGTTTTACCGACCAATGGGATTGAATTATTTGGCGCCTGCGCATTGTCTGTATAGTTTTTAGAGACTGTCCCGGTTTGTGGCTAGCCCTGCGGAAAATAAGTGTTGGTAATAGTTTCCTTATGGAATTTCTCCTTAATTACGTTCTATATTTTTGTTTTCTTTCTCTGTTGCCTCGTTCGGTCGTGTCGCTTTGCGTGCGTGCGTCTTATTGCTCTGGTTTATGTTCAGTAGCCAAAGCTGTAGCTTGTGTAGCCATTCTCTGCCGATGAGCGGCTTTCTATGTTAACCTACTACATATCGATCGCCTATCGATGTCACGCAGCCGTATTTGATGGTTACTCTTTTCATTATCCCTACTGCGTTTCGTCTTTCACCGCCGAAATAAATCAACTTAACATTTGTCGCTTCGATTTGTTTATTTGGGAACAATGTATTACAATCTCGTTTGTTTATTAGCGAAATGTCGGAACCTCCATCTACTTCCATCTTAATCGGCCTGCCTTCGACTTCAACTCCTAGAAATTGTGGTTCGATTTTCAATAAATTACACGATTTTCGCTCGCTACTTATTTTGAAAGTGATGTTTTCGGATCAATTGCTCTCAGATTCGGAGTCCCCGTCCCTCTTTGCCTTGTCTATTAACTGGATTTTCTTTTTCGACTTCTTTATCTGTCGCGGTCACGCTCTGCATATCGCGCGAAGGCCCTTGTTGGACGCATCCACCGCAGTCCTGCAAACGATGCCAGCAGTTTTTCTTTTAGTGTTTGTACGCCCCGACATACCGCCTTTTTCAAAATTCCATTTCATTTCATTTCTTTAATTTCCTCAATTATTTCATCACAATTTCATATTCTAATAAGGTCACGTACAGTCCTCGGCATCCGCTGACATTGTATCTTATTTGCTGACACCAGTGTTACGTGGGGGTGAGAGTGTGTACTGAGCGGTGGTAGTTAATGATTGATTGAATAATCAAGCTCCCACGTAATGACAATGAATCAAAATTTAAAACTAAGAAAAGACCTACCTTTCGATAAGCCGATAATTTGTAGGATCGTGTTGCTACAGTCCTGTACAGGTCTGTGAGGTTTGTTTAAATTGTTGAGGCAATTTTATAATAATGAAAATGGGAAACAGGTCGTTCAAAATAAATGGTTTAATATAATTTAACTGATAAAAGATGAAGTATATTCTGTATGATTTGGTAATTGAAATGTCTTATGACAATGAATGGTGATAATGACATAAAACCCGAAAGTAACAATTTATAAAGCGTTTGAGTTTATATAACGATCCAGGCCGACGGATGAATTTATATTCAAATGCAGAGAAGCTGCAGAATCACTAAATTTGACCGTATACGGGTTCTGGCAAATTATGTGTTATTCTATTTTGAAGGATATTATTATTTGGTACCAGGGACATCTACTCTGAACGATGGTTATAACTAGCTGGTCGTGATTATTGTATTGTATCTCTCTTTTTAGATTATCTTAAATTAATTATATTTCCTGTTCTTGATTCTAGTTTGTTAAATCTTGGAAACAATAAGTATGATTTAATTGGGGGTAGTGACGCTAGCCACCAATTCTAGACTTGCTTTCAAATGAATATTACAGAAGTGAATTTTGATCATAAAGGTGAAAGAAGAATTCGTTCAATGTCGAAGATTAACACTCGGATTGACTTATCTTTAGGTGAATCAGTCGAAGAGATTGAGAGCCGTCGGATTGTGTCGGTCTGCCTCAGTAGAATTCTGGACTAGGGCCTCACCGCAAGTTCGGAAGAGTTGATGAATCGAACGATGTTGAACGTCGGGCACTTAGTCTTTGTGGTTTTAAAATGATACCTTACTACCGAAAGCTATGGTTGAAAGTGTCGATTGTTGATTTTGATATATGTTAAAAATGATTCCAAAGATAACTTATTAAAAATGATAATGTAGTTATTATTATTAGCACTTAAAATTACCTGATTCGCTTGAATCAGGGCCGAACTCAATGTAATTACGGAAAACGGAATGTCATAAAAATGTCCATTCTCGAAATGATGAGATTTAGTGAAGCACAGAAAAGATAGAAACGTAGAAGATAGTGAGTCTTTTGCAGCTAACAGAATAACTGAATGCTCGAATTTGACGAATTAGCGCGAGAGTTTAGACCGGTCACAACTAAGATTTTCCGAACGCTACTATTGCTCAAGAAGGGCTAATACGGGTTGACGTCCACGCACCTTGCGACTTGACAGACAAAAGCATTTACTCTAAGAATCAAGAAATATACTACTTCCGTAAAACAATCATTTTAATAATAATAATACAAACCATTTCATATCAAAACTGCGAGTGAAACATTCGAATATTTATTGTGAAAATTTACTTTTGATAATCAAGACTGAGGGACCGGGTTCATCATTTCCAATGTCATCCATCCACCCTTAAGAACTCGAGATGAGGCCCTGCTCCAGAATACTACTGACGCAGACCGACACGATCGGACGGCTCTCGATCTCGTCACCACAAGAACACATCTAAAGATAAGTCAATCCGAGTGCTAATCTTCAACAGCGAACGAATTCTTGTTTTCATCTTTCTAATCAAAATTTACTATTGTAATACCCATTTAGAAATAAGACTAGAGTTGGTGGCCAGCTTCACTACCCCGAATTAGATCAAACGTATTGTTTCCAAGATTTGAACACAATTCGAAATAACAGCAACAAGAGTTGGTGTCCAGCTATAGACAATTTCCTTGGGAATTCAGCGAGTTATTCTCCAGCCTTTAGCTCGGCCCCACTTTATAATTAATTCAAGATAATCTAAAAGAGAGATACAATATCAAATAATCACGACCAGCTAGTTATAAGAATTGTTCAGGATAGATGTTCTTGGTAACAAATAATAATATCATTTAGAATAGAATAACACACGATTTGCTCAAACACGCAAACGGTCAAATTTAGTGATTTTGCAGCTTCTCTGCATTTGAATATAAATTCGTCCGTCAGCGTGGATTGTTGTATAAACTCAAACACTTTATAAATTGTTACTTTCGGGTTCCACATCATTATCGTCATTCATTGTTACAGAATATACTTTATCTTTCACCAGTTAAATCATTTCAAACCATTTATTTTGAACGACGACCTTTTTCTCATTTCCATTACTATAAATTAGCCCCAACCATTCAAACAACACTTACAGACCTGTATAGGACTAGGCAACAACGTACCCGCATTACCGGCTTATCGAGAGGTAAGTCTTTCTTAGTTTTAATTTTTATTCATTGTCGTCACGTGCGAGCATCTTTGATTATTCATCAATTATTAACTACCACCGCTCAGTACACTCACACCCCCACGTAACAGTGTTCTCTCTTTCCGCAGTATGTGCATGTGCTTCTCGCATTTCGATTCGGCTTTCTTTGTTGTTGCCTCCTGCCCCTACGCCGGTCTTGTCTGTTTTTATGTACCATATGAACTCGATACACCTCTGGGTCGGCTTCGACAGTTTTCGCTGTCTTTAATGCGGTGTCTAGCGTTAAGTTTTTTATTTTAAATAGCGCAATCTTGATAGATCTGTTTCGGATTCTACTCAACATTTGGTCTCGTATAGCGTCTTCTCCATCCGTCAATACGCACTCGATGGCAAGGTTACGTAACGTTGCAACGTATTGCGCGACCGACTCTTCCTCTTTTTGTTTCCTGTCGCAGAATTGTACTCTCAAAAAAAGTTTGTTGACTTTCGGCTTGACGTAGCCCTTTACCCGTTTTGATAACGTCCTCGATCGCCATGTTTTTTGGCTTTGCCGGTGCACACACAATTCGCACCACATTGTATGTTTCTGCGTCTATTTTTGTTAGCAGGATCGCACATTTTTTATCTTCCGGTATGCTGTTTGCGTCGAAGTACAGTTCGATCCGTTCGACGAACTTCTCCCAATCGTCCACTCCGATCTTGATGTCCATTTGACTTGTGTAATCCATTCTAGCGGTTCTGTCGTTCGTTATTTCCAGCTCCGTTTCTCGTTGGCTCCGCCACCGTGCTCTCTTTCTCGTCCTTTTCTTCGTTCCGTACTACTTGTCGTAGTATTGGGCGCAATTTGTCCAATTTACTTTCCTCTCCGGCCTCTATGCCTTAGAGTTTCAATTCTTCAATCACTTCTCTTTCATAAAGAGTTTGAATCCAGGCTGTACTCCTTCTCTTTTTACCCTCATCTGCCATACAATTTATTCTTTTTCATAGCCACACGCGTTACTGCTCGCTACCTCGTCGCCAATTGTGGTATCGGTGAGTGAGTAGGAGAGAACTTGATCAACTCTGAATAAACTGGATTTGCCGTTCAATCGACATGTAATTTCTGTTTAGCAGCCGTGTAATCGATGTTATCAATGTAACAATTGATAGAAGATAGCTAGAAAGAGCAGGTCATGGAATGGTATCGGCAATAGATATATAATATGAGAATCATTTCGACTTGATAGACTACAAGTAAAATAGAAATGCATTAGATATATTATACGTAGGCGGAATGTAACCGAAAACACGTGGTCGCAGCTGCTCATAGTAAGAAATTTGAGGCCTTTACTGAAGATGTTATTTATGCTATAAATATGTATTTACCTGATATTTCTTCTCACTTTTGAAACTCCCGGCCGGATGAAGGTGATCACATATACACAATATAAATCATGTTTCCACAAAATAAATAATTACTAAACGAATACCTAAGGTACCTTTTCTATTTCCACATTAAACCGGTTAGCACTCTGAAGCACAACGGCCGAAAAGCGGAATAACACGCACCACCTACAGCGCCATGATCGCTCGCATATGCCTGTGATTGGTCGACTCTGCGTGTAAGTGACTGAAGGTGATGCGACATTGTACACCGAATAGTTTGTGTCACGGCCGACCATATGAAATTACACATCGCGCATAGTCTACCAGCCAGTCAGCGTTGATATTTATTTGCAAAGTGAGCAACTAATTTGGTAAAGCGTGGTGCAAGAACAAAGCAGATAAGTATTCAGGGGAAGTCCTAATGGTTAACTTACAGAGACACACTTTTTGAGACCTCAATGTTACCAATGAAGCTAGCTTTTTTCAATATCGTTATTGGAGATACGACCTCGTCGCATATGGAATGGAGTTTTGAAATATCTTAGTTCTTGGATAGAATTGAAGTTCTGCATGGTTTTTTCTATTTTATATTCTAGTAGTTTAGGAAATAATATGTAGGTCATATTCATACTATACGCATATTTCCGGACGCAGAAATAAATCGAGATTCTTTACACGATTCATCATCGTTGAGGCTTACATCGAATGAAGACGTTTAGCAACGTATATGTGATAGAGCTGGAACATTTGTCATAAAATGTAACAGTTTTATATCCTCTCGCAGAAACATGCCGGGGATCATTTGAATGAGTACGAAATTCATCGTGCAGCGTAGCCCGCTTTGCGCGCTTGGCTTCCTTATCGGCAGCAGTGCTCAAATTACGGGATTATATGCACTTTATATGCACTCTCGCCGAGCCCGGCGAGAGGCCGTGTGAGCAGTCTCAATACTGCTTCCCGGCGTAACGCACGACTAATTTTGCTTATACATAAATTTAATATAACGTTGACGCCCGCACTCACCAATGTTGTTATCAATTATAACGCAATTCTCTGTTTTGAATAAACGTATGAATATATATATAATCGTTGCGTAAAATTCGCAAGACAAATTTGGCGATCCTGCCAGGATCCGGTTTGAACCAACAAACGCGGCGCGCGTATCAAACGTCCAGATCATAGTGACGAACTTTGGAAGTGAGTGCATAAGCCCAATAAATTTACGCGCGGACCTTCGGCTACGCGTTTATAAGTAATTGTTATGAATTGCACCTATCAAGGAATAGAGTGAAAGGCCGCCTTGCGTAGACAATCAAGGACTGCGTGTAGACCGCTTGATAATCAGGGACTGAGTGTAGACCGCCTGATTCTACACTGGACACTTGCCATAGTGAACTTGTGTATTTATTGGAAAGGAAGCAAATATAAAATTCTGCACTCCTTAGATACAATAAACTTCGCGTTTAAACCATCTAAGTGGAGTGACGTGAGAATAAGGACACTCAGACTCGAACCGCTCTTATATTCTTGCCCCCGGTGCCTGTCGGAGACTCCAGGACATCGAAGCCTCGTACCGACGGCTATAACGATATTCGAGTGTAATGCTGCACACCTCAATTTGGCTACTCCTAGCGTAAGTATGAGCATTTTGCTACTTACACGAGTCAACATAAACGTATCGAAGAAAAATCGTGATTGAAACTGAAAATTTGATAGTCAAACTTGAATCATTCGAATGAATAAAGTCAAAGCTTGACTCAAGGTGAATTTGAAAATAAAATCACCATGGAAGTGAACGAAAACAACGACCGGAGATCGGCAGTACCTCCAACTATTGCTGAGACTGCAGAAAATGGACAATCCGTCACTTCTGAATCCCGGTTTGAAGAGAGATTTTGGGATTTGACAAACCAAATGACTCAACTTGTGAATAGGCTACAAGAAGCCACCGAAAGTGATGATTTAACTGCAATGGGTAGATACCGTCTTGGTCTAGAGCAATTAAACGGAGAGAGGTTGACTGCGCGTCAACTTGCTCGCCGCGAAGATTTGCCTATGAAAGAGGTTACCCGTTTTATTCTATTGAGAAATCAAGAACGCCGTGAACACGACTTAATTCGTCGCAATAATGTAGAAATAAATCAAAACTCCGGAACAGTTCCACGTCCCGAAGACATGCTTGAAAGCGTCACCAACCAAATGTTTCAGGAAATGCAACAACTGAATAACCAATTAACGGAAGAAAATCGTCAAGAGGAAGCTCTTACAAATAGTAATACTAATCGAGAAGCAATCAATAACTATTATCGCTCAACAACTAGCGATGATCTGAATGTTTCCAATATTTTGAGACCGCCCGGAAACCATACCGGAGCGATACCGCGCGTCTCGTTGAATCAGAGGTGGAAGGTCCTACTCAGATAGCTCCCTCAACCGTAACAAACCCATCACGTTACTTGGCATTATACGGGCTCGCTCAAAACCGATTGCTGCCACCGACACCGCACATCAATGAGGTGGGCTCCCCAGCCAATTCAGACTCGGACCATCAAGGTACAAATGCGATGCCAATACCGATCCTTCACCAAAATCGCTTATTAGAAAACGACCGATTCTCCACCGCGCAAACCAATGTGAACCATGATATCTTGTCGGATACGGATTCGACACTGCAACGCGTTCTCGAAAAAAGCAGACATTTATGACGGATGCCGAACGTACGCCTTACACCAAGGCCTAGTCCACAATGGCCTATTGGTCCGACGGATTACGAAATCCCACGAGGTACTGGTAGCAATACCCGTGGTAACGTTCCGCGTCGTCGTCTAGAACAGCAAGAAGAGGACGAACTTCAAAGAGCCTTGGAAATATCTGCTACTCTACCACATCGTCGTCCGGACACTGTGACGTTCAGTATAACCCAGTTGCTGAGTGATCCCGAAGCTTTACGCCAACAGCAAGAGATAATGAGGAACATTGAGGAACTCGCTCAAAGAAACCAAACGAGAATTCAACTACCGGTAACTGCACCACCCCGAGACGTGCTTCCCCCTCGGAATCCAAGAGACCCAGGCCCGTATGCACGAACGGAAGCTTACTTGAACGATGTCACCCTACGCCCCGATGCTGCCGGAAGATACCCCGGAGAACCAAATCGCCCAGCAGACGAGCCCTACGCGATCCAAGATTTCCTTCCCCCCTTTCCAAGCCATCAAGATGATTGATTGCAGACTGGAAGGAAAAGCAGGCGAGGACGTACACGCTTGGATCATGCAAGTAAAAGCCGCCGATATGGTAGTTATGCCAACCCAACGTTTCCCGTTTTTGAGCATGGTAATCAGCTTGAAGACGGGAGGAGCTCTTCAGAAGACCATCAACCAGAGGAGACCTCGTAAAATCCCAACTTTACTCGAAGTCATAAGATCAGCCGTCATTGTCGAGAAAAGTGCCACCACATTGGAAATGGAGCTTGGCAGAACAGGCCAAAAGGGCGACACTGTGGACGCCTACAATCTCAAATTCAATCAGATCTACCAAGATCTCGTAGCTGCTTTCTCGAATCAACAACTACGAGCGAAAATCGATCCTAATCTTCGAAACCTCGAAAATAGAGTGTGCCAGTACTATCTGTCCGGACTCAATCCGAGGATATTCCATCAAGTCAAAAACCGTCAGTACTTCAATTTACTAGAAGCCCAGAAGGCCGCGAAAGAAGCCGAAGGCGAGGAATTGAATTTCCGCATGCATCAACAACAGCTGATGAACAGTAACGACACAGCCTCGAAACCCACGTTTTGGAACAAGTCCCAAATTTACGGGCCAGGCAGCGCATCAGATACGCGAAGATTCCAGGTACAACAAAGAACCTCGACGAACTCGCCAAGGTCAACTCCTCGACCACCAGCGTCTGTCCACCACCACGATGAAGCGAAACAAGATGAAGATAAAGAACTCCAGAGATGTGAATGCCACACCTGTAACACACATCGGACCGCCCATGAACAACAAGCAGTATCTCATAACTGCGGAACCAAAGGACACTACAGCCGGAACTGTTACGCTCCGCGCCGACCACAGAACGACCAACGCTGTAATACTAACGGCAGTAAGCGAGACGCAAATTTTCAAAACGCCAGCCTCAAAGACAAACCACCCAACGACCAAGTCAATTGCACGTCAGAGGCACTCCAGTCAGAGGAAGAGGAAATAGAGGGACAGGAGGACGAACTAGAGGACGAGTGCCAACAGGCGTCCGTGTATGTTCAGTTTCACAGGGGCTACTACAGTGCGCTATAACAAAATTTGGAGGAACAAAGCAAGGAGTAGCCCTTATGGTCGATACAGGTGCATCAATAAACCACATGAAACGGAAGGTTATTTATCCATCGGATGAACAAATTTGTCCAATTATCAAACGCAAAGTTTCCTTTAAGACTGGCAAAGCGCTAAATTCCGCGGATGAAATTGCTGTACAAACTTACATGGGACCAAAGGACGAATTCGTCATTATACTAGACGATTATCTGCCTGACGAAGAAGATGGAATTATGGGAAACCCGTTTATGAGGAGGCCAGATTTCCAGTTGAATGCCTCGACGCTTACACTGAAGAATAAGATACACCACCTTAATAGCGACCGAAAAATTCGATTTAAACCAAATTCGGTAAACAAAATTGCCATCGATACCGACGAAAAGAATCTCGATCTCATGTTACGCATGGTCTATAAAGACGGAATGCCTATGGAAAATATCCCGGTGCAGATTGTGCACACGAACAATCATGGTACGGTTTATGGAATCATCACCACCGCTGGAGACGAAGATATCGAGCTCGGACTGGAGAACGTCCAAGTCCACCGAGTAAAGAGCATGTCAACCCCGGGTGTATGGCAACGACCGCGTGATGAAAGAGAGCAGGCGCTCCAACATACTGTCGACTTGAATCACCTACCGGAGAAGTACCAGAAAGAAATTTGGAGTATTCTTCAGGATTTCAGCGATATCTTTGTCTTACAGGAGGAAGACATGGTCAATGGAACTTCAATGACTGAACATCGCATCGAGTTGTCAGATCCTCAACGCATTGTAAATGTGAAAAGTTTCCGTGCTCCACAGCTGCACCAGCAGGTTGTAAAAGAGGGAGTAGAGAGAATGTCGAAACAAGGAATAATAACGGAATCCGAGTCGCTATACAACTCGCCAGTTTGGGTTGTACCCAAAAAACCGGCCCCCGACGGAAAACCCAAGTATAGAATTGTGATCGATTTCAGGAAGATTAATGAACTTACCGTTCAGGATTCTTATCCGATACCAATAATCGAGGATTTACTCGATCACATGGGAAGGGCCAAGTTCTTTACTACTGTCGACATGGCCGCAGGTTTCCACCAGATCAACATGGCTGCTGACTCCAAGAAATATACTGCTGTTACGTCCGTGAGTAGAGTTACTCCCGAGCAGTAAGAATAAACTGGTTGGCTTCGCTTTTACGTTTCAGGTCAACCGGAAATCAGGATGAGGATTGAATAACGTAAGGTTTGTTTGAGATATTACTTGTGTATTTATTTCGAGGAAGCTCAGATGGCGGTAAAAACGAAGTGTGCTGTATGAAGCTATGTAAGAAGTCTAGATGTGACGTTGTTGAGAGTTAGAATAGGAGTGTCCCTCGAGACGTGAAACGTACGGGTGCAGAAAAGGTGTGACAATGCTAGGAGTAGGAAATGGAATTTGATGAGTGAGCGCGATAGTGAATAGCGTTAGACTACGTAGAGATAAGAGGACAGGACAGAGACCATGAGAATAATGTAAGAACTGTGGGAGAGTTAGCGAGTAGGAAAAATATAGAGAAGTGGTATGCTGGACGTAACACCCCCACCCAGTCAAAGGGAGCATAGCGGTAGATATGGTCCCGAATATGGGAAGCAAGAAGGTGGAAATGTCATATACAGTAGTGAAAGTATGTGCTTAAAATTACTTTTTACAATTTTTCTTATTATAGGTAGTGTATGGTATTTATAATCTGAATATAATATGTTGTCCGTATATATGAAAATGATAATTAATGTGTGTTTACAAGTATGTAGTCGCAGTATGAATGTAGATTGATGCGTTTAGCAACATTAATTGGATATTTGAGGATAAGTGTTCGTAATAGTAAGTTTATGTTTGAGATAGTATGGTTTATATTCTGGATTACGTATGAGCGTAAGGCATATAGTTATAATACTATGGTTACATAATGTTGTTTAAAGCTAGGCGCCTAGGGTTAATGCGCATGGAAGCGGGTTAGTACACTTAAGATTGAACAACAATGATTTCTTTGATTCGCTGGGTACTAAGTAATACTATTTTTTTTGACCTATTCGTACAATGATATTGGTTATGAGTGTAGATATATTTTGGGCTAATTGTAAACTAAGGGTATAAGATCGTTATTACAATCATTTTAATGCAGTAGTGTACACAAGCATTTATTTTACTTATGTCTGTTTGACAGCGCAACAGCAGATCTTGGTAGCAATATAGTAGTTGCCTACTTGTAATAAGATTTTCGTAAGGTTTTAAGTACTGGTAGGTTTAAAGGAAGCGGAGGTAGTGTGTGAGGAACTGCGTCATGGGTTTCTACTTCGTTGAGAATGAGTAGGACAGAAGAAGTAGGTGGGTGGATAATATTTAGCTCGATTGGATTGCCATACCCTGTTTGTATGGCTCTAAATGTCTGGTTCGTTTTTTTTGCTTTACAATGTGTGCACAGAGTAATGACCTTGCCGAGGCATGAGTGACGGTAGAATAAGTATAGGGTTGCGAGAGATAGCAAACCTACACCGCTGTAAGTGAGAGTGTCCTTGATGTGAAACATATAGCGCTGTGTGCGGTGGTGTGTGCTGATATCAGTAGCTTGCTTCACGATATCATGCAGCGACAGTCCGGTATTGGCCAAGGCATGTACATTCATGTGCGAGGTTTTGTGGAGTGGGGGGATTGCAATTGAGGATAAATTTGTGGTTTCATTTAAATTAAGGTTTTTGTATATCTGGTCCAGATCGAGGGTAAAGTTCGGGATGTATGAGTGGGTTTCCGATGAGGTCGAATACCTAGTTGTGGAGAGTGTTGCCTCACCTGTGTGACCGGTGCACTTGTTATTTAGCCGTAATATTCCGGCTCCTGAAATGACGATTCGCGAGGTGTGGTCGTTCGGACATAATATGTGTACGGTTTCTGGTTTTGCTGAAGAAAATATCCAAGCATTGGCGACGAAAAGTTCCGTCCAATATGTGCCCTCGAAAGATGTTAGTCTAACGTCGCAATTTTTTGTTACTGATTGTGAGGAGTGGAGAAACAAGTCGACTTTGCATAGCTTGTGGATTCCGCTGTGGAATAGTGGTTGACTTTGTCTGCAAATGTATTTGTTTTGCGTTAGGATACATTTGTTGATTTTCGGTTCGGATAGCTGGAAGTATGACGCTCTATTTAGTGTTGTTGCTATATAGTCAGCACTGTGTTGAATGTATGCGACTTTGTTGAAAATCGTGTCGTAGGATTGTCTAACTGGTATGGGTAGCAAGTGGTATAAATTGAAAGTATCTCTATTTAATATGGGTATTGAGATGACGTAAATCAATCGCGGCTCAAAGTATGCGATTTCTACTTTCGATACTCGGACTAACTCTTCAGCGTATGCGGCGTCTATGGGAACGGGAAATTCTAGAAGAGGTTTCAGCAATTGAATGTGTTGGATGCTCGAAATCAGTTGTTCTGGAGATAATATTTTTGGATGTATTATTCCTTGTTGTGCCAAAAGGATAGCGTCTATTAGGTTGTTAAGATCAAGTTCGTAATTATTCATGTATCTGTCTAGGTCAATGAGGTGTCTAATAAGTGAGATTGCAGTCTTGCTTGTGGACATGAATCTTCCCGAGATAGTCACTTGGTTGCTTAGGGTTGCCAATATGCGGTCTTGTAATTCGTTGTGGGATGCAGCGTTATCCAGTTCGTTACGATATGCTCCCAGTGTCGATTGCACTATATTTGTTTGTTTGTTTAGCAGGATTGCTAGATGGTTTGTATCGTTGTATAGATTATCTATCTGTTGGTTCAAGTATTCACCGTCTTCTACATCTAGTGTTCCAAAAAGTGATTTGGAGAGGCTTCCCACAAAGTTTAAAGCTCCTCTTTTGTCGCGTTGCGTTGCTAACTTGGACAGCTTCCGGTGCGCTTTGTTAATTGTGCGATGACCAATTAATGATTTTATTTGCTTCTGGTATTCTTTGATTGTACTTATTCTGTTGGCTAACAATTCTATATGGTCACTCGTATCGCATCTACTTGCTAAGGTAATACATTTTTCGCGTATTTTGTTCAAATAGTCTGTAATTTTTAATAACTGGGATAACATGTTACCAAGATCCACATAGTTGATAAGCGTCTATTGTTCGTTGAATGTCCGTAGATTGTTCATTTTTTCAAAGTGGATGCCGGGATTAACTACAAGTTGTTGTACTGTGTACGGTATTTCATCGTGGTCGATGGTTTCCGCACTGGCCCTGTAATGATATACATATTCTACTGAGTTTGCTAAAGCATGATTACTGAGCAAATCGCGTTTTGTTATTGTCGGTTGTACTGTGTTTGCTATTGAAGGGGTTAATGTGGGATTTTACCATGTATGTGCGATTTTCAGTTTATTGAGATGAACTATTTTAGTTTTGTTCAGCGTGAGGTATATTTCAGCGTTAACGTCATCTATTATTCGTTTGATTACATACGGGCCTTTATAATGATCTTGGAATTTTTACCTTGTTTCGTTTAATAGGTAGACAGTTTGTCCTATTTCAAATCGTTGTGGGTTAATCGTTCTGTCGTAGTGTTCTTTACTTTTCTGTTTAGCTTGTTTCAGGTTCAACGCGGCGCGTTTACGGATGTCTGTGAGATTCGCTATTAGATCGAGGAGGAATGTATCGTATGTATGCGTGGATGTGTTGCTTAGTATCGCATCTGTCGGTAGTTTAGCTTCCGAGCCGAAGATCAGCTGGTGAGGTGAATAATGTGTACTGTCGTGTTTCGCTGTATTATAGCAGAAAATGGCGAAACGTATGAATTCATCCCAATCTTTATTTTCGTTGATGTAATGTTTGATGTATTCGGTAATTACAAGGTGACTTCTTTAAAATGAGCCGTTTGATTGCGGTCTATAGGCGGTTGTTCGTACTTGTTTAATTTTGAAGAGCCTGCATATTTTTTTGAAAGCGGTACTCATGAAGTTTCGTCCCTGGTCAATGAGTATAGTTCGTGGAGATCCATAGCGCGTGATGTATTCTTTAGCGAATACTGTCCCTATCGTCTTTGCCGTAGCATCGGGAATTGGAATGGCGTCTAAGAACTTGGTCAGATTGCACTGGATCGTCAAAAGGTAGCGGTTATGCGATTTCGTAACACGGAGTGGACCAAGTAAATCTAGAGCTACTTTGTCAAAGGCCTCTGCGGGCGTGTCAGTGATTGCCACGGGTGATTTTGTTTTGATCCTGACTAGTTTTTTCCTCTGGCAACTGCCGCAAGATCTGATGATATTTTGAATTTGCTTTTTCATATTTGGCCAAAAATATTTTTCTCTTATTTTATTGAAAATTTTTGTAACGCCTTGGTGTCCTCCGATCAGTGACTCGTGGTACTCTTCGATCATGTCTTCGCGTAATCGTTCGTCTGGTTTAATTGTAGTATTTCTACAAAGTGTTACTCGAATGTCTGAATCCGCAAAAATGTGATAAATGAGTTTTTTGAAGATAGATACTCCTGGTCCTGACATGGGGAATGATATGGACCGAATGTCTAGTCCGGACAAGATAATCCTCAAGTTAACTAACGTGTAGAAAATGTCGTCAAGTCTGCCCGGGCCTGATTGTCGTGGTTTCACTACGAGGGTAAAAATGTATTTGTTGTTTTCCAACCGAGTTTTAATTACGTCGGATATTTCTGGATTCTGGTTTTGAAAGGATTCCATGCTTATTAGATTTCCGTCTATCAACTGTTTTTCTAGTCCTTCTGTCCAACCACAATTAGCTGATACGAAATGAGCGTAATTGTCGCACAACATAAGAAGTCCGTCATTAGTTTCGGTTACGTTGGGTGTTGGTAATATGTCATTTTGATTTTGTATGAAGTATTCTAAGCAACAAAAGTTGTCATTGTCAATATGGGGGCGGTCCGGTTTTCGCTCTTCGGGATTGTCGCGACGTTGTGAGCATGAAGGTGGTAGCGTTGCCGTAGGTACAACGGAGGCATCGCTATCCGTGTCTTCAACAGCTGACTCCGGATCATGTGTCACGGAGTCACTCTCCGAGATATCAGTTGGGTAGCGCGAGGGAGTAGAAACCGGAGCATGTCTTGGAGCTGACCTAGTGCCGGTCCGACGCATTGGCCGACGAGTTGAAGGGGGAGCAGGGATTCTGGGTGTTGATGCGTCTGCTTTAGATTCAGAAGATGTCGAGTCATAAGTCGGGTTTTGATAATTACAAATGGTGATCGTTATGTCGGAGTCTTTAAATATGTAATGGATCATCCGATTAACAAGGTTCCAGTCTAACTTATCTAAGCTGCAGCCTAGTCTTGGAATCGAGAGCGATTTGACTTTGTCTTGTTCTAAGCAATTCTTTAGATTTACTAGGGCGTTGAACAGTGTTTCTTCAGTTCGTTTCTGGTAGTGGTATTTTTTGGTTACTAGATTGTAAATGAGGCGGTTACCATGTAGCAGTGTCAATACGTTCGTTACTTCAGGGTCTAGTTGTCGTAGTTGCTCTGGGGTGATTATTTTCCTATTGATTAGTTGTCCCGCGACTCCTCGTGATGTCTTGCAGTCTGCCGAGATGCGGTGGGCTAGGTTATCTTGTCTGTCGAGGAGATTGGCGCGTATCTCTTGAATAAATTTACTATGCGTTGATGGTAGGTGGTTAAGATCTGTTACGAATTCCGTGAATCGAGGGGCGTAATTTCGTCCTTTACTGGTAGTGGCTTCTGGTGTCGGCTTATTCAGTGTGTCGGACTGTTCTTCACGTGTTTTAACACTACGACCCTGGGGCTTACCGGAGTTTTGGTTTGATTTGGATGAGGTGAGTGGTTGAACTCGTTCCGTAGTTTGCTTGATCGTTTTATTGACTACGATCGGTGCCTCCGTTGCGCTGTTATTGTCAGTCATACTGGCACTTGAGTCAGAGGTAACAGTAGAAGTCGAAGTGTCTTGTAACGCTTTGTTTCGTCTTCGTGGGGAAGGGCTGGTGGATTCGTGTGCAGATCCACACGCTCGTATAGGGTGCTGGTCTACATGTTTCATTCGCTTGTGAGCGCCGGTAGATGAAGATAGCGTATCTGGTTCGCGAGCACGTGCTGGGTATTGGTGAGCTACATTGGCGCGCTTGTGGGCGTCAGTAGATGAGCATTCTGTATCGGGTCGTGGCCGTTTTAAGGTAATAGGTAGAATTCGGAAAGAGTCGACAGGTGGATTTCTGGAAAGCGCGTCTGTGTTGGAGTTCGCTATTCCTTTTTCATGTTTTGTGACGTACGAATATTCGTCCAACTTCAGTCTTCAGTGTATTAAACGAGAAGTCGGGTCCCGTAGGTTTTTGATCCACTTTAGTGGTTCGTGGTCTGTTACCAGGGTGAAGGTTCTACCGTAAAGATAAGGACGAAAATGTTTGACGGCATAAACGACTGCTAAGAATTCTTTTTTGGACACCGAGTAATTGATTTTGGGCTTTTGTAACACCCTCGATGCATACGCGATTGGTCAATCTTCGCCATCTTTGTCTTGACTAAGTATTGCTCCTATTGCATACTTTGAAGCGTCGGTTGTTAGGACGGAGGGTTTTTCGAAGTCTGGATACTGCAGTATCGGTTCTTGACACAGACTATCGCGTAGTGTTTCGAACACAAATTGATGTTCTGCTGTCCATAGGAAAGGGCTATTCTCCTTCAGCAAATTATTAATAGGTCTAGCAATTTTTGAAAGGTTAGGAATGAATCTTCGGTAGTAGCCTATCAAGCCTAAAAATTGTTTAATCTGTTTAGGATTCTTGGGAACTGTGTAGTTTTTTATTGCTGATATCTTCTCCGGATTAGGTTTCAATCCGTTTTGAGTGATGACGTGACCTAGGTATGCTACTTCTTTACGCAGAAATTCACATTTATCTGGCTGCAGGGTTAGTCCTGCATCAGACAATCTCTTCATGAGTTTGCGAAATTTGGTTTCGTGCTCCTCCAAGGATCGGGAGTAAATGACTATATCATCCAAATAGACAAACATATCTGTACCCTGTAATCCCGATAGAACCTGATCTATTAGACGTTGAAAGGTGGATGGCGCATTTTTTAAGCCAAATGGCATTCTAGTATACTCGAAATGGCCGTGAGGAGTCGAAAAAGCGGTCGTTGCGCTGTGATCGGGATGCATTGGAATTTGGTGGAACCCGGAAGCCAGGTCGAACGTTGAGAAATATTTTGCAGAGCCTAGCTGATCTAGGATATCAACGATATTTGGTAGCGGGTAAGCGTCGCCAATGGTTTTTTCGTTCAGTTTCCGGAAGTCAATGACCATTAGCCACTTCTTTTCGGCGCTACCATCTGATTTCTTGGGGATGATCCAGACCGGAGAATTGTAAGGAGATGAAGAATGTGTGATAATGTTCTGATCAAGGAGTTTGGTCACTTGTTTTTGTATTTCGTCTTTGTGTACTCTTGGGTTTCTGTATTGTTTGGTATGAATTGGTGCGTCATTGGTAGTAGGGATCGTATGGCTGACTAAGTTTATATGTTTCAGGGTGTCACCTGGGAGGAAAAATAAATGGTTGAATTCGATAGCAAGTTCAACTATTGATTGTTTTTCTTCGTCGTTCAAATGGTCCAATCGTAAGTTTTCTTTCAAAATCTCAAGGCGTCTCGAATCATAATTTGGGGATGTGGGAAGAACGCGATTCTTGATCCTTTTTTTTTCTGTGTAAGACCAGTGCTAGTAAGACCTGTCCGCTGCTTGCAGTACTTGTATGCGTTAGGTGTGTTTTTGCACTGAGCGTGGCGGTGCTCGCGAGTTCATCGACCTCTTCTAGTGTTACGACTGGTCTTCTTATTTCCACAGCTGATTCGTTGGAATTTATTGCATAAACGTGAGCAAACCCTTGTTGGTTGGTAACCAGGGCCTGTCCTAGGAATATTTCAGCGCCTACTTCCAACTGTTCTATGAATCCCGTTTTTACCGAGGGATTCGCAATTTTGAGTGCAATCACCTGAGCCGTTCGTGGTGGTATCAATATGTAGTCTTCGTTGAGGAGTTTGAATGGTTTGCTAGTATTGTTCGGTATTATTTTTTCTGTATCGAAAGATGTCGTTGCATTTCCGTTCCGTAAAAATATCGATCCTAAGATTCCGTCTTCTTGTATTGGAAACAGATCGTCGACCATATGGAATATATGAAGGTTGTCACCGATTCGAATGCTAGTTGTTCCTACTACTTTTATTGGCTCATGTATAGCACTGGTAACGTGAATCTGACCTTCGAGTAATTTACACGGAACATGCGGATGTATTGCTTCGAGTTTAATTATGTTTACATCAGCACCGGTGTCAACTATAAATGTGCTGGGTTGTCGTGTGAGTTCACCTGTGGTTATTCGAACCTTCGGTGTTTGTGTAACAGATGTTATGAGGATACGCGGTCGTGTTTTTGTGTTGGTTCTATGCCTGTTAAAGGGAATAACGCCGGTTTCTCGAGAGATAAGGTAGTTTTTTTTTAAACAGATCGTCGCCTCTTCCGAAAGTAAAAAGTCTGCATTTAGTATACCGTCTTCGATGATAGGGAAGGAGTTATCGACAAGATGGAATTCGTGGCTTGTGTTAGCTAACTCGATGTAGAGACTTTCTATTGTTCTGATGGATTCTTCCGTTATCCCTGAAATCTGCCTAATGTCCGTCTTTGTGACGTGGACTCTTGGGTCGATTTTATCGATTTTTAACAAATTAATATTAGCGCCAGTATCTATTATTAGTGTCACGTACCCATTCAAAGACTGCGGGCATTGTGTTCGAATCTGTGGAGGGCCAGATTCTATTTGTACGGATCTGACGTTTGGTTTGGACGCTGCTCCGGTTTGAGGGAGGTCGATGCGTCCGCGCGGCCGTCCCTGAACTCGTTTAAATGGCTCGCGTTGCCTGAATATTCGCGATGTTGCTTTGCTTCGTATGAAACTTCCGGGTGGACGCCTGCATCGCAATTCTCGTTCGGGTAGTCTTGTGTTACGTAATTAACCCTGAAGTTTGATCGTGAATGATTTGGTGTGTTATACTGTTGTGAGCGTTGACTCTCATTTCGCAACTGGTCTAAAGGTTGGTTTGTCGGGTCTCTTGCTCGATATTGGGTATTGGGATTGTTCTGTTGTTGACGGTTAGTGTTATTTTGAAAAACTCTTGAACCTTGGTGGATTTTTGGATTATGGGGATATTGGGACCGATTTGAGCGGCACTTATCGTTTGAGTGGCCTTTGCGACCACACTGCGTGCAAGTTGTGTTGTTGCGCTGCCTCGTTCTGCACTCTCCTATACTATGACCTGCCTTCTTGCAGTATCTACACTCTGTTTCCGGATTTCCGGAAAGCGAAGGCCACCGCTGCCACCAATGTTACGTCCGTGAGTAGAGTTACTCCTGAGCGGTAAGAGTAAACTGGTTGGCTTCGCTTTTACGTTTCAGGTCAACCGGAAATCAGGATGAGGATTGAATAACGTAGGGTTTGTTTGAGATATTACTCATATATTTATTTCGAGGAAGCTCAGATGGCGGTAAAAACGAAGTGTGCTGTATGAAGCTATGTAAGAAGTCTAGATGTGACGTTGTTGAGAGTTAGAATAGGAGTGACCCTCGAGACGTCAAACGTACGGGTGCAGTAAAGGTGTGACAATGCTAGGAGTAGGAAATGGAATTTGATGAGTGAGCGCGATAGTGAATAGCGTGAGACTACGTAGAGATAAGAGGACAGGACAGAGACCATGAGATTTACCCTTAATTGGCACTCTTCCGCGCTCGAACGTAATTGGCACAGTGGGTCTGCCGGACCCGAGCGTGTTTAAACGTACATTCCTCAGCCTGTATTTGATATTTTTACTTGAACATTTTTTCTGTACTACTTTCTGATATCCTTTTTAAGATGTCATTGGTTTTGTAACGATTAACTACTTTTAAATATGTTAAAAAAAATCTTGAAAAAAAAAAAGAAAAAAATGGGTTTTTTCACTTAAAAATTCATAAGTCATGTAAATTTCAATATTAAGAGCTAAAAATTTAGGGTAATACTCTTGAGATACTAGGCTTCAAGAAAAAAATTAGTATTGTAGCCGAACTTTAAAAAAAGGTATTTATTTGGAACATTGAATATCGATTTTTTTAGGTATTTATTAAGTACACAATTTCCAATGTTTGAAGCTAATTTATTCAATTTTATTCAATTATTTATAAAAAAAATACACACAAAGTAACTTATGAATATATAAAATTGAACTTAACAAAAAGTTAGGCACGAAATTCATTCATCGAATTTACATTTGCGGCACAAAGGCGATCGGTGATCGTTGCACATGGCCACATGGCAAACGGCACAAGCGAGGCTTGTTTTGCGATCTTTTTTTTCTGAGCAGAAACCGCATCTTCTCTTTTTTTCTAATAAAACAAGTTGAGTATCATTCAAGTCAAGATCGATACCATCATTCAACATTGCAGAAATTGCAACGCGAACGTCCTTCCGAATAGTTGCAGTTCTCAACCTCTCTTGCAACATCGGCTTGGCCAGGTGAGCAATCAATTCTTCTAAACATTGCTGTCCACTAACTTTTGTAGTGTTTCCTTCGTTTATGAGCTTACATTTCAATAAAATCCTTGCATTGACTGCAGCCTGGTCAAGCATGCCGAAGAAAAAACGCAATGGCCATCTTTGCGTGCGCCTTGCAACAGTAAAGGAATGACATAGCTGATCGTAGGTGTCAGTGCCACCTTTTGTTGCGTTGTAGTGTCGAACAATATTTGGTTTGTTTCCAGTAATCTCATTCGACCGCATGAACGTAGACAACAGCAACACAATTTTGTTTTTTTTTGGAGTGTAACACACCAAAGTCATATCATCCGTGTAACAAAATTTACTATCAGGAAAATCTTTGCTGGCTACTTTCATTTCAAGCGGAATCTCGTTCTTATTTTTTCGAACGGTGCCAGTGATAGTTAGATTATATGGATCTCTTAACATTCTAATCATCAAAGGAATAGTAGTAAACCAATTATCACACGTCACAGTGCGATTAGTTCCATGTATTGGAGTGGTCACTTCACGGAAAAAATATTCCGGCACTGACTCTGCGTTAGAAACACCATGAGTTTTTCCTAAATAAGGAATAGCATAGATCTGAAACAAATTTTAATTGTTAGTATTTTGAACAAATATTATTACATACAATCGTGAAAAAATAATACGGTTAATTTTACCAAGTATGAAGTTTTTGCATCGTTGAGCGTTTTCAACATCAGGCCATACTTATCCGGTTTTGATTTCATGTACACGCGATGCTTACAGCGTCCGCGAAAACCGTGAAGTTGCTCATCAACTGTGCACATGTTACTTGCATGATAATTTTTTGTACAGTTACTTATAAAAATATCCCAGATTTTTCGTATTGGAGCTAATCTATCTTCTTGATTTCTTTCTTCTTTCAAATCAAAACGCAAGCATGATGTTAAAAAATTAAATTGCTTGAAAGGCATTACGCATCGATAAAATGTTACTCCATTTCCATAACTCCAAAGTTTATCTGCATTTACTCGATGAGTTTTCCACATCCCTGAATGATACAAAATGGCAAAGAGAGCTTTGATTTCTACTGCATCCGCCGAACGATGATAACTTTGTAAACGTACATTGCCAGTAACAAGATCAGAACAGACTTTCAATATTTTATCATTAGTACATTCAACTATGATATCAATTATTTCGTCAGAAAATAATGCACTCCAAAATTCATGCATGGATTGTAAGTTAGCAGCATCATCAGTAGGGCCAGGTGTATAGTCAGGCGCGTTAGTGCTCAATCGATCTGAAAAGAAGAAAATAAAAAACTTTACTATTTAATTTATTTACATGAATAAAAGTTGCTATACAATTTTGAAATGTATGATTTTGGAGAGCGCAAAAAAAGACTACTACTATATATGAAGTATACAGTACTTGTATATGTATATATATATATATATATATATATATATATATATATATATATATATATATATAGTGTATGTATATGTACATACAGTCTGTATATGATACGTTTGTACGGTGAGACGCGCACGCTTGCTCCGAAATATTTTACTCCAAAAACTTACCAAACTGACGCGTCGGTTGATTCAGACTCCACACAAACTTTTCTTTGCCTCTTCCTCCTTTTCCGTACAATTTCGATTGTGGTCTTCCACGAGATTTGCGTTGGCGATTTTGTAATCTTTCAGCAAGAGGTGTAGAATCGAGCGCATCTTCCTCTTCTTCTCTCAAACGCATTTGCTTTGTTGGAGGTGCATTTTCTAATTCCTCCTCGAGTTCATCTTCTTCTTCTGCATCCGTAGAATCAGTATCTCCTTCATGCTCGTAATCAGAACCATCACAACGTTCATTTTCACTGTTTTCACCACCAATATTATCTTCGTCATACTGTGTTTCTACTAATTCGTCTCGCAAGAAACGTTGCCGTAAATTGTACGGCATCTATATAAAAAAAATGTAAGTCATAACATCAAAAAAAAAATTATTTCATCAAATATGATACACTTACCTTATAGATTGATGAAAAAAACTGAAATACAGTATAAAATTTTTTTTGTAAAAAACCGTTTTTCACGCGTTAATGGCACACTGGGTCTGCTGGACCCGGGATTTTCGAGAGGTCAACTTTGAGCGACTGCTGAACTCACACTGACGCTTGCCACGCTGTACTAACCGACTTAAGTTACAGTTAGTGACATCAATTAACGGTAGATGTCGACACTTGGTTCATTTTTTAAAATTTAGTACAATTAAATCGAGCTCGAAAAATCGCTCGGGTCCACCGGACCCACGGTGCCAATTAAGGGTTAATGTAAGAACTGTGGGAGAGTTAGCGAGTAGGAAAAATAGAGAGAAGTGGTATGCTGGACGTAACACTGCCTTCTCAACCCCCGACGGGCGTTTCGAATAACAACGAATGCCGTTCGGATTACAGAACGCTCCTGCGACCTTCCAACGCATGATGAACGATGCGCTGAGAGGATTGAATCAGAAGATCTGTTGCGTCTACATTGATGACGTTATAATTTTTGGTGAAACGGAGGAAGAACACCATCGAAATGTAAGAACCGTATTTCAGCGTTTAAGACAATGTAACCTGAAACTCCAGCCAGAGAAGTGCGCCTTCATGAAGACTGAAGTGAGATACCTCGGATATGTCATCACTGACGAAGCGAGCAAACCAGATCCGGAAAAGACCAGAGCGATACAACAATTACCCGTTCCAGTCAACGTTAAGACGATTCGATCCTTCCTTGGTTTTACGGGGTATTACCGGAAGTTCATACAAAACTATTCAATGTTAGCGAAACCATGAACAAAGTTGACAGAAAAGGACAACTCATGGGAGTGGTCAGCAGCCTGCCAAGAAGCCTTCGAAACCCTGAAAGAAAAGTTGGTCACACCACCGATACTTGTGAGATCAGACCCAGCTAAACAATACGTCGTAACCACCGACGCGTCAAACGATGGAATTGGAGCGGTACTATCTCAAGACGGCCACCCCATATATTTCTTATCTCGAACCCTGAATGATGCGGAAAGGAATTACAGCACGACAGAGAAGGAGATGCTTGCTGTTGTATGGGCCGTCAAGAGGCTGAGAGTATATTTGCTCAATACACCAGATAAACCCTTCATCATCCGCACCGATCATCGTGCACTCGTATGGCTGAAAAATTGCGTAGACCCCAGTCAACGCCTGCTGCGTTGGAGACTAAGATTGGAGAAATACTCATTCCTGATAGAACATGTTTCGGGAAAAAGGAACGTAGTAGCGGATAAGTTGTCTAGAGTCTTTCGCACAAAGGAAGAGATCTTCGGAAAACTCACCGAATTGGAAAAGGGACTATACGAAATCACACCCATTGATAGGAATCTCAAGTGGGTCCACCATATTGCCGCACGCCATATTGACATCGAGAGATTGTCACTCACAACAGGCAGAACAAAATCTCACATCAAACTCGTTCCCAACCGAAATCGAAAAGGGGAGGACGGCAAATGGGTGAAGATTACCCTTAAAGAAAAGGATGCCTCTGACAACATCCTGATTATACCAAAGAATCAGACTGATAGACGTGAGAAACTCAGAAACTACATTCATCCGAAAAGGTACGAAAAAATATACTTCTGGATTGACCCTGAGAAAACCACCAAAGAAGAAAACAATTCGATCATCGAAGATCTCAAGAGGATACGTCAGGACTCAGGTGCAGACATATCATTTTGCTTGACAGGAAAGGATGTGCCTAACAAACAGCAACAGAGAGAAATCATGGCCAGCGCTCACAACGACATCAATGGACACTTCGGCCTAGCAAAAACAATTGACCGAGTAAAAGAAACGGCCGTATGGTCACGTATGGAGAATGAATTCAATTCCTTTATCCAGGCATGCCCCACGTGTCAGATGTATAACAAGGAAAGGATACAAATGAAATGACCCGCTATTCTTTCCGAAACCTTTGCTGAAAAACCTAATGATCAAATTTCAATAGATATCGTCGGACCTCTGGTCGAATCTTGGAATAAACACCGATATATCCTCACGATGCAGGATTCAATAACTCAATTCATTAAATGTGCCCCACTTACGAACAAAACCGCGACAGAAGTTATCAAGGCTCTATCAGAGTACTGGATAGGTAACTTCGGGTGCCCCAAAGTAATCCTGACGGACATGGGAAAGGAGTTTTGTAACGAGCAGACCGATTTCTTTCTCGAACACTATAATATCAAACATATCACCACGCCTGCATATCACCCGCAGTCGAACGGCTCTATAGAACAAATGCATAGTGTCTTGAAAGACTATATTTGAACTGCCTGCAAAGAGAGAGTACACACTTGGGACAAGGTTTTAACAGAAATGGCACGTGCCTATAACACTTCCGTTCATCAATCAACAGGTGAAACGCCTCACAACCTCATGTTCTGTCATGAAGCCAACAATCCTGACGGTTTTCGCGAAAACCGATTGGAAACCGTAATTAGTAAGAAAATGTTGTGGATACGAAAATGGGAGGAACGGTTTGAGAAAGCTCTGGTCTGGCTTACCAAATCCAGAGAGAAAAACCAAAAACAAGTGGACCAAGGAACACGACGACAAACTCCTTTATATCAAGTGGGAGATGAAGTAATGATCAAGAACCATACGCGACAGAACGCCTTGGAGAGGATTTGGAATGGACCATTCGTCGTCGGCGAGATTAACGAACAAAAAGGAAATATCACTTACAAGAAAACCGTGGATGATTCCACGGCATCTTATTGGAAGACCCATCTGAATAATGCCAAACCGTACTACGAATACGACACCGGACCAAGGGAAAACCATCCAATCCCTAGAATTAAACTAAAACGGGTTCAGGGTAACGATTGGATCTCCACGGAATAGAGTCTTAGTTTCTTTTGTTATAGGTGTAGCATTCTATCCCTCGCCTACTTCGATGTCTCAGTTATCAATGGGACTTTACTCCAGGAGGAAGTGGGCAAAGTATACATGTACCAGGAAAGATGGAAGATATTCCAATCCATTGACGCAAGTGGGTTCACCAAACCATTACTCGACATCCACAACAAACTCGGAGGCCTCCAGACGATACGGGATACCTATCTGGACCATTGGAATCCTGGTCAGCGATCCCTCGCCCAGTCCACCCTGAACGCTTTAGATTTAGAATTTGCCCGTGCCTCGTCACACAATAATATTTTGGAAGTCATTTTAGACTTGGGTGCGCCTATTCTTCAAATGACGCGCCGCCCCTCTAAATTAAAGGAATCTCAATCCCACGGAACCAAAACAAGTACTCCGAAAGCGCTCGCGTCGAGCGATGTTACTTACGAAGCCTCGCGCGAAGTTGAGGCGGTATTTGGAAAACATGTCCTTCTGACGGGCCTGGCAAATGAAATGTATCCCCTAAGGAAATCTTATCTCACGCCAAACATCAGACCGGAAAGAGGAATGTTTACCTTTTTAGGAACAATCCAAAAATCAATCTATGGAACTGCTAAAGCGTATGATTTGGAAATAATTAATGGGAATCTAGCCTCACTAAAAAATGTAACGGACACTCTAAATCTTGTTGTAACAAAGTCCTTGCACATCAATCAAGTCCAAATTAATATCTTGAATACAAATCAGCTCAAACTTAAACACTCTTTGGAACCTGTGTGGGGACGATTAGAATCATTAAAAATAAAAGGTAACGAAACGCTTGATTATCAGGAATACATGGAAGCTATAACTCTAAGTTTATTTGAATTTAAGGAACTGCAACGACTAATCGATCTGGTAATGACTGCCGTGCAATTAGGAAGGCATGGTATCATCGATAACACCCTCCTTACTCCAAAGGAGCTTATGTCAGCTCTCCAAGCTTTCGACGCCAATGACAAAAAGACACTAATACCTATGAAGGAGGAAAATTACGAGAAGTTTATTAAAATAAGTGATTTAACTACAACCACAGATAAAGGCAAACTTATCTATATACTCACAGTGCCTTACTTAGAAAAGGAACCTTGGGTAATAATTCATAATACCCCGGTACCCGTAAGAATAAATCACACTTATGTAACACTTAACCCAACATATGCTTTGAAATTAGTACGTAAGAATTTTATAAGAGAAGTCACATTTTTTCAATTGAAACAGATAACCGATTATTTCATTGGTGATTACCGTGATTTGGGACATTGCAACGATACTATTGAACTTTGTGAGAAAATAACCGATCCCATACCACGAGGATGCACCCTGAGTCGTTTTCTCGTCACAGATATTGCTTACATAAGAACGCAGGGATCGCAAATAATCTTACCTTCGAAGCCAATTGAGGTAACCATAACATGCGCTTCAATGCAGACTTTTATTATTCAAATCACTAAGCTATCCCTGATATCCACGAATCAGAGCTGTGAACTTTAAACTCTGAAAACGCGAGTCAAATCAATCGTAGAACATATGACTTCTCAATTAACAGAAATACATGCGGATACCATTTCCCCGCTAAACAAATTTGTAACAGGCCGGGAAATTGTATTGCATCACGTGATTAACTTGGATACCCTCAAGGATCAAGGACAAGCCATTTTAGACCTTGAGAGTGTCCTCGCGAATAACGAAGCAACCCTTCGGGTCAACAATACATGAGCTAACTTCAAAGGTATAGGGATCCCATCAATAGCTGCCATTTCTGGAACGATATCCGTCTTGTCTTTTCTACTTTTGCTGTGGAAATTTAATATACCCACCTATATTTCGGCGTTCACCGGATATTGTTGCCAAAGGAATCCCTCTGCTTTGGAAGTAGTAGAACGAAGGAAATTAAAACGCAAGATTGAGGAACAGGCCAAACGTAACGAAAGAATCCTACGAGAAATCAAAAGCCGCAGAGACGCGCCTTTGTCTTCGTCGCGGGATGTGATAGAGCTGGAACATTTGTCATAGAATGTAACAGTTTTATGTCCTCTCGTAGGAACATGCCGGGGATCATTTAAATGAGTACAAAATTCATCGTGCAGCGTAGCCCGCTTTGCGCGCTTGGCTTCCTTATCGGCAGCAGTGCTCAAATTACGCGATTATATGCACTTTATATGCATTGTCGCCGAGCCCGACGAGAGGCCGTGTGAGCAGAATCAATACTGCTTCCCGGCGTATCGCACGCCTAATTTTGCTTATACATAAATTTAATATAACATTAACCCCCGCACTCACCATTGTTGTTATCAATTATAACGCAATTCTCTGTTTTGAATAAACGTATGAATATACATATAATCGTTGCGTAATATTCGCATGACATATACAACACGTACGTTAGACATTTCGAAAAATTCGTGTATTATACGCATTTTTTTTATGGTGAAAGCTAGGTTTACAAAACGTGTATGGAATACTAGTGGATGGATTCACTTTTATTTTTTATACGTACACCATTTATTCACAATTTTTCCGTGCAATAAACGTGTTTTTTACTATGTTGTTTTCATTGGATTCCGCAAGTTTGACAGGCTCCGAAATTGAGCTTTTAATGCACGTATTTTAACGAGTAAATTTGATTTTCAATTCATCTGTGATGCTTCAAAGGTACTCTTTGGTGCTGAGCCCAGAGGTCTGCCACTGAATCAGAAGTTACTTCCCCAGTACCTTGAAGAATTGGGCTATGCAAATCACATAGTTGGGAAGTGGCACTTGGGCTGCTACAAGAAAAAATATACGCCAACTTTCAGAGGCTTTCGTAGTCATACAGGTTACTGGACAGGCCATCAAGATTATAACGATCATACAGCTATGGAGGATGTGAGTATATGTCATAGTTTTAATATACTGTAACGGACAGCTGTTCAAGAACGCAATATATCAACAATGCCCGTAACATACACAAATCACGACAACAACTGTAACGGACAGCTGATCGAGACCAGCATCGACATCGACAGTGACCTACATAAACCCAAAATAATAAACAAAGACGACGGACGATGACCAACGCATACCAGGACGATGACCCATAGCAGGACACACGAATAGGGAAATGACGTCAACAAGATAACCTGACCACAGCCCTGGAAGAGTATAAAACTGGAGGACCACGAAGAGCGGGTACCAGTTGATCGGCAAAGCGCCAAGCTGCGTCATGTTGAAACGAAACGTTACTCGTCCAGAGAACACTATCGAATTTAGCTTCAAGTTTAAGGAGAGGAACCTCAAGCAAAGCGTTTAGTTCCAATGTGAGATAGATATTATTTATTAGAGTCCACGATAGCCCGGGACTGCTAAAGAGAGTTAGGAAAGATATAAAATGTTTGAACTGTAAGGACCGTCTTAGAAGCAGAACCGATAAATTTTGATTATTATTATTATTTCTTTATTTTTATTTGATAATTTTGTTCTGCATTGTTAATTTTATAAACCAGATCGCCGACCTCGGTCAATATCAAATGTATTCGTGTTATCGCTATTAAAGCAGTTTTAAATTCTGAATATGCACTCGTCTGTCTCGTTGTCAAACATATGTTTCTAACATGAAGTTGCACCTTGAAGAGGGGAAAGGAAGTAAACCAACAGCCAGCCAAGGTAATCTCTGGTCTGAAGGATTGAAAGTGTTTGGGGTCAGTAAACCACAACAGAAATAGACAGGCGACTCTGTTTATTCGGAGTTCGCAATTAGAAGGGAGTACTGGTGAGCCCGTATCTCCGAATAGGTGACATACGCCTCTCTTACTTGTCTTCAGCTGAAAGCAACGGCCGAACAAGCCCTTATCTTTTCGAAGGAAGCAACGGGCGGAGGTGCCTGTTCACATATCAAGGCGGCTTTGGTGATACCTAAGTCCGTATAGTTCGACTGTTCAGGGTTTTTGGGTCTGATAAGCTGATCCTGCTTTTAACCCATCAGAGGGGGTTCATCATAAACATACTTTTTCATTATAAAGTGACAAAGAACGCACAATAACGGGTTTATCTCATAGGCTCTGGCCCAAGATAATCCGCACTCGTTACAATACAGTAGAGCGTCTTTTATCTGAGCCTGCTTCATCCAAGTTTGCAATAATTTGAGCACTACTCTCAACACCTACGTTCATCGCAATTTGAAGTTCTGTCCGTTTTTACTCAAAATACAATGTCATTCCGTCAGGATTTTGTTTGTTTAACTGCAATAATCATGTTTGATTAGGTGAATTTTATGATATACTCTACAAAAATTTTATTCAAATATGGTCGCTCTGCAAAATGTAGGTAACTTCACACAGGCATACGCCGCGTGCGTAAGGCTCGGTTTACGGAGGACAGGTTGCCACTGTTGCTTCTAATCGATTTATGAGAACCAGTACAGCTTGAAAAGAAATCAAAAAAACTTTATATTATGTTGAGCACTACGTCAGGGTCAGACCTATCTGAAAGAAATCATCGGTGACGAATTCGGAAAAATAACAATTTTTTCAAAATTGATAGTTCATTGTTTGCGTGAAACGCTTTTCGCTCCATGCATCGAGTAGGCAGCGCCACTGGTGGCAGTTGTGAACAACCGTTGCACGTTCGTGACGCCGGCCGTTGCCTTCATTTGTATGGGAAGTTGTCAAATAAAATAGCGAATGTTTGAATAAGAAAAAAAAGTGGATCGTGTCAAGTTTATTAATAACAAAAAACGAAGCTGAGACTTCTACGTACAATGGTAAGTACCTCTTTTACTTTCCAAGTGCCGTGTACTTATCTTTTTTTCGTATTGAAAGTTGATCGCTTGCATAACCTCAACATGTCTATGTAATTGTCTACAGACATGAATATATGCATACGGACGGATTTCAGGCAGTAACACATTCGATAGATTTCAATCCAGCAACAATAAAAAAAGGTTCCGGCCTCACCACAACGCACGTAGTTCAAGTGGAAGAATGTTTTTTCAACGAAATACGGTCAACCGTGATAAGATGTAATGTAATCCGTCAGACTTCCGTGACTTCACCTCCGTACAAGGTCGAAATGGAGGTAAAATATTTTTAGAAAATCTCTGATTTATTAAAAACAATAGTGGTATTTGAAAATTTGATAACCAATGTTGTTGTTATGTACTTATGTATTCACATCTAATTAATTAATATGAATTGATGTTTGGGAGCGTATTTTTTAATACGCCATCTATTCTCCAGCGATTATAAACATTCATTTCTTTTCTAGATTGACGGTACTGGTGCTGGGGGAAAATGTAAGCATATTTGCGCTTCAATATGCTACATCAATACCGATCGACCTGCATCACAAACTAGCTTAGACCAAAAATGGGGAAGGCCTTCACGGAATCAACTTGGAAAAGAAATATAGGCGAAAGGAATTATCGTCACGGAACACTTTAAGGCTGAAAGCGTCCTGAACCCAGTAAATTGTCTTCCGTATGATGCGCAATTATCCGATGTAACGCACTCTTGTTGGCTCAATTTAATCTTAGCTGCTCAAGAGCGTCTGAAAGACGGTACGCGTGATGAAAGCTTGAAAACAACGAAAGTAACTCAATTGACTTCATTTAATAATAAGCTATCTTGGGAAACCTGCATTTTGAACTTAATGATATGAGCAAAAGGAAGTAAATTATACCTCCAAGAATCCCACTTTTCAAGCATTTCAGCGAAATGTTTTTATGAAAAATATACTCAATTGAGCGAACAAGAAATAATCGAACTGTGCATTAAAACTGTAAGTCAAAGCGAGTGCTTTGATTGGTTTAAAACTAGAAAGCTCAGAATAACTGCAAGTAGTAAAGCCCACGCAATTAAAACACGGACAAAACGCGATCTTGAAAAAATAATAGACACATTTTTAAATATCGTTCACACTCAATCATTTGCCGCGACCCAATATGGCCAAAAAATGGAGAAAATCGCCCGAAAGCAATATGAAACATTACTGAATGTTCAGGTTTTCACCATTGGTACAGTTTTTCTACAAGCTCAGCCATGGTTAAGTGCGTCTCCTGACGGAGTCGTGATAGAAGATGGATGTATAACGAAATTAGTAGAGATCAAGTGTCCTCATTCGTGTTAAAAAGTACCTGTTTGCGATGAACTCTTGGAAACTTTCAACGTCCCATATTTAGTTGATTCAAATAATAATGTAGATTTGAAATCAACGCATCAGTATTATACGCAGCTCAGTGTCAAATGCAAATGTATGTAACAGGATTGTCACAGTGTGATTTATTTGTGTAGTCACCAAAGGAAAGCTGCTTTATCACTCTCCCACGAGATGATTCATTTTTAAAACATCTGATATCCAAATTCCATGCATTTTACTTCGATCACTACTTACAAGCTTTGTGTGAAAGCGATAATGAAAATATCGTCCCCAATTAGCTTAATTTATCATCGTAAGGCTATGAATGTTGTGGAGCCAAAGAAAAACGTTATGCGACAAAAAAATGTTCCTAACCATTTTATTAATGCAACAAGTCTGCAACTGTGATACGATTGAGCAGAACATTATGACTCGGTTATCCGATGTTTTATTTAAAATTGTAATTTGACATCGAAATGAACATGTGAAATGAAATAGGAGAACCAGCTTGGTACAAAGAATATTTTCGCAGTTTATTTGATAACACCTGTTTCTTTTTATTTATACATATTTTTACAATTCTTGCTGGAATTAAACACCTTTGACAGCTGCTATGTAAGGAATTTTCAGACGACATTTTATTTTTGGACACTTTCTTCATCGTCACTCGTTTTTAAAATCGCAGACTGCAAATTTACCAAAACACAACACATCAAAACTATATCGTCACAATGCGGTAGCATACTTAAAGACAATTTGTCGAATATTCTATATATTCGAATTCTTTGAATAATCCGCTCGATATGAATTCTGTGCAGAGATACTTTATACGTTTCAGCAACTTCTTGAGCGGAAAAATTATCATTATGAAGGAACGGTGGCATTACAAGTAATGTTTCTTTGCCACTTGCCTCTGATGCTGTTTTTACCGCTGGAAAGCCCTTGTCAGCTAACACTACATCGCCCGGTTCAAGCAATTCTAAAAATCCACTTCCACTTCCAAAAATCCATTTGCGCATCAGTTGTTCTTTCGCTATGATATTTGCAGATTAATGAAATGTAACGGTCAGGTGTACATCCGACTAAAACTTTTACTGTGAAACTCTTTTTATATTGAGAATATAAGCGAACGCGATGTTCTACTGTAGAAGGTTGTTCAGCTTTGAACTCTGTGCAATCAACAATAACACGACAGTTTTCGTAATTTTCTTTAAAATCCGTAGGCATTGTCGACTGAACGACTTCTTTAGAGAGCCAAATCACGAAATTTTTACACAAATTTGCTAATTGATGCAATACAGAAAAAAAATTTCTAGAAACCGTGGTTCTATGTAGCTTGAAAAGAACACTCGATGCTGCAAACGTTAGCCCACATTTTATTTTCATGGAAAAAACAATAGCTTCTCTCTCAATGGTGTCCTTGAATCGTTAAATATTTTTGGATTATTCGATCGGTTTTGCTCCAAAACTTGCAATAATAAATTGAAAGTGTCAAATGTCACACTAGCAAGATCGAGTAACTCTTCATTGTTTGTGATACAAAAAAAATCCATCAAACCCAGAATCACATCTTAATTGCAGAATTTTACGTTCGTTATCTGAACCGACAGACACATCTCTGAGTGAGTTAGAAGGTCGTGACTGTATTGGTTGTATGATTGAAATTTCGTTGGTTTCGACAGTTAGTGATGACAAGATGCAGTTCATAGAGAATGATGTCTTTATTACGACGTTTCGACAGGACCCCGCCTGCCATCATCAGGTTTCTTAAAATATTGAAAAAAAAAAAATATATATATATATTTTATATAAATTTATATATAATATAATATATATAAATATATATATATAAATTTTACAGATGTAAATTCAACAATTAACATTTTCAATTACAATTATCATACATAAATGCCTCTAATTAATTATTATTGTTAGGTTGTCATAAGCACCTTCTGAAACACCATGTAAGCAACAATTAGTAAGCTAAGGAATGTCTAAAAATGTGAGTGTGTAATATTTTATTATCTTATGACAACCTAACAATAATAATTGTTTAGAGGCATTTATGTATAATAATTGTAATTGGAAGTGTTGATTGTTAAATTTATGTCTGTGAAATTTATATATATTGTAACCAATTTTTATGAAGTTAAGGGTAAAACGATGAAAACGAGATAATTGGTGACCCTACGGCGCAGTCACTAACCTGAATAATTAGATAGAGAGAGAGGTAATGAGAGAGAAAGACACGAGTGTTGGGCGCCAGACGCACATGCGTCAAAAATAGATAATGAGACAAAGAGATAAAGGTAAAGGTAAAGGTAATAGATAAAGGTAAGGTCAGATTCTACGACGGTTTTGCACAGTTCGCTCAGATAGACAAGATAATGGTAGAGGGGCGGAGTCGAATCCAATAGATAAAATAAGAAACAAGTGAAGCAGGAATAATATCAAATATATTAAGTAAGAAGCGATAGGTTTAATGACAAGCAAGTAGCTGAAGAGATTGAGATACAATTACGATAAATGCAATAATTAACAATATTTACAGCCAGAGAAAGGTGAAGCGAGAGAGTTAACAAATAACGGAACGTTTTCCGAATAAGCGGGAAATATGCGTGAGCTCGCGATACTATGACTCGAGGTATTAACTAATACGTTTCTATAATGAATATGCAGAACGGAAAAGATATACGGTACTTAAATTGAGCATTGAGCAAATAAACCATAAAATATGAGAAGCGATTATAAACACATGCGAAATACAGAAATTGTAATAGTTATCACATTACCAGAATGATCAGAAATAGGCAAAGATAGGAAATTATCAATTACAAGGTAAATTCAAGCGACAGGTCAAGTAGAAAATTATCATAAAATATAGGTACTAACAGATAATACGTAGTCTCTTGTTTGCGGTAAGTGCGAGAGAAAGAGAGATAATATTCGGTACGATAAAAGGTAATTCAAGATAAGGCAAATAATATTCAAGATAAGTAGTATGCAACGTACGGCAAACCAAATAGACTAGGGACAACTACGATCAGCGATATTAGCGAAGAAAATAATGAAAAAGATGTTATGCTATACGGCACAATACTCGAATGTCAAATGAACGACGAGCGGGACCGCGCAGCGATGTAAGATCGCGCACGCGGTACACTCACTACGATACGATACTCAACGGTGATAGGTAAAGAGACGGATATAAACTAATCAGAGAAAATATAACAAAATAGCAGTGCTCAATAGCTAAGATAAAAATTGATCTTTTAACGGAACGCGCTGCTAGACAGCGATATTAGATATTCGAATATTCCAGAAGAGAAAGATAATAAAATAAAGCGATAGTCACTACAATGCGTAAGTAATAGTCAACCAGTCGCGAAGTTACTTGCAATAAGACAGAGAAAGGGACAAGATAAGAGATAAGAGAGAATAAGGTACGAGCCCAGGTGGCTCAAGCAGAACAACTGCAAGATGAAGAGAGAAAGAGTACGAGCTCAATTGGCTCAAGCAGACCAACTGCAAGATAAAGAGAGAAAGAGATAAAGGCAAAGGTACGATATATTGCAAGTAATCTCGTGGCTTCACAAAATAGAAAAGGAACCTCACTTACGTAAAAGAAGATCTAACAGGTGCTAGAGAATGCGATACGATAGCGGTACGACGACTTGCGTAGCGATAACAGGAACACGTTTACAATTAACGAAAGCTGAAGGTAGGATTAACAAAGGCACATCGGCTATTAACGAAACTGGAAGTAGAGCTAACTAAAAGCACGTCTGCTATTAGCGATAACTGAACGTAGAGTGACAAGGTGAGCGATGATCCTGATTTTCGTCGAGCTGCTGTCACGTGATTCTTCCTCAAATTTGCGGTATTCTAATTGGACCAGCAGGTCGCGTAGGTCTGGTCCACGGGTAGGCGGCGATAATCCCTCGCCGCTTGTTTTTCTTCTTCCTCGACGACAGGTATCGAGGTATCGGGACGTCGGAAGGTGGTCAGAGATGTTTTCCCTCAGCTGTGCGGTATCGTTGGTGAGAGGGGAGGTCGTACTGCTCATGTGTTGCGATATTGAGGTGTGCGGCAATATTACGTCACCGGTCTCCTGGACTTGCGACAGACTGTAACTCACTCCTTGCTTTACTGGTACTCCCCGTTGTAGCTATTTCGTCGGCGCTGTATCCCGGCCCTCGCTCATTGAAGCCCTCATGCCGGAACGATCTGGTTGTGATGGCCCTCAATCCGGATGCCCACACTAGATCCACCAGATCCACGTGGTCAGCATATCATTAGCCTATTCCACGCCGCAGTCCTTCGATAGGACGGTTCGTGAAGAGAAAACCGTCCTCTATTTGATAGTCAACGACTTAGTAGATGTTAGGGTCGGTTCAGCTCCAGGCTGATAAGTACCGTCGACGGGAGGCTTTGTTGTGTTTTTGACGCACAGCCCTGTACGCCGCCTGACGATGCATCCGAGCGGTAGAAGCATTCATTCGTGGTTGGGCTCCTGGCCGAGAAGTCCTCAATAGTCGGAGGTACTGTTTGTGCATCACGCACGACCCTGTTCGACAACTAGATAGGCATCCACCGGGAGTGGTTTCAGCGGTATTCGTTCGTCTGTAGTCGGTGGTGGTCGATGTTGAGCTGGTATGTGACCCCTGTCAGGCAGTGTCCTGGTATCTTGACGCGAAGGTCTCGCAGATGGTTCTCCTAGAGTGTTACAGAATTAGAAAATAGCATACAATTAGCTTAGTAAAGAGAATTCAACGTAAAGATAATTGGTCGTTCATTTTTGGAGTATTGGCCTCAGACGTGCTTTCGTTATTTTTAGCGATATCTGCACCTAGGGGAATGCGATAATTAAACAAAGTGACGGGGTACGAAATACCACGTCACAATATATACATATATTTTTTTGTAATTTTTTAAGAAACCTGATGATGGCAGGCGGGGTCCTGCCGAAATGTCGTGATAAAGACATCATTCTCTATGAACTGCATCTTGTCATCACTGACTGTCGAAACCAACGAAATTTTAATCAGACACAACTCTGTGAACTATGTCAGTTCCATAACATGAATCCTTCATACGTTTTCCTGCGGAACTGTAATTTCGTTCACTTGTAGCCAGCGGAATGTTGGCTTGTATCTCAGCTTCACTACGATGAGTTTCGGTCCCATGGTGATTATATATAAATGTGAAAGAAGTAGATTGAAGCTCCAGGAAATCTACTTGAATTTCTTTATCTTTTCGCAACGGCTCTGCATCATCATTCAGCTCGTGGATAATGGTAACTCTTCGTTTTCGAAATGTCCAGTTCTCAATCCTTGCGCTGTTGGTTCAGAAGGCTGCGTCGCCCTTGATTTCATCTGCTGTTGAAGGCTCCGATCAAACCTGACAATAACAGTGAAATACCATTGCACGTACATGCATTGAAACAATCAGTGAAATTCAACTTCTGTATCAAGGAGTCTCGACAAAAATCCAATTATTATATCAGTTGCATTATATACCTTCGTACTGCACTTTCTAAAGTTTTTGCTCCATCTTTTGAACTTTGAGAATTTGGAAAAATTTTCGGAACAAAACTCGGACTCAAAGGATGGTCCGATTTTTCAATACCAATGAAATGTTGACTACAAATGCGAGTGTGCTTCTTAGGTCGCTATTCAAACCCATTTACCCTGAAAGCATATAAAACTGTTGTGCGGTTCAATAAAAAAATGTTTGGAAAATAATATCGAAGTTCTTCTTTTCTGATAACATATTTCTATTCGATAACATTCATCTTTGTTTAGCGTTATTCAATGCAATTCATCCAATTATGTTTAAGTCGATTGCATGATAATAAGTTCCGCAACACTTGGTTAGAATTCATTCAACACTTACGTTTTTCTTTCAACCGCCTAGATCCACTTGTCTCGTTGAGGTTTCTTGAGCGTGGCACTAGAAAATACATAAAAATGCGTATTTGGTGCATTCAGTGAGTTGTTCTTGCAACCAAATACGCAACAAATACAACCGGGTTTCTTTTTGAATGCCATCAAAGTAATAATCTCGCACGTGTTAATGGCGTAGAACCACGTCGAACTGACGTGCAACAGTTGCACAAAATTACCACCCCGAGCGCTGTGAGTCGTATTCCCCCACTTTGACGCCCCAATGGACGGAGCGAATATCAGGGTCATATTTATCTTTGAAAGAATTGATCGCTCCCAACATTTGAAAATCGTAATTGAGCCTGTGGGTCAAATAACGGGTCAAGTGACTCAACTTTTGACACACTAAGAAGAAAAAGTTGTTGAACAAAAAAAAAAAAAAAAACTGTTGCGATCAACTAAATGCGGCGTTCATGGGTGGCGGGACAAATATTTGTTTATTAGAACAACTTATTAGCCGCACAAACTAATTAAAAAATACTTCTGTTAACTAAATTATTATGGAACACAAATACGCAGATATATAGTCCACGAAATATCAAGTTGAACAATCTGTATTATATCGTTATTATAGAAATCATTTTGTTAATCTGACTATCCTACTTTTTGAAATAACGAATGTTTGATCAATGCAAGATCATGTTTTCTTGATTTAGGAAAATCTCAGTTGATAATAATGGATATTTAGTGGGCAAAAACAAAGTTAGGTACAATCAACTGAACATTTAGTTTAGTGTAGTGTTTTAATCATTTGGGATGGCTCGGATCAAAAATAAAATCAAAATTCTCAGCCTAATTACTGCAGTTGGTAGGTTTTTCAGTAACGCAAATAACTAATCATTGTTCGCAAGTCGGATGAAATGCATTTTCAGTTTCTGATTAGACGCCGAATGATTTTTTTGAAAAATCAAACCGTGGACCGTTTCCAAGTATGTACCTATCATCCTACTTACAATTAGTCATACATCTATATACACTTCGCCGAACTATCGCACGCACTTTGGATTAACTTTTGCTCACTGAGGTGACAAGATATATTTGTCTCAGCGATAAGAAGCTATTACCAGGTGACGTAAAGAGATTTCGTATGAAAATGCAAGAATTTCATAAGTATTGTAAAAATTTTGAAGCAGTGAAGAAGCCGATGAAATAGTTTAGCTGACGAATGAAGTGATCGTAATCAACAAAACATTTATTCGATGTTAATATTTCGTTTATGTTATTAGTCCAACACACTGAAAACTTGTATTTCATTATCTTTATCTTCTCCCTGCTGCTTTACACGTGGAGTTTTGTTTGTTTCTTTTAAACAACAAAATATTCAAAAGTAGCTGAATTTATTTGCCTATTCGTGGTTGTAAATTAATGTAGATAGATTCATTGAACTATCCGTATGGAAACAATTTCGTTGTTTTTTCGAATAATACATACTGTAACGTGGCATTTTTGATACCCGTTAAGAACGGCTCGCTGAACCCTGGGCAGAACCAAAATTGAGGGTTTTTCGATATCGAGTAGCAATGTAATTGCAAACAAGTCGCAGAAATGGAGTCACGCATCCGAAATTCGAAGAGGGGACACTGTGGTGAATAGCGAATAAAATATTTTAGACTTGTTATTTCTTTTGTTTTTCGAATTTTAACGGCAACAAGCAGGAAATCGGTGACGAATTCACGGAAATTGCAGAGTGGCGGATTAGCGACGATCCCAAAGGAAGAATTTCGAGGCTGCAGAGGGGGAGCATACGAAGATTCTTGCTTCGCAGGAATCCAAGGCGGACGCGATTTCCGCTGGTGACCAGCGCACGGTAGCCTCCCCCGTTCACCCCACTGATTTCTACCTACCACGGGATAGGGGATACGCTGAAACGCCTGTACCGAAATGAATGTCAGTGGCGCCCATTTTCTTTGTGGCTCTGTGCCACCCATGTGATCTCAGACGCGCGATATTGAAGCGTTTTTGAGCATTTTGATGCACTAATCTCTACCCAACCACAGTGATCAGTAGTTTTGATGAGACAACTTTTTGAATATTAGAAGAAATGGTTCATATGTGCGTGTTTCACGGCGTGAAATTTAGAGCCTGCAATAGAAGAACCTTTCACTCGTAAGTATTCGTTTCAAATAAATATAAATCGCAGTATAGATGTTATATTCATCACGGTGGATGTAATTAAAGTATCGATAAAGTTTTCAACTCCAAATTGGTATGTTATTTATATTGTTACAAAGGGTGAAATCACCCGTTTTGTCCCCTTTTAAATGATCTAGTAGTCATCATAGATAAAAGACGTTTATGAACCTCTTATGTCTTTAAAAAGAATAAGGTTGCTGCGTCAACCGACATTATTGTAAAAACAGTCAGTCTCTAGACTTTTAAAAGAGAGCTTGTGTCCAAATACATCTATTTTCTTTCTAAAATATTCCTTGTTCGTGAGACTTCTTTGGCTCGGCGTTCGCTTAAATCGGACAGAGAACTCTTTGATTCTCTTAGACCTTTCTTAATTTCCCCCGTTGTTACATTGGTGTCAGAAGCGGGATCTCTTCTGTGCCATTTGAGTGGATTTTGAGTGTAAAGAAGTATTCAAAATAATGCAACGAACTCCGACGTTGAGAGCATCACGCGCGGAGCGACGAGCTGCCGGACGCGTTTCGTCGTGCCAGCGCTCTCCTGAATCAGCGTCTCCTCCCGTTTCTCGTCTTACGGAAGTTGAGGTTCAGCCCCAGCTCCAACTAGCTCTCTTGGCAGAGCTCATCCAGGGAAACCAAGATTTGCTGATGCGTCAGATTCAGCAGCAAGAACAACATCAACAACAGCAACAACAACATCAACAACTGCTACAACAGCAGCAACAAGAACAGCAGAATCTTCTGCACGAACTCCTCTCGCAACAGCATCAACAACAAGAAATCGTGTCCCAGGCGTTGATCGGGATCCTGCAAGGTGTGCAGAAGCTTCAGGAGCGGCCGCAGGAATTCCCGATACGCCCAGTTCCATCCCCAGGTAGAAGGACTTCTCTTCCTTCAGTCCCGGTCCCGGCAAGGAGGACCTCCATTCATTCAATTCCGGATCAATCAAGGTCTGACGCTATTTATGGGGGAGGCGAAATTCCCCCTGTTGCTAAAAATTTTCCACCTGTTCATGTCTCGCGACAAGCTCAGGTTAGCTCTTTTCCGCGATGCTACGATGTTCCGTCACGTGATATTTCGGAAGTAGTTGAGCCTCCTGTCGCGTCGTCTCATCCTAGCATAGATATTCAGTCAGAGTTCCTGGCCTTTTCAAAATCACGCGGAACTGTCAATGTTCTCCCTCCGCAGACTCAGAGCTCGTTCGGACTCAATCAGGTCTCTGTACCTCCCGCGAGTATTGTAGAGTTGCCCTCGAAACAATCGAATTTGAAGCCCGGTTCGTATGACGGTTCGTCTGTTTAGAGTCTATACGAACGTCAGTTTAACATGATTAGTAAGGTTAATGGTTGGAATCCGTCCCAGAAAGCAGCTAATTTGACAGCCTCTTTGTCCGGTCCGGCTTTGGTAGTTCTTGGATCGCTTTCAGATTCGGATTCTGAAAATTTCGACAGCATTCGTGCGGCTCTTAAACTCCGGTTTGGCGAAGAACATCTTTCCAAACTTTATTCCACTCAGTTCGAAAATAGACGTCAAGGGCCCAAGGAAGATTTAGCCTCTCTCGGAAATGACATCGAACGTCTCGCTCGTCATTCCCTTACTGATTGTGCAGAAAAAGCTAGAGATCAGATAGCTCGGGCGAAATTCATTAATGCGATTCGGAATCCGGAGCTTCGGTATCATCTGAGGCTCGCAGCTCCAAATTCTCTACATGAAGCAATTATTAAAGGCTTAGAATTAGAAGCCATAAACAAGGCGGATTTAGGTTCGCGTCAACTTCATCGTTTGAGCCAAGCTGAACCTTCAGAAAATTCTTCGTCCCGTCCTTCAGTCAATCAGGCTAGCTCAGATTCTCTTCCAGGAAGGAAAAATAGTGGTTTCTCTCGTTACAATAGATCAAACTCCAATCGGCCTGTCTCAGAGTGCCAGTTTTGCGGCGTAAGAGGACATATCGCGAAGAATTGTTTTAAACTCGACCGTCAGTTGAAGACTGCGGAAGATTCGTGGCGCAAAAATGCCTCCAAGAGGGCTCCCTCTAATCCGGTTTGGGCAGCGCAACCTTCTGTTCCTCAGAATTCGGGAAACTAGCTACCGATGTTTCGAAAGGGCGGATATCATCGGTTTTTTCCAAGTTCCTTAGCCCTATTGCTACACAGTTCGTGGTTAGAGGCCTGCGTCGTACCGGCTTATATGCTAAAGGTTCCGTTAACGGACTAAGTTGTTTGTGGGCGATAGATACTGGAGCCGATATTTCCGTTGTTCGTCCAGATATGATTTCATCTCTTGCTTCAATTAATCTTTCTGCGTCTATTCGCACTGCTACCGGAGCAATTACCCCTGTCGTAGGTAAGATGGTCGTGCAGGTAACAGTAGCGGATTGTGTTCAATCCCCACATGAAGTTCTAGTAGCTGATATAGAAGATGAAGGCATTTTAGGCGTAGATTTTCTTTCCACTCACAACTGCGTCATTTCTACCGGCGATTCGACTCTCTGTTCTGGTTACCGTAAAATCAACCTCGAAACGTCTAGATTTATTAACTCTTCTGAACAGAAAGAAACCCTCTCGTCTTTGCGCGTTTTAGAACATGTTTCAGACTCTTTAGTCGTTCCTTCTTATCTCACGGAACTCTTTACTAGGTCTTCTAAAGATTTAGATATCGCTCAGACTGATAGTCTCGTTTGTCTTTATAACGATTTTAAAGAGACTTTTGCTAAAGACTCTGCCGACATCGGGAGATGTACCATAGCTAAGCATTCGATAGATGTAGGGAATAACGCTCCGATTAAACAGGCAGCTAGACGGCTTCCTTTAAACGGTCGCAGGGAAGTTGAAAAATTAGTAGAGGATATGAGAACAGCAGATGTTATTGAGCCGTCTTCTAGTCCGTGGGCTTCTCCCATTGTCTTGGTCAATAAAAAAGATGGTTCTAAGAGGTTTTGTATAGATTATAGGAAGTTGAACGAGATCACCAAGAAAGATGCATATCCGCTTCCTCAGATAGGAGATACCCTTGATTTAATTTCTGGTGTTCGTTGGTTCTCTACGATTGATTTACAGAGTGGTTATTGGCAAGTTGAAATGAATCCGTTAGACAAAGCGAAAACAGCTTTTGTCACAGGTTTAGGTGGACTTTGGCAATTTAAAGTTATGCCTTTTGGCCTTTGTAATGCACCAGCTACCTTCGAAAGAGCGATGGAATTCGCCCTTCAAGGTCTGACTGGCAAGATTTGTTTAGTTTATCTCGATGACATCATTGTGTTTGGTAAGACTTTTGATGAGGAATTGGAAAATCTTAAGCAGGTTTTTAGTCGTTTATTCCAAGCTGGTCTAAAAATGAGTCCCAAAAAATGTCATTTTTTCAAAAAGGAAGTATCTTTTCTCGGACACGTCGTTTCAGCGGAAGGTGTTGAGACAGATCCTTCTAAAATAGAAAAGGTTTTGAATTGGCCTCGTCCCGATTCAAAAGCAAAGGTTCAAAGTTTCTTAGGACTTTGTACTTATTACAGACGTTTCGTTAAGGGCTTTGCTTCTATAGCGAGACCTCTCCATGCTCTTACAGGAATTAAAGTTGTTTTCAATTGGACTCCCGAATGCGAAGGAGCCTTTGTTCTCCTTAAAAAATGATTAACTTCGTCACCGATATTAGCTTATCCCATCACCGATTCTCAATTCATCGTAGATTCTGACGCTTCTCTCTGTGGTATAGGTGGGGTTTTGTCTCAAATTCAGGATAACCAAGAGCGCGTTATTAGTTATTTCAGTCGGGTCTTGTCTAAACCAGAACGCAATTATTGTGTTACCCGTAGGGAATTATTAGCGATGGTAAAATCTATTTGCCATTTCCATCATTATCTTTATGGAAGGAAATTTTTGATTCGGACAGACAATGCTTCCTTAACTTGGCTTCTTTCGTTCAAATCACCTGAAGGCCAAGTAGCTCGATGGTTGGAGAGGTTAGGTCAATATGACTTCGAAATTAAACACCGTCCCGGAGTTCTGCATGGTAATGCTGATGCACTTTCTCGTTGTCCGTGCGGGGACGATTGCAAACAGTGCTCTCGTTTAAATAAACAGCTAGATCCCTCGCTTAACGTTCGTCAAATTTCTCTCGTTGAAAATAAAGAAGACTGGATCATCGCCCAGGGAAAAGACTCAGATCTTCTCCTGGTTCGGAATTGGAAATCTACAGGAGTTAGGCCTCAGTGGGAAGAAATATCTTCTATGAGTCAGTCTTTGAAAATTTACTGGGCGCAGTGGGACTCCTTGTTTCTTGTCGATCAGTTGCTTTATAGGAAATGGGAATCACCTGACTCCAGGTCGGTACGTTGGCAGCTTCTGGTTCCTAGAGAAAAGATAACTGAGATTTTGTCAAGCTTTCATGATTCACCTGTTGGTGGCCATTTCGCTTCTAATAAGGCTTAAGGTAGGATCAGAGAAAGGTATTTTTGGGCTCACTGCCGAGCTGACGTTGAAAATTGGTGCAGAACTTGCACGGTTTGTTTAGCCAAGAAGGGACCTCGTGAAAAAGGGAAGAGCTCTCTTCAAATATATAACGTAGGAGCTCCATTTGAAAGAGTCGCAATGGATATCCTAGGCCCTCTTCCTCTTTCTAAGTCAGGAAATCGCTATGCCCTGGTGATAGCAGATTATTTTACAAAGTGGTTAGAAGTAGTCCCAATTCCGAATCAAGAAGCTAGCACCGTTGCTCGAGCTTTCGTTCGAGAATTCGTCTGTCGTTACGGAGCTCCTCTTGAATTACATACAGATCAGGGTCGAAATTTTGAGTCGAATTTGATGAAGGAGTTCCTTCAAATTTTAGGGATTAGAAAAACTCGTACCACCGCTTTGCATCCGCAGTCTAATGGAATGGTAGAAAGATTGAATAGGACGCTTCTTCGTTATCTTTCTTCTTTTGTTGATCAGGATCAGAAAGATTGGGATGAGTGGATTCCCTTATTTCTTTTATCGTATCGCTCTGCAATTCACGACACTACCGGTTTTTCTCCAGCTATGATGTTGACAGGTCGGGATCTTCGACTTCCGTCAGATTTAGAAAAGGGTGTCAATCCTTCCGTGGCTTCGTCCCAGGTGTATTTTAATTCCGTTTTCCGTCAAAAATTGGACGAGGTTCATGAATTCGCTAGGGAAAGAATTCGTATGGTCTCCGATAAGACTAAGGATCGTTATGATATTAGAGCTAGAAATTTAAAATTTGAGAAGGGAGATTCCGTTTGGTTATTTCAACCTCGTCGGCAACAAGGGCGTTGTCCCAAACTCAAAAGTAATTGGGAAGGTCCTTATTTTATTGTTGACCGGATTAACGACGTTGTTTTTAGAATTAGACGTTCCCCTCGTTCGAAATCTAAAGTCGTTCATCTGGATCGCTTAGCTCCTTGTCAGTCAAGAGCATCGTTTCAGTAGCTCTCTGAAGGTTAAAAAGTTCGTTGACAGGTTAAGGTTAGTTCGATGTTGTTCGATTCGAGAAATTTTGATCCATCGATTTCTTTGACTTGAAGAGTGTTTCGGTTCTGCGCTTGAATGAAGTAGTGAGCGTTTGGTCGATCCTCTCTTATTTTTCTAACCCATATGTCAGTTTCTTTGAGTTTTTATAGATTTTTCCCGACGAATCTGCCGTCTTTGGCTGTTCCTGATGTTACCTCCAGCTGTACTGTTTGTCCGGTCTTAGCCTGGGTTCTTCGGATATTCAGATAAGATCGTTCCTTTTCTTTTGACTACATATTTAATTTATTTTATTCGTGTATTCTCCCAAATTCACTTGGTGAATTTGAATTGTTATACCACCACTTACATTTGTCCTCCAAACTCTAGGGTGTGCTGTTTTTGAAGAAGTTTTGGATTCAGTCACCCATTCCTTTTTCCTGTTTCCTGTGCCGGTTCTCAGAGGGAATCAACCTTTACGTTGTCTAGGACTCAGAGTTTTCCCAGTTATGGTTTCCCGCCTCGTCGTACTCATCTGTGTTTGATTCACCGGACTATTTTCCCTGAAGAGAAATGAATTTTCTTTTCGACGACGATCCGAATGATTTTGATGTCTTCAAATTCATGAAGAACTCACTAACTCACCCTTAACACTTACCTTTATAAAACAAGGCATACAAATTTTGAAATTCAATTGAACGCTCAACTATCTGCTCAAGGTTTTCTGTGGTTTACCTTGAGACTGTGGGCAAATGCCAGATAGTAAGAAGGGAGTCTTTTAATTTTTAGAGCCACAGCTCCAACTCACCTTCGAGCACTGACTGCTGGATCACATTTTTTGTAATTGTTTATCCTTTCCGAGTCGGGTCGACTCTTTTCCTCGAGGGGGAGTAATGTTACAAAGGGTGAAATCACCCGTTTTGTCCCCTTTTAAATGATCTAGTAGTCATCATAGATAAAAGACGTTTATAAACCTCTTATGTCTTCAAAAAGAATAAGGTTGCTGCGTCAACCGACATTATTGTAAAAACAGTCAGTCTCTAGACTTTTAAAAGAGAGCTTGTGTCCAAATACATCTATTTTCTTTCTAAAATATTCCTTGTTCGTGAGACTTCTTTGGCTCGGCGTTCGCTTAAATCGCACAGAGAACTCTTTGATTCTCTTAGACCTTTCTTGATTTCCCCCGTTGTTACAATATATATATTGTTTACTCCAGATTTCCACTGAAACAACCAGAGATCCTCCGCTCATGGCTAAACTCTACGCAGTAAGGAGAAAATTTTCTGCCAAAAATGGGGATGAAATTGTGTTCACATCATTTCGAAATGGAATGCTTGAAAGAATTAGGTGTCAATGTGATATTGGCTGAAATCAGCATTCCGATACTTTTTGGCAGCCCAAAATCAAACTGTGTATACTGTGAAGCGATTAAAAGACCTGCAGATGCACGCACGTTTCACAGGTACTGCACATGAATTGTAAATTCTGCAAAATTCTCAGATCTAATGACTTTAAGCATTTTAATATGTCATTTATTACATGCTATTATCTTTACGATATGATGCATATAATTTCTCATAAATTTGTGTTAATGTGTTGAAGAGATGGATTTATTTTGGATATTTTGAATTAGCCTGATTCGTCCTGTTGAATAGAGTCACCCTAAGGTTATAAGCAAACGCTAATTGCCTGATACAGAAATGTAATACCCTTGATCTATCAGCTTTCCACATACAAATGTCCAGTTACTAGAGAAGGGGATTGCAAACCTAGGATCTGAAAACCGCATTGTTGGTCCTAGGATCTTACTTTGTTCTACGCATTTTGACAAATCCTGTTTTCGTCCATCCGGTCACAGTCATGACCAACTGCTGCGCTTGCATGATATTGCAGTTCTTACAAATTTTGTTCCTACAACATCTGAAGATATGATTCATGACTTGAAAATAATTAGATTAATTTCTAAAATTGCATCCTGGGGTGATTCAGAGTAACAACGGTATTTTGCAAGATTTCAAGAGTTCAATTTTTGAGTTGTTAAAAATACATTTCATTGTGAGTTCCAGCAAGACTTGGACTAGAAATAGTAAAACGAACTGGTTCGTCTGAAGACTTGCCTGCTGCAAAACATCTCCATGGCGAGAGAGATTCAACGGTTGACATTGTTATATCTAGTCCGTTGAATCGAACTCCAGAGTCGCAAGCAACTTCCCAATACAGTAAACTTGCGAGCACACCGAATAACAGACGCCCTGTTCAACTCATTCAACATGAGCATCACTATGAAAACACAACAAGGACGATGAAAAATAAATTATCTGCTACCAACCAAAGGCAGCAGAGGATGAAAGGGGAAAGGCGGGTCCACAAGCAAAAAATCAATCGACTGCAGAAAAAAATTCGCTCATTGGAGGATATTGTAAATGAACTCCATAAAACTCGGGCTATTTTAGAAGCTAGACTTACGTATTTGGATTCCAATGCTGATGAAGATATTTCTTAGTTTCTGAAGCGATACATGAACAATAAAAAGAATGTTGGTAAAAAAACAATGCGGCCTGCGGCCTAAAAAACAATGAAAACACTCAAAAAAGACATAGGCCTAGGAGTATCAAGACGGAGGTAGCCACCGGCTGTAATTCGCAATGACGCTGCACTTTTATATCCCAAAAGCTTATGACTTTGTGCGTAGGAAATTTTCTAACGCTCTTCCGAGACCTGGCACTTTGATATTCTGGTATCCTGGTATTCAAAAATCGATGGTGAGCCTGGATTTACATCGGAAAGCTTCGATGCTTTAAAATTGAAAGTATCGGAAGCAGAAAGTGTCGGCAAAGAAGTTCTAGTTAGTTTCATGCTAGATGAAATTAGTATTCAAAAAGGGATGTGGTACCTCTCTAACGAAATTCTTAGAGGTTACGTAGACTTAGGAATCGGCATAGATACGTGTGGCACTGTTTTGTTAGACGAAGATGTGTTACTGATGATGGCTCTATCATCAGACAGTAGTTGGAAGATCCCTGTTAGTGATAGAACTCACAGCCGGGTACTACAAGTACCCAAATTTCATTTTGTACTAGCTATAGGTCTCGCAGTCACCCGTTTTACATTCATTCAATCAATAATTATTCAACTCTTGTGTTAACTTGGGTAACTTTCTAACGGTTATCCATTCAACACGAATCTCGTCGCGAGCAGAACCGGTGTAGGCCCTAGGATGACGTGTACAGGTACCATCTCACCTGTAATCACCGGATAGTACCTGTACTATTTTAACCGGGAGCTGCAAATCGCGCCAGTTTCCTGACGCTTAAACCACGATGGGGTAGCTTAGCTAGCCGCGGACTGCGATAACCCCGTTGGTTTCCGAACGTGTCAACTACCCCGGTTCCAAACCGCAATCATGAGGCCCCGGGAAGGCCAGTCCGCGGCACTGGCTGATCTCAGTGTTACCATCAATTCACGCGCTGTAATAAACCACCCTGGTTCCCAACGTGTCAACCACCTCGGGCCAAAACCTCAACCATGAGGCTTTGGGAAGGCCAGCGCAAGAATCCCCAACCGGCTCTACCCAGTTCTGCTCTCGCATCTAATCACTCGATCACAAGTACATTAGAAATAATATCCAACGTCATTATTAATCAAGTCGATCATTATGAGCCTCGATTCGTTGAGTTGATAGCCCCATGTTTACACAGTTCACTGCATCACTCTCGCACACATAACGAGCTACTTTCAATAAGACTCACGTCTTGTCTCTTCCGAGTTTTGACTATTACCGATCTGATTTTGGATTCATCTCGCTTGCTCTCGCGGAGATTTTGAGAACTATGGACAGTATTGCTTGGTGACCACTCGCTGTAGTGTGCGTGAGAATAGCGTACTCAGATTCATTCTCACACACAACGTAGTGTTATGATACATTCTATCCCTTTACTAATCTCTAGCTAAACTATGGCGGTCCTTCACCCCCGCGCCTTACTATACTTCTCTGTTATTACATACAGTTTCAAGTAATGCTCGTCAAAATTGTAGTGCTATTGTGTACACTTCTTAATTTTTCACACGTTTTCAACTGAGATCGCGTTGAACATCGGGTTATAACTTAATAATCACATGGGGCAATAATGGTCTGTGGCAACGGCCGATTATGCAATTATAGGTCATAAGGGACTAGTTTCAGCTGTTATTTTCTGTCTATGTATGCGTCGCCAATAATCCCTTTAGCATATTTTTTGATTAGTAACATCGATTCGGAAACCAATTCTGGACCGGTCAGATGAGGCTTAACACGCTTGCACGAACTTGAGGTACAAGTAGTTTCTGAGACGTTAAACGATCCTTTTAAACATTTTGCGCTCACTTGGTGCAAGTTTTGACATGCCGAATCCAAAGCCCTTCTCTTCAAACCTATCCAGTGGGCATAAAGGTAACAAAATATTTAAAGTCTGCCATATGTTAAAATTGTTGAGAAAATGCCCGGGTGAGCTTAAAATTCTCAACGACGGTGAAGGTCACTTGATTGAATGAAAGTTTATAGTAGCTTTGGCTGATCTACAAACGGAAGGACTACGGTCTGGAAATAAACTTAGGACTGCTCAGGTTCAATACTGGAAAATGAAGATGAATGTAGCTCTTGCGGCTCAAACTCCAAGTAGTAGCGTAGCTGATGCTATAAAATTTTGCGCAGATTGAAGTTGGAAAACATTTCAGGGAAGCGACGGCACTGTACGTTTCATACGATGCATTGATGTGCAAAAGGATTCAAAGCTCGTTTGCGAAAGTCTAATAAAGTTTTCTGGAGGCACGCGATCGAAGCTGAATTACAGTATTTAAGAATCATCACAGATGTGAAGGGTGAACCATTATTCAGTACCAGAAGTTATGTTCCAATTGTGGGCCTCGTTACAGGGGTTACAGGGGCCTCGTTACTTTTCTCAATATTTTTGACACGTGTGTGAAATCCGAGGGGTTGCAATTAAAGTACTTGATTACATATAAGTTAAGCCAGGATCACCTCGAATTCTTCTTTTGTGCAATCAAATCTAGGTACTTCTAAAAAGAAAGAAGTTGACTTTTACAATGCGGCTGTCTATGATAATATACCTAATATCAGAGTTTCCAAAAAATATGGTTTAGAAGAGGAAGGTGAACAGTTCAGCAATATTGAAAATTTTTTGAATGAGTTTCTCTTTTTTCGATCAAGACTTTCCATGGCACTTTCCATTTTTCCAAATAGCTGCGTAGCTCATATTGCGGACTGGGTTATTAGAAAATTAGTAAATGAAAAAAACCCATAGTCAAATATGATAAGTGTCGACTGGTTCTCCTCCAGGACTCTCCAGTGATGGATCAATTTCACGAAAGCTGTCCTCTTATCCATGCGAAGCCCAGAGGTCGCCTGATATATCCTCGTCGGTCAGTAATGAAAATTTGCCAGTACGCTGAAAAACTTTTGAGGACTGCATTGAATATGAATAACGGTATGACACCAATGGAAGCGAATTTTGCAGCTGTTCTTTGTTCCAAAGTCATGGTGGATCTACTTCAGGCACCTGATACTTTATTCACCTCCTTGAACGATCATGTGTTTGATGCCGTTGAGGAGTTATCAAACCAAATTTATTTTTTAATCAAACAGATATGTAAAGCTTGTTTAAAATTACGTCTTTTTGCTGCCACCAAAATCGCTTCAGAAAGAGCAGTTGGTATAAAAGTCCGTCACCATATGACCCGGCAAATTATTTAGCAAAATCAATGAGTGGAGTCACTTCTTAGTTCCAGCATACTGAAGTATCTGAGTGAGATTTTAATAACCTTTTAACCATACACCATACACCTTATACACCATGCCTTAAAGTCGTGTATGTACCTTGCTTTCATGTCTCCATGCCTCATTCTTTATTATTTCCACCTTATCTTTCTACTACTACTATCTACTATTTACTACTGCTATCTACTATCTTAGATACCACATAATAGAGTATGTAAGTAATGTTGCAATAATTTTTTAGCACCTACCTTTCTTCCTAGATAACATATACCTAAGTACTCAAGTCACGTTGCAACAATCCTTTAGCATCTACCTCTCGTCCTAAATACCATATATCTGATTGTGAGTACGTAAGTTACCTTGTAGGAATCCTTCAACGCCTCACACCACATATGTATACCTCTAGTCAGTACCTCATTGCATTGCATTACGTGCGCATATCCACGCATTACACCTTGTTATCCATACTGTGTGTAAAACCTCAATACCTCGTTCGTTAACATCATATTTCATTCATACCTTATTTCTAAAAGCATCCACATCATGCGTTTTTCATTGCCCCTTCAAACTTCCTACCAAAACAATTTTCCAAGAATAATTCTTGTAATCCCAGTCAATTTCTTCCACTCATAAATACCACAAATATCCCCCTACTATAAATCTACTAAAAAGATAATGTAACATTCATTCAATAACCTGACGATTATGTTCCTACAGGTTGGAAAATATGAACTACCTCTAGACGGAGATATTCTACAGAATAACGAACGAGCAGACCAGGCTGGAAGATATTTGGTCGATGCCTGTAACGAGCGACTGGCATAGGCCCTATATACTACCTCTTTGAACCAACTCTTAATATTCCATTATTAATTGTGACATATTCATTCTGAATCGCGATTCTACATTTGATCATTGTTGTATTGAAAATGATCAACTTTTCGATTCGATATTCAGGAATTATTTTCGTTCTACAATTAATTAATATATAAGAATTTATAGACGATTTCATAAATACAGACACTCATTATGATTTTATTTTTTTAATTTATTCCGAATATATATGTATGTAATATCGAAAAAATAGAAACATGCGAGTTTGCACAGGCCATCAGGTAGTTTTAGGTATAGTAATAAGGTATTTTGTACAGAGTGTAGGAGTAAGTATGACGTTGAGGGATGCAAGAGTGGAGTGGGAGGTGAACGGGGACAGAGGGTCAATTGACCTGAGAAGGGAGTTCAGTTCTTACTGCGTTACCGACGAAGACGTGTCACTCTTATGTACAACACTGTAATGAACACTTAAATTAAAGCCTGAACCTATTCACTACTAGAGTTAAGAACCTGTATCCCATCCACATCCCAGGGATAAGTATATTACATGTATATATTTCTATTATGCTTTCTTTTATTACGCACGACTTCAATCGTAAGTTGCAGCTACAATTATGAAATTCTTGTTTGTATTTAATCATTTCTCCAATGTAAGATAAATGCATGATAATATAATAGTCTATGTAATGTTCACAAATATCAGAATTTTCAAGAATGTTAGCAGTTATTCAATCATCATCTGCACTTTTTCAGTTTTTTGAATAATGATTTGTGATGTCCTTAGTATTTATTATTTTTCATCGATATCTTCAAAGCTCACTGTTTGTATTTTACGATTTAATGTGTATCTATTCCTAAAATATGATGAAAATGTCACCTTTCTATTTTCATGATACTTGAAATATAAATATTATTACTAGTATTAAACCTGACCTGCCTTCTTTTCGTTATTTTGATTATCTAATAGGTCCTACTATTTATTTATCAGTCCTTCAGTTAAGTATATCATGCAATATCGCTAACCACCTCTTAATATTGTTGGAATTACCTGCTAAAAAGTGTCAGAGCGCCACAAACAAAGTGGTGACCGCTGGCCTTCAAGTGGTTTCAAACAGTGTCTATAGAAATGATATCACGTAGGGAGTAGCGTATCTTGAGATATCTTGGTTTCAGATTGAGAGTTGTGCGTGAGAAATTTTAAAGTATTGAGTCGGACCTTAATCAGCGAGCTGCAATTTCGATAGATTAAGAAATAGCGCAGATTACGAATGATTTTTTGTTGTTTAATTTTGGATTTGGATCTCTCGAGAAGAGCGAGTATTGCATTATTTCATTTCTTGTAACGTTGCTATTGCGAAATATATCATTTTATTTTGTTTGTGTTGAATAGCGTGTTGTTGTCGAGTGTCCCTCCCCCTCCCCCTCCCCCTCCCCCTCCCCCTCCCCCTCCCCCTCCCCCTCCCCCCTCCCCCTCCCCCTCCCCCTCCCCTCCTTTCGCGGTACTGTCAAGGATACTGCCCCCCTCCGATTTCGATCATTTTTAGAGAAATTTTAGAGAAATTATTGCATTTCAAACAGCAGAAGAAAGTAGGGTACATACGTTTTTGCGTTTTTCGAAATAACGTCACTTAAGGGTTAAATCACCCTTATACACGTGCAGCCGAATTACCATTAGGATCGCACTATTTTGCTTCAATTCGTTTTATTTAACATTACAAAGCTCTTTGCAAGCAACAATTTAGGAGCTTCTTGGTTTCAATAAATTTCGGTCGCATATATAACAAAAAACACTCCCACAAATTGCCGAACTGTTTCTGGCATAGTTTCTTTTACGATCGTAAATTTATGAGGTTAGTGGAATCGATTGCGAGCTTACAATTTCTGAATCAACACGGTTAATGCTGTGAACATTTAGGATTTTGGTTATTATTTTTTTCCGAAATATCGAAAGCAATCGAAAAGTTAGTATGGAATGGCTTGTATACCGTAGAAGAAATTTAAGTTATCTTGTAACGCCCAATTCGAAACCACTTTGATCTGAATTATACACATGCGATAAATTTACACCTTGTACATATTGTTCAGCTTGTTTTCTCAAACTTTTGGTATTTTTAATCGTTTTTTGGTATTGAATTTATTAATTTTCCTCGATACAATACAATGGGCAATTTTGAATGAATTCATCTAATGTTTAGATGCTTTAAACCGAAATGTTTGTGAGGACCCAAGGAAATCCAATCCATGTTGCTTATAATAGTCTTTATTTTGAACTGACTTGCTCGTTATACAATCGGTGAGTTACAAGTGCTTAGAGCGCTTCGCCCCCTCTCTAGCAAGCTAAGAGGGGGGGAGGTATCGTATACCCATGCCGTGTACTACACTCCTTCCAACTTATTTGGAATGCCCTTTTTATTTCCAAAAATTCGGACTAATGGTTGGTGGTCCGTTTTTAGCGTGAATTTCCTACCGTAAAGATAATCATAGAAGTGTGTAATTCCAAAAATTATTGCTCTCGCCTCTTTATCTATCGTCGCGTAATTTTGTTCAATTTCTGTTAACGTTTTCGATGCATATGCAATTGGTCGAGGTCCTCTGGGTGTTACGTGCGATAGAATAGCTGATATGTCATAATTGGACGCATCGTATGTTAGAATTAATGGTTTTCTTGGATCATGATTAATCAAAATTTTGTGTGATGTTAGTTCGTTTTTTGCTATAACAAATGCTAATTTACATTCTTTTGTCCATACTAACTTATTCTCTTTAATGCATTTATACAATGGTGCAAACTTTGTTGCCCGGTTTTCAATAAATCTGTCATAATAAGTAATTGTTCCTCACCATGCTTGTAATTGTTTTATATTTGTGGGTTCCGGTGCTTGTTTGATCGCTTCTATTTTTTCATTCCTTATGTGTGTTTCGGCAAAGTGACGGTTTAGTTGAATGTGTATCTCGCAGCACTCAAAATCGTCCTCACGCATGAACGCACACTCGCGTGCAATGTTTACTTGCCGTCTCTGCGTCAAATCTCGCCGCATGCCCATGTCGCGGCTCAAAACAAATCAGCTGCATCTCATGTATTGTCACTGTCTCAAAATCATGTATGTGTATTATCAATGTGTATTCTCGCCTGTAAAGTTATCAGTTATCGTTCTCTTCTCTTGCGATACAGATCGCGTCTACGCATCACCCTCAAATGAAGTAACCTCGAATTAGTTATCAAATCTGATCTATTTTATTCATTATCCCGCTTCCTCACTATAGTCATTCATCACTGATTCGCGGATCCCACGTCGATGATCCATATCTCTTTGTCATCTCTCTGAACAATGTGAACGCCGTGTTTGTCGATTTCGTGACCTAAGTGTGTAATTCTTTTTGATAAGATTTTACACTTTGATTCTTTAACTTTCAAGCCACATTATCTCAATGTATCCAATATTAACCGCATTCTGCGAAATGCTTTGAGTATCGTACTTCCTTGGGTCACTATATCGTCCAAGGAAAACCGTTACAAAAGGCATTTTTCTGGAAATTTGTTCCATCTGCGCTTGGAAAAAATCGGGCGCTGATGCGATGACATACGGTAGTTTCTTGTATTGGCATAATCCTTTGTGCGTGTTGTAACCAATTTTTGGCGTTGAGGGTAAAACGATAGAAATGAGATAATTGGTTACCCTACGGCGCAGTCACTAACCTGAATAATTAGACATAGAAAGAGATACGATAAGAGAAAGATATGATTATTGGGCGCCAGACGCACATGCGTCAAAAATAGATAATTAGAGAAAAAGATAAAGGTAAAGGTAAAGATAAAGATAATAGGTAAAGGTAAGGTCAGGTTCTACGACGGTTTTGCACAGCTTGCTCAGTATAGACAAGATAATGGTAGAGGGGCGGGGTCGAATCCAATAGATAAAATAACAAACAGGTGAAGCAGAAATAGTATCGAATATATTGATTAAAAAGCGATAAATTTTAATAACAGGCAAACAACTGAAGAGATTGAGATGCAATTACGATGAATGCGATAATTAATAATATTTACAGCCAGAGAAAAGTTGAGCGAGAGATTTAACAAATAACGGAACGTTTTCCGAATAAGCGGGAAATATGCGTGAGCTCGCGATACTATGACTCGAGGTATTAACTAATACGTTTCTATAATGAATATGCAGAACGGAAAAGATATACGGTACTTAAATTGAGCATTGAGCAAATAAACCATAAAATATGAGAAGCGATTATAAACACATGCGAAATACAAAAATTGTAATAGTTATCACATTACCAGAATGATCAGAAATAGGCAAAGATAGGGAATTATGAATTACAAGGTAAATTCAAGGCAACAGGTCAAGTAGAAAATTATTAGAAAATACGGGTACTAACAGATACTACGCAGTCTCTGGTTTGCGGTAAGTGCGAGAGAAAGAGAGATAATATTCGGTACGATAAAAGGAAATTCAAGATAAGACAAACAATATTCAAGATAAGTAGTATGCGCGTACGGCAAACCAAAGAGGCTACGGACAACTACGATCAGCGACATTAGCGAAGAAAATAATGGAAAAGATGTTATGCGATACGGCACAATACTCCAATGTCAAATGAACGCCGAGCGGGACCGCGCAGCGATGTAAAATCGCTCCTGCGGTACACTCACTAAGATACGATAATCAACGGTAATAGGTAAAGAGACAGATATGAACTAATCAGAGAAAATACAACGAAATAGCAATGCTCAATAGCTAAGATAAAAATTGATCCTTTAACGGAACGCGCTGCTAGACAGCGATATAAGGCATTCAAATATTCCAGAAGAGAAAGATAATAAAATAAAGCAATAGTCACTACAATGCGTAAGTAATAGTCAACCGGTCGCGAAGTTACTTGCAATAAGACAGAGAAAGGGACCAGATAAGAGATAAGAGAGAATAAGGTACGAGCCCAGGTGGCTCAAGCAGACCAACTGCAAGATAAAGAGAAAGGGTACGAGCTCAATTGGCTCAAGCAGACCAACTGCAAGATAAAGAGAGAGATAAAGGTAAAGGTACGATATATTGCAAGTAATCTCGTGGCTTCACAAAATAGAAAAGGAACCTCACTTACGTAAAAGAAGATATAACAGGTACTAGAGAATGCGGTACGATAGCGAGAACTAAATCGGCAGATAGCGGTAATGGCACTAAATATGGCGATAGCACGTCGTTATGATTCAAGAACTGAACGTAGAGTGACGAGATGAGCGACGATCCTGATTTTCGTCGAGCTGCTGTTACGTGATTCTTCCTCAAATTTGCGGTATCCTAATTGGACCAGCAGGTCGCGTAGGTCTGGTCTACGGGTAGGCGGCGATAATCCCTCGCCGCTTGTTTTTCTTCTCCCTCGACGACAGGTATCGAGGTATCGGGACGTCGCACAGTGGTCCGAAAGCCCGAATTCTTGGCCAAAACTAATAACTCAAATATTTCTCAGTGAAAATTGCTAGTATTACTATACCTATGGTTTTTTGGCTTGCTGGTTTCGAAAATGAATGCAAAAATGCGAAATTCAAAATGGCGGCCCCAAAATGGCGGATGTTTTTCGCAAAAAATGATACCAATTCGCTGAAATTCATACTAGTAATGTTTTTGGGGTCGCTGATTCCGAAAAAAAAAACAAAAATGCAAAATTCAAAATGGCGGCCCCAAAATGGCGGATGTTTTTCGCAAAAAATAATACCAATTCGCTGAAATTCATACTAGTAATGTTTTTGGGGTCGCTGATTCCGAAAAAAAGAACAAAAATGCAAAATTCAAAATGGCGGCCCCAAAATGGCGGATGTTTTTCGCGAAAAATGATACCAATTTGCTGAAATTCATACTAGTAATGTTTTTGGGGTCGCCGATTCCGAAAACGAATGCAAAAATGCGAAATTAAAAATGGTGGACCGAAAATGGCGGGAATATTCCGTGAAAAATGATACAACTTTGTTAAAAGTGATATTTTGTAAATTAATTTCTTTAATTCTTACGGATTTTTTTCTTATAAAACAAAATAACTTAATTTTTAAAGATACATACTAATCGCTATCTGAATACTCATCATCGACGTCGTTTTGATGAATGACGTTGTCTGCGTCGCCTTCTTCAAAACTAAACTTTTCATAACTTAGAAGCGCGATCGCTTCAGGAAACAAACTTTTTCCCATTTTGGGATGTGCCTTTCGCAAACTCGAAATGAGCGGGTCTGAAGAAGCTAGAAGTCGGAGAAATATATCTTCAATATTTTTTTCTCTCGAGCATTTTCCTGAGTAACGTTCGCGGTAATTCCGTACGTCTTGATTTCGCGACTCCTGAGCTTCTTCAGAGAGCTGTCCTATTGGCAAAATGGCTAATTCGACAATCCGTGGGCCATGCATAAGTACCTTATGTACAGTTGTGGACATACAATACCATGGGTATAATTCAACGAATCGATCAGCAGTCTCGTTGCAAATATTTTACTTACTTTTAATAATTTATAAATTAGAATTATTCACTTTCGTGATAATATTCAGTAGTGCGAGTCCAATGAAATTCAAATTGGACACTATGTACATTACATCAGATACATTTGTAACAGTCCTCAGGTATATGTAAACAAAAGAAAAAGTCTGCATCGCCGCGCTACACTAATCCCACGAGGCGGGACACGAGGCTCCGACCGAGTCGACAAAACACTGCTTCAAAGAATGCTTATTTTTGACCAATGGAGCAAAAACGAGCAGGCGATGCCAACGGTTTCACATTCTCTATACTTTTTCACACTAGGAATCGTTGAGATCTCCGCAGGATCTCCGGGGATCATAACTAATTCTCTACAGATAGTAATGCAATTGAATGAAATAGGTTATTTTGCAGCACTCGTATTGCATCATTAATATCATCGCCATAAATTCCGAAACTTGGTTCTTTCACAAAATTTATGTAATTCACTTACCTTGAGGAATAATATCCATTTTGGTTGACTCGATTTTGATGCAAATTGAAAAAACTATAGCCTTTTTTATCCCGCGCTCGAAAGCGTGCACACACCACAGCCCCACGCGAGTCTTGACAAAGGTCACTTTCGAGGGTTTACCACAGGCCATAGAATGAATATAAACATCTGTCCTTTTGGATTTCAAAGCTCTAATGCTATCTATTGACAAATATGTGAAGCTTTACCTCGGATGATAACTTTCGGTTTTGGGGGTTTTGGCCAGGAATTCGGGCTTTCGGACCACTGTGCGTCGGAAGGTGGTCAGAGATGTTTTCCCTCAGCTGTGCGGTATCGTTGGTGAGAGGGGGGGGGGGGGGGGGGGGGGGTCGTACTGCTCATGTGTTGCGATATTGAGGTGTGCGGCAATAGTACGTCACCGGTCCTTCGGACTTGCGACCGACTGTAACTCACTCCTTGCTTTACTGGTACTCCCCGTTGTAGTTATTTCATCGGCGCTGCATCCCGGCCCTCGCTCATTGAAGCCCTCATGCCGGAACGATCTGGTGGTGATGGCCCTCAACCCGGATCCCCACACTAGATCCACCAGATCCACGTGGTCAGCATATCATAGCCTATTCCACGCCGCAGTCCTTCGATAGGACGGTTCGTGAAAAGAAAACCGTCCTCTATTTGATAGACAACGACTTAGTAGGCGTTAGGGTCGGTTCAGCTCCAGGCTGATAAGTATCGTCGACGGGAGGCTTTGTTGTGTTTTTGACGCACAGCCCTGTACGCCGCCTGACGATGCATCCGAGCGGTAGAAGCATTCCTTCGTGGTTCGGCTCCTGGCCGATAAGTCTTAAATAGTTGGAGGTACTGCTTGTGCATCACGCACGACCCTGTTCGACAACTAGATAGGAATCCATCGGGAGTGGTTTCAGCGGTATTCGTTCGTCTGTAGTCGGTGGTGGTCGATGTTGAGCTGGTACGTGACCCCTGTCAAGCAGTGTCCTGGTATCTTGACGCGAAGGTCTCGTAGATGTTTCTCGTAGAGCGTTACAGAATTAGAAAATAGCATAAAATTAGCTTAGTAAAGAGAATTCAAGTTAAAGATAATTAGTCGTTCATTTTTGGAGTATTGGCCTCAGACGTGCTTTCGTTGTTTTTAGCGATATTTGCACCTAGGGGAATGCGATAATTAAACAAAGTGACGGGGTACGAAATACCACGTCACAGTGTTTATTGTTAAGTATTTCTTTGTATTCTCATCTTATAGGACTTGTACGTGAGCTTCTTTTAAATCAATTTTTACAAACCATATGCCTCCTTGTAAGTTAGCTTTCAAATGTGCCAATCGAGATAGTGGGTATCGATCAATATGAATCAATTTATTCATTGTGATTTTGAAATCTGCGCAGATTTGAAAAGTATCATCTGATTTGGGTATTGGCACAATCGGTGTGCTCCATTCACTAGTCTCGATTGGTGTAATGATTTTCTGCTCGACTAACCGATCTAACTCTTCGCTCACTTTTTGTTTAATTGCAAAAGGAACGGTTCGAGCTCCACAAAAAATTGGTTGGCTATTTGTTTTCAAATGAATTTTAAATTTTGCCTTATTATATGTGCCTTCACCGGGAGAGAATAATTCTCCGTACTCTTTGAAGATTTCGCTCCTAGCTTTATTGATCATACTTTACTCATTGAAAATGTTTATTTTCATGAGTTGTTCGTCGGGGTTTTGCCATAAGGGCCATAGTTTAAATTCATTCAACCAATCGCGTCCCATCAGCGGGTTTCCCTTACCTTCAACTATAAATACACCGCCGTTTCTCTTTTATCCTTTGTATGTTATGTTTACATTTCGCAACATTCCGCGCGGTACACAGCGCTCGCCCGTATAATACGATAAATTAATGTCTGCTTTGCGTAGCTTGAATTTCGGAAAATACTTTTCGTAATCTCGCACACTTATTATAGATACCCCTGATCCGCAATCGACTTCCATTTCAAGTTCTACCGTTTCGATTTTAATTGCGATATATTGAGGATCAACTCTTACTGTATTACAAGGAATTGTTTGTATGTCAGACGACCGGATCGAATGACAAGCAAGATCATCGAAAGTATCGGAATCCGTTTCGCTGTCGTCGACCTCCGATATGTCGGTATCAATCACGTTTTTTACCTGTCCATGTTTTTATGCGCGTTACATACGTTAACTAGATGTCCTCTCTTGCCGCACATGTTGCAAATTTTCTGTCGGTGCCAGCAGGAACCCTTCTCGTGATTGGGACGTCCGCAGCAGTCGCACCTCCTGTTTCTGGAATGTTGTTGATGTTGCCTCGTTGCTTGCCCTCTTTTCCTCTTCTGGAATTTTCTTTGATTGTAGTTTACTTCTTCGTTTGAGTCGTACTTTTCATCATCGTTTTGTTCGTTTTTGTTGAATTTTTCCACTGCTTCACTGGCACTTTCGATTATTTTTGCTAATTTGATAGCTGAATCTAGCGTTAATTTTTCAACTGCTCTTGATTTGTATTCGTATAACAAGTTTTCGTCATTGCTGGTGCATGCGTCTGGAGGCGATTTTGGTCCATAAATTGCAGATGCCCATTCTTTATCTGCAACTATTTCCATTTCTAAAATTTATAGGGTTCTCCAAAGTACAGGAACCTTTCTTCCTACACCTAAACGCCAGTGTATTCCTTCATTGCATCTAACAATATACTTTCAAAATGATTCTTCAACTGTATTTCCTCATTACTTCTGAGTGATTGAGCAATATTCATCGCTTGGAATGTTGTCACAAGTAACTGTATAACGTTGAAAAGATGGATTTTCATCTTCGTTATGGAAAAGCATGAATGCACTTTCAAATTCTCTATTACATATAAACCACAAATATGCAAACACACCACTGCCGATATCAGAATATGAACTGACGGCTGGCAGCATACAATGATTGCAATTATTGAATAGGCCTCTTGGATATCATGGCGAAACGACGGCAACGCTATCCGTCGGTCAACGGCGGGAACTCGAGGACGTTGTTTTCATACCAGTAAACATATGATTCACATATAAATCACGGCACGTTTTGAATTATTGTTTTATTTAGTGCAATACGAAATTAAAAGTGATATTATGAGCTACACTATCATCAAATGTGGATTTCAGAATATACATGCAGAATTCATTCCCGGAAAATCTGTGTCGAAAGGTGAGTAAATGCACGAAACATATGAGATATTCTTTCAAATTCATTGTCATTTTTACTAGGTATTTATTTTTAGGATTATCGTATTACTAACAATACGATGATCAATTAATTAAACATTTATAGGGTATAAACTATTCCAAAGCCATCATGTTCAGTAGGTCGTCGAAACTGATGATGAAGCTAGTGGAGAACGAATCGTCCGTGGGAAATTAATACCACAGACGAGAGTACATAATCCGCCGTACGAACTGAAATTAGAGTTATGTATGAATTATGAGATAAATAAATAGTTCAATGATAATGCGAAAAAATATATTTTCAGGAACTTTGCATCTATACATGCAAAACAGGAATGGAAAATGGAGATGTATCTCTTTATGTTAGACTGCTTGCCACCAATAAAATAAGCACTGCAGATCCGAGTGTTGTTATTCGGCTGCCACGGCTTGTTATCTAGTGCATTATGAAAATAAAACATTAAAGATAATCTGACGTTTGTATATTTTCAATACGTTAATTCTTCATATCAAATTGTTATAATATTACTTACATTCTTCAGACAGCTTTTATCCACTTATTTCTCTTGCTAATTTCCCAATTTCGTCTCGGAAACGAATAGAAAGTTAACTATGGATTTTTCGATTGGGTATTTTTGCAATCCACGACACAACAGTACCTCGTACCACCCATTTTTTGTTTATTTCGGAGAGCACTTTTTGATTGAATTGATACATAAACCGTACAGCTGACCGCACTCGCACGTCCACGTGTTGCCTGAATCTGCCACCGAGCCGCGCCACTGGAGTTATCCAAGAGGCGTATTGGCAGTCCGAACCTCCAGTAAGAATTTAAACAGTCGCGACAGCGGTGTGGACAAGCTATTTCAATTTTTTGACCTCTAATGTTTCTTACGCACTAGTCAACCAGAAAAACTGATTCATTTTTATCATACCAGGACAATCTCTAGAAACTATACAGTCAATGCGCATGCCCCAAATAATTCAGTCTCATTGGTCGGTGAAATCGCCCCGCGGCGACGTTTTCGTCTGCTGAGCAGGGCGCCAACGTACACAAAATGAGACAAGAGCTGTAAATCTCTCGCGCGTAAACCGCGAATTAAGGTTACGTCGCTGTTTACTTTTACATAGCGTGAATTGTCAAAGAAAAATAGTATCGTTCAGCAATACCGTGGTCGATATCGGAAAATATGCAACCGACGCAACAAAGAATTCAACGGAAGAGCAAATATTAAATGATACAGAAATCAGATGTTATTTATTAGAAGAAAAAATCTGAAATTCGATGTGAAATGTCATGAACAAGTGGGAGTCTGGACAAACAGAGGTAGGTAAGTAAAAACAACGTTTATTGTTAACAGATTCTTTATTTACATAAAATTAAAAATGCGTCTCATTGACGATTTATGTATTGTGCATTTTATTGGAAATTGGTTGTATCCAAAAATACCAAAAGATCCTGTCTGATAATAATAGCTTCTAATATTTTCAGATACGAAATAATTCATTGTCAAAGTGGGACTAAATTTGTCAGGCATGGAAGCATGTAGGTAAATTTCTAATTACGTGATCTTTGACTATTACAATAGTTTAAGATGAATAAAATTCGTTTTTTTCAGCAGGCTCGAAGTTTGAACTTTAATTAACATGAGGAAAATTATGTTTTACCTGATGGTCAAAACGTTTAGGCGGCAAGGATCCTGGTTTCTCGAGCGGTGCAATCATTACAACCATTGAACCTGGTTATTCCGTCAGACATAAGGTGCTGAGTGAATTTCATCAGGCCATTGCCACCTTTCTGACATCAGTTGAGGCAAATCGGAGAGCGGGATACACTACAGATCATAGTAGCTAAATATACCATCATTTTACTTTGATCGAGCCAATAGCGATAAGTTTGTTACTTAACCGTTGCTGCTAATTCATTCTACCCAGCAATCGTTCTGTGCACCATTGTAATTCAAGCATTGTGATTGACCAGCATTATTTTTCAAATTTTATTCCATTTAATGTGGTATCTTATTTTGAAGCTGACTTTCATTCTCTTTGGCATTGAATTCAGATAAATAGTCTTTCAAGGCCTCATTAGATTGTAGAGTTGAATTTTGCTAGGCAAACTGAACCTATCCAAATCTAGAAATTTTTAATAACTACAGTCAAAAATGTCTTCAAAGTTAATCTTAGTCGACGGTGTCATTTCACTAGCTAGTTGCAGTTATCACACGTGCTTCGGTCTCGTGGAACCCCAGTAAAGTGTAAAGAATGCATTCACTTACTATTACACGCTGCCTTGCAAATAATCACTCGCTAACTTTTTTATTACGAGTCTGGATCACAGAGGTATCCTGCAATTTCTCTATAGCTCAAAGCCAAATTCAATTTTACACTCTTAACTGGGTCCTACGCTAAGACTGAAAGTTTGTGAATCTGCATTTACTGCCAATATTTCTGCATTTTATGTTAGCATTCTGCCTGGAACAAAAAAATCTCATCCTGAGATTGGAAATGGAACCTGGAATGCAGAAGTTATTCAGTGGCACGAATTGGAAACCAAGAATTTTATAATGGTTTCTGCAACATAGGGACTCTTTCCAAATATCCTTGTTACCAGATGATGTTCGGAGAACTACGAACAAGATATTGTATCGGATTACATTATCTGGAAAAAAATCTTCATGAACTTCGTTAAAAATTAGATATTTATTTATTTTGATGGAACAAGAGACACAATCTCGAATCCGATAAGTCAATATACTCGTATTAATGTTCTGACATTACTCTAAAACATGATTGTCCTTGAAGCTAATTGTGACGTTAAGGTGCATGTTGAGGAAGTTGATTTTTAACTTGTGTCACAGGATATGATCCACGTTCCTGGGTTCTACGCTTCCGATTAGATTTTTTTTGTTTCGAACCGCACTAACATGAAGTGCAGAAATCATTTCAATAAATGTGATGTTTCTTGAATTTTCAATTTGAGTATTAGGTACCCTTCATTTATTTAATCGAACATTGTAGTAGCAATAATTTATTGATCGGAAAAAATGCATTGATTATCGACTATCGGTAAATTTTGTTAAACTATTTTCGAGAAAAAAAGATTCACAGTTCTATTGCAGATAGTGAGATATTTGAATTTCTTGAACGCTTGGTTCAACGCCGCATTTTTAAAAGTGACAAGATTGAATATTATCGCCTGAAATCACAAGAGAGTGAGAACCTTACTTTGACGCTTGAAAGTTGCGATAATCTTTGGACGTGTGATAAATTAAGTAGGCAGATAACAGAGAATATTAGAGACGTAATTATTTTGGCCGTATCACCTGTTGATGGAAAAAAAATTCATTGTTATTTCTAATGTACGAAATAATAAAAGTGATGAAATAAAGTGTTCCCATCTACCTGCTGCGTTTTTTCCAAGCATCCAACATTTCAACAGATTTCTCGTTTCAGTCGAATAAAGCCAATTTACAAAGAGCATTAGCATCAAGTTTCGACCGTTCTTTGAAGAATCTACTTTCCGACTGAATAACAAATGCTTTCCGAGTCACTACCTCGACTGTTTGAGATTTCAACCTCAAACATTCGTATGAACTTCATCGCCATCAGAAACAAAGTTTCACTGCTAAAATTCGGAGTGGCCAGCCTGCTCGAGCAGCCGATAAAACTCGCGCATGCGCATTGATTGTATAGTTTCTAGAGATTGTGCTGGTATGTCTCGCATAATACGTCACAACAAGTAGATAAAAGTAGAACTTCGCCGAAACAAAATGTAATTGTTTTGGTGCTTCTGGGTCACAAGATAACTTTCATTTCATCAATGGTATAAAAGCCATTCCATTGTACCTTTCCGATTTCTTTCAATGTTTTGGAAAAAAAATAATAAGTGAAGTTCTGATTGTTGACAGCATTAGCTATGTTCATTTTAAAATAGTAAGTTTGGAATCGATTTTAGTAACCTCACAAACTACTAAAATACCGGGCTCTGGAAGATTTCACGACCGTATAAGAAACTATGCCAGAAACCGTTCAGCAATTTATGGGAGTGGTTTTTATTACTAATGCAACCGAAATTTATTGAAACGAAGAAGCTGCTAAATTGTTGCTCAGAAAGAGCTCTGTAATGTTAAATAAGACAAATTGAAGCAAAATAGTGCAATTCGAATGGGAATTTGGCTGCTCGTGTATAATGGTAGTTCACCCCCGTAGTGACGTTATTTCGAAAAACGCAAAAACATGTGTCCCCTACTTTCTTCTGCTGTTCGAAATGCAATAATTTCTCTACAATTCAAGCAATAGTTTTTTAGTTATAAAATTTTTCCAACTTTCAACCCCTAAATTTTCGACAATTCAACCCTGTCGTAACCGACCAAAATGTATTTTTCATTATTCGTCATAGGAATTATTCTCCAACTGGTGTCATTCAAATATTTCAACTGGTAGTATGCGAAACTATGAAACAACTACTGAGGATGCCCAGCTTTGGCGGCTGATTTCACCCCCTTTAAACCGTTTTTTCGCCGATAAAGAAAATACGTATCGCTTCGATTTCGACGAAGAATAACATATCCATAAATGGTCCAAATCGGGCGGGGGTGGGGGGGAGCGGGCACCTCAGGCAGTTTCATTGTAAGTCGAAGTGTCTTATCTCTACAGTAAATAACTCATTCTGTGCATACTTCATGCATACTTCTCAGGAAGTCAGGAAACTGAATTCATTCAATCGCTTTCATCTTAGAACTGTGTTCTTAGGTGTTCGAAAAATTCCTGGCGCATTAAGTTTCGTCCAATCATTTCGTCCTTTAGCAGAAATTCTCGTATTCTGAGGCATATTATCATGAAATAGTCGCAGGAAATTTCAACTCCGGTGAATATAACTCATTTATCAGACTATAATATACTCAAAATTATAGCGAAACAAAAATTCGAACTGTTGAAGTAATAGTTCCAGTTACTCAAAAATATTTAATCAAACATTTCCTGCAAAAAAATTTAGTCTATGTTGTTTAATTTATTTACAAAAAAACTTCAACTTTCGTTGATGAAACCTAATGCGCAAGCGGTGTTTTGAAAAAATCTTCGAAAAAAATGCATAACTTCGGAATTACTTGACCTATTGAACTGAATTTTGGATCTGATTCTAATTTTGAGACTTGTGACGTGGATTTCTCCGCTCCTTGGTCACTCGGAGAAAATGACCGAGAACTTACCGCGTGCACAATAAATCAGCGTCCGCGAGGTATCGTGGACCTAAAACAGTATCGCGAAATTTGTTGGGCGCCTGGCGTGATCAACACGCCTCTAAATCGGTAATGCGATATACCGCGACCATATACTTGATAGCTCGGTACCGCGGCGAGGGGAGGGGTAATTTTTGGGTAGAGAGAGATACGACACACGTACGCCAACACGTTATTTCACAAAGCAATAATCAAATTAAAATAATATATTTCCAGTTAGCGATGATACAAAATAAAAGAAAAGAAAGAACAAAAAAAAATGGGTGCGTGTACTTATGTACGCGCGTGAGAAGTTATACTTCTTTGGCATCATTAAAAAATACACAACATGTCAAAATCTTCTGTCACACAATGATAAAGAAAAGAAGTATGTAATAAAAAACAATAAAACAAATAACGGATGTCTTACATTATATTTAAATAATCTATTAAATTTTTGTCACGAACTTTTTATTAAATGTTCTTCAAATTCATTTCTTTATTTTGTAAATATGAAAAAAACCAATGATAAATATTCAACATTGATGATTGATTAATATTTAGTATTAATTATATTAAATAATGATATTTTAATTTATATCAATAAATAATACATACGGATAACTAACCTCAATTATATTGGAGCACTTGAAAAAGTATTTTAGCACAATTTTTTCACTAATATTCACAAATAGTAAATAATATTAATCCAAATATTCAATTTAAATCACTACTGAATATATTTTATTGCCACATATATAATTCGCACTTGTATGAAAATAAAACACGTGTTGTGACTGTAAAAACTAAAACCATGTGGATAAATATTTAGCTTTTTTCGAGACTTAATGAATTCGGTTGAGTGGGCAACTTCATTCTGTTAATTTTGTGTTACAGTGATGCGCGCGCATGAATTCGGTTGAGTGGGCAACTTCATCCTGTTAATTTTGTGTTACAGTTTTGTGTTACAGTGATGCGCGCGCATCCTGAAATTTCACTCTCATCAGTTTTTCATAACGCGCCTAAAGAAGTATAACTTCAAAAATTTTAATAGATTTAGAAGACCTCTACACGGCCTACGTGCGCTAGTCGCTGTCTTAATAATAACCGCTAACTTACAAAAACCAAAAACAAATTTGGACCCGACACGCTGCCCGCGATCGGTAATAAATCAAACAAAAAAAATTGCTTATGCCTACGGGCGCTAATCACCACCTTATCACTAACCACTAATGCAAAAGTCCAAACGAAAAAGGGGCTCGTCGCGTTACCCGCGACTCTCCTCTACAAAAGAAGATTCTTATTAACACGCACCCGAGCTCAACTTTCTCCGTGACGTCGGGACGTGGTTTGCGAATTCGAACGCTCCCCTTTCGACGGCTCGCGACCTACACGAGAAATGATACTTTATTGTACTGATTTGACGTGTAACGGAATTTGGTTACACTCAAATTACAGCAAGCTAGCCGCGACTCCAACCCGGAACTCTATTCGACCTTCTCGGTCGCTTAATCGTGGCTCTACGTTAACACGTGCAACTCAGGCTACGGTCACCAAACGAAATAATCGGCAAACGAATTTCGAGGATTTTTCTACACGCAAATTACACACGGCTATCCTTTCTCGGACAAGCCCTCGCTTGCCCAATTGCTCTCGAAATTCGATCGCGAGAATATTAGCAGCGCTTACCGCTCCACATCCAGCTTACGAACTCGCCTACCCCCTCGTGACGATGGCTGTTCATCCTTCCTCGCGATTACCACTTCCGTACAATCACGCAAACCCAAAGAAAAATCTGACTTAACGCAACTTCGCCACGTGACTACTATCTCAGTTAGTCGCCAGAACTCGAGTGATCTCAGATGGCCGATCGGCCGCAACGCCGATCTCGTCACGCTAATCCTTAGTGACGTTATCACCCTAAGAATGCGCAACAATCGATCTGTCATCGATTTTGGAGATTGCGCAACTCGGCGCGCACCTGTCGTCGCTACGCGGCGTAGAACTTAAGGCTAGATCGCGATGTCGTCTTCCGCGCAGCTCTACGGGGTCCTGGGGTTGGGCGGGGTGGTGCTCCCTCGTCGCTAGCTGGTCTCTCGCGGTTGCCTCGCTTGGGCATCGGCGGGGTGAGCGGGGAGGCTGCGGCGCGCCGGCCGCTAGCGGGAATCGCGTCCGCCTTGGATTCCCGCGCTGCAGGGATCTGCGTTTTCTCCCACTCCGCAGCCTCGGTATCCTTCCCGCGAGATCTCCGTGGTTTCTCCTTGCTTCGAAATATCTTCGGCGTCGGAGTTGGTCGCTGGCTTGTAGCCGGTGTACTCGAAAAAAAAATAAAAACAAAAGGCTGCAATATCTTGTTCGTAATTCGCTATTGCGTCCCTGTCGAAGCCCGGATGCGTGTCTCCAGTTCTGGCGCTCTCTATGATTATTTCGCGACTCGATTTCCGAAACCCTCATTCCTGGATTCCGCCCAGGGTTCAGGGAGTACGTTGTAACGAGCAGGCCTAACCGAAATGCCACGTTACAAACTATAAATGCACGCTCCAAATTTTAATGAAATGAATTCTAAAATACGGGACGTTTTTTGTTCACCCAAGTCTCCCCTCAAGGTCAGTCTAACCCTAGTGTGGCAGTACGGTAATTCCAGAGAGATGTGGAAGCTAGTGTCAAGTTTGAGAGTCAACAGGCATGTAGATGGCAATATTAGGTGATTTCGATCTTTGTTGATAAACTATAAGAATATTTATGGATGCTACGTTTTTGTGAAATGTTTTTTTTTGTGAGAGGTGATTATATGTGCGTAATGGCCAGATTCGAAGAAAACTTGTGATATGTGATAAAATCAAATATGTATTCACTGTTGCATATAGGGTTATTGGGGTCTTGACATGAGACGTGGAATGCAACCAGCATGGGACTTACACGGACAGTATTCAACAGATGTCTTCACCAAAGAAGCTGTTTCCGTCATTAATCTTCACAATACTACGCAGCCTTTGTTTCTCTACATTGCACACGCTGCGGTACATTCAGGGAATCCTTACAATCCACTTCCGGCGCCCGATGAAAAAGTCGCTGAATTCGATTACATAAAAAACTATCACAGAAGAAGATTTGCAGGTATGCAAGAAGTAATTGTTCAGGCTCATCACGTTAAAATTGTGGATTCGTCCATTGTTAGGAATCTTAAGGAAGTACTACTGTGCGACAGCTGTATTTTTCTACTTTTTTTTGTAGGTTTTTCTGACGAACTATAAAAATACTCCGTCTTGGAATTTATATACTGTATTCATTGACATTTATACGGTCACTCAGAATGTTTTGAAGACCAACTATAGATTGAAATTGATTTCATTGTTTGAAAGACACATATGTAGAAAATAGGTGGGATTCGTTTCGACCTCGTAGCTTATGTACATGAGGGTCTTGGAATTGTGGACCGATACAACAACGTCACATTATTTTTAGTGTCAATGTTTCAATGACAATCTCGTCCCTCTTCAAGACAAATTTCTTTCTTATATGCAAATTTACATGAAGAGAATTTTCAAGCACGTTGACAACACCTATTTCAAATAATCTACGCAATTCAATTAAGGTACTCACTTTCTCAATTACAGACCATGTGCGTAAGATTCGTTCATCATCCACCATCGGATCATTTTTTGTTTGTATTTTTTTTTTTCTTCACAGTTTAACGACACATCACCAGGAGTGAAATCCAGATTCTACTTCATCTTACTGAACATTGTTTGTGAAGTTAAATAAAGAGTATATTATAATGGAGAACAGACAACCATGATTGAAAGGGGAGCTAACCTTATATAAAAACTTGAAACGGTTAAAGATTGACCAAATAAGTGCACAGTCAAATCATTATAAATTAACCAAGTCCCTCACAAGCACCTTTCTTTTTTCTCCGTTCCCAACACTTCATTCAGGTTATTTTGAAGTTAAGAAAAACAATCAAGAACTCAGTAAGCGGCCGTTTAGTCTGCGATCTCAGTAACGATCTTCGTGATAAGAGAACGAGGATGAAGAAGAACAAGGTCTCAGCAACTTAAGAACGGAAACAACGATCATACAATCAGTAAACAAAAACCGTCGGTAACTTATCCTACGGACAAGCATCCTTCAATAGTTGACATAAGTATCAGTGAGTTTATCTACATCTGTCGCAAGTTGACTGCGTCGGTATGACTTGCAATGTTACACATTGCGATTATAATATTGTCATAATCAAACGCGTGTTCAAACTGTACTACGTATTTTGTTGAAGCCATGAAATGGACGTTGTGGTCTTTGATATTATTGATATCATTTTTATATTTATTTCACCCAACAGCAAGGTGTCTACTAGTTTGACCAATTCAAAACTTTTTACAAGCTTTGCAAACGATCTCGTAAACAACGTTAGAATGCTTGTCCTTAGGTAAGACATTTTCACCTGAATCTAGCAATTAGCGCAAGTCTTCCAAGCTTTTACCTACAAATTGCAAACTATATTTCTTAAATGTCCTATTTTAAGATTCGAATGAACAAGCAATATACAAAGTAAAGTTGGATTTACAACTGGAAGTGATAAGTAGTATAGCTATGCCGGTTCTGCGTAGAAATACGTTCTGTACCGGCAAGCTTGCCCAGATGCAAACCCTTGAAGGCTACCCCCACCCCTCGTAAGATAAAATGTGCTCTACCGACCGATCGTCGGTGAAAAAAATATCCGAAATGACCGTGGTCGTTGGTAAGAAATCCCCGAAATTGCCGAAGTTTTTATCCCTCGGGCGTTCTTCGTCGGTAACAAGTGCTTGAAGTTAGCTATCAGTTACTGTTGGTCTTATCTTTACCAGATAAATAGCGTTCTCGGTTATCATGCTCATTAAGCGGGATCGAGTAACTACATTACCGAGCGCACATTCCGTGAATCCTCGGGCGTTTGAGCACTCCCCGTGAATCCTCGGACGTTCGACCGAGAATCCTCGCACTTGTCAGGCTTTGAGAGCTTCCAGAAGGTTTGGGAAGGTTCTCCGACGATCGAGAGGTTTCAAGAGCGAGGTACGACGTTCGGAGGCTCATGCAACGATTCTGAACGAATTTAGGCCGACAAACAATTCTTGGAATCGTACGCCAAGTTTGGACTTGACGTTGAGTGGCCCACAGTCAAAGGATTTTGATGCGACGTTGAATTCTGGAAGGTTTTGTAGCCGTGAGAAAGCCCCGCTTTGGCCTTGAACGAATTCTAGGTCGACAAACAATTCTCGGAATCGTCAGACGAGTTTCGACTTGATGTTGAGCGGCCTGTAGTCAAAGGGTTTCGATGCAACGTTGAATTCTGGAAGATTCTGTAGCCATTTTGTCTGTAGTTTACAAATCTTTTAGAAGTTTCTGAAGGATTGTATGCTTGATGGGAGAAATGCGGCTATAAAAGTCAAAATTTCACGCCAGAACGTTAGTCTTACATCTCCACGAATGAAGTAAACTTCGAAACAAAGAGAACTACGACAGTGAATTGACATATTTTTGAAAAATATCGAAGAATTGAAAAATATTATTGATCAAAAATCTCAACTCGACAAAGTGATTGAAAAGTCAGATTATATGAACTTTAGTAAAGAGATAAGGAACAAAGTCAAAAAAACCTGTCCAAAAAATGGATCTTACCAAACTCAATAAAATTGGTAAACTGGAGGAATTTCTACCGACGAGAAAGCTGGCAGACTTACAGATGTTAAAAAATTACAAGCATTAAGAGAGTACAAACAAGGTTCGGACAACGGGTGGCTGTCGACATCGATGGTACGTTCAGCGTGTTTCTCTCATCACGGATTGCGAAAGTCCTTTGCGAGGACGAAGTTCTCTTCCGGAACATGGCGCAGGCTACCTAGGAGGATCGACTGCTCGTGCGATACCTGGGTGGTCAGTATAACCAAGTGGAATTTGCGGATGCGTCGACTCTCAAATAAGTTTTATCAAATAAAATCTAATTATCATCTTTGTTCTTAGTATATGTATATAAGAAAGAATTATAATTCAGCTTTGAAAAAAATTATGCAAGTGATGTAAGTGTTCAAAAACATATTTATTATCATTATTACAAAAAAGAAATTTGTTCGATTTTATTTAATTATAGTATAAGAATCCTTCCGATTTCTTGTCCAGGTTGTCCGTAGATCCATTAGAGTGATCTGACACATAAAACAAACTGAGAATTCAGTTTTAGTGATGTAAAAAACTTGGAAGTATGTAAGTTTTCGGTTAGAAGTGAAGAAATGAAAAAATTCAATTTTCTTATAACAAGTTTGAAACTGTCGTACCGCCAAATAATTAGGAAAAAACAAATTTATGTTAGAATTTTTGTAAAATTTCATGAAATTATTGTATTACCAGATACTTGAAAAAATTGATTGAATAGATTATAACTTTACCTTACACTTTTTGAAACATCCAATGTCTATATTGATCACGACAAAGTTTCATCCAAACGCTAGCTTGATACATGATGATGTTTTCGTCACCACCATTATGTCTATACATTGCCATAGCCATACGAACGGACCTCATCATCAAGAAATCCGCTGGTAAGTGAATAGCTCACTCCGGCGGAATTATAATATTGTGTCTCATACGAACATACTCCATTTTCTGGGAAAAAAAATAAGTCAGACGTATGTCTGAAGTCTTGATTGTTTATCACAAAACCTTGGGGAAAAATTATGATATTCTGGTACAACTGACCGATATCGATATTCAGTAAATGTTTTTTTATCCATTTGAAGAATCTGAAAAAAAACACACACACACACACACAGTGAATTATTTCTGTCGACTCAACTAAAATCCCAAGTTGCACAAGAAACGTAAAGACTTTATAACTGCACTGATTTCAATCGACCACCTGAACGCTGCGATGATTCGACTGCAAATGATTTTCATCAGACGTATGGGGCACCCCACTCTTCGTACAGCTTCCTCATGTGTTTGGGGTTCACAATTGAACCTATAAAAAATCACGAGGTGGTTGACACTCGTTGGTTACATTTGCATAATATTTCTGTCTCACTCTGCTCTACTGCACTAGTGTAAAGACCTTGAAATCGTGGAACTAACACCGTAGGCAAAGTAAAACATCCTCATAACGCTCTTAGAGAACGATATCTACTAATGCCACTACACTTTCGTTTATCACTCTTGCGATTAGTTCACTATCACAGCTCTCTCGTGAGTGAGGCGTGTGAGACTTCTTCGCCTCGTTCCTGTCCTACCATGTTACACGAGCTGCAGGTTCGTTTGAGAAATATCTTGAAATTGTTTTCGACAATGAATATTGCATACGGTTGGTCGCGAATTTTCGGCAAAGTGTGAGTCACGCTTATGTTTACCCATGAAACGGACCGTGCCAGCGTAGAGCAGACATTCTGAAGCAATCCTTGCAACTATAGCTTTGCAAAGTGTGTGCGATCGAAAGAAGAAAAAACAAATATTGATTCCGAAAAGTGCTTGAAATTAATAAAAATCACGGAGACAGCGCTTAAGAATTTATATAAAATATCTTTACCGAAACAGATTCAAAAGTAAATTAAATTTAGAACGCAAGGTACCAGACTTTTAAATGAAGTTTGACGAAACGACGCCTCAACAATCGGACAGAATACACGAATTTTGACCACAATTGAAATCTCAAAATCGTTAACAGCTAAATTTCAACAGTTTCAAAAAGAGGGTGAGTAGTAGCGATACAAGAGTTCTAATCAAAGAATGACGGTGTATCAGCAGAGTAGCCCTGATTCCGTCCTTACCGACAGTCGGTATGTTACCACCGCGATGGTAAGCCTTGCCCACGATATTGTTACCAGCTGTTAACATAGATGTCGACACCAGTACTTGTGCTCGACTTTACCGAAACACGAAGTTACAATAAATTATTTGCTTGGTCGGATAAGCAGCCATTTCGATTTTTGCTTACTCAGATGAGCGGCCATTTTGATTCTTGCTTAATGAGATGAGCAGCCATTTTGATTTTTTCATCGTCGGATGAGCGAACAATTCAAATTTTTCATCGTCAGATGGCAGACATTTTACCCACGGAATTATTATCTCTGATCTTACCGACAGTTGGTGTTACTGGGTGTTGCCGCAGGTTTGTCGCATTATCGATTAATCGATATTCCATTGATGAACTCTGCGTGATGTTGCCAATGCTCGCTGCAAGATGCTAACTGTTTTATTTATCATGTGAGTGGGTGAACGTTTCAAAAAATAACGGTTGGATGCTTTGACAATTTGTTTATTTTATTTGATTTTTTATTGTCAGTTACCGCCATACCGGTTAGGGTATGTACCCAGATGTCTATGTAGACCTGTTCGGGGCAAGGGAAGAGATGGATTAGTGACCATCATTATGCGTCTGCAGCTGTCTTAAGATGTTCAATAAAAACACCCGCATTTGCACAAGGGGGACAAGGGAAGGGCGGCGAAGGGGGGGGGGGGGGGGGGGCGATTTGCAGAAAACTTGCCGAGGTGTAACCGGACCGAGTTCAAACCTCAACCTACCAATTCAGCGCCTGAACGGTGTGACCCGTCTTACAATTTTTGCGAACCGCCACTCGGGCCCTCCTTGAAAAGCTGAGGATTTGAACGCAGGTCCTCCCGTTCCGTAGTCTCGCACGCTACGCACTATGCTACTACGGTCAGTAATGGATTGTAAAAAAATTTTTCTCGCAAAATGCAGGTCGAGACCTGTGGAATAGGGTGTTTTTATTGGGCGGAGGTGGTAGTGGGGGGTAAAATAAAATGTTTTAAAATAGCGATTAAATGCTTTCGAATATATCGTGAAATTTTTTCCCCATCACCTGCCCAACGCTAATTAGGGTTGGGGTGTGCAGGCTCAGACCTGTTCGCCATAAAATTTTTTTATTCTTTGATAGTGGAAAGGGTATAAAGCTTGGACCCCTCACCGTCATACCCAAATTCCTGCGATCTATCGGCATATATTAGCTCAACGCATCCGATGGAAAATTGTAGTGGGGGTCGGTGGTATATAAAACGTGAGCCTATTCCGATATTGACTCCATTCTCATCGTCTCTTAGTGTCGTGAACTGTTTTTACTTGTGAAAAAAAAAGAAACTCTGATTGTAACGCAATGGATCTGACAAAAGTTAACCACGTCAGCCGCCTGGAGAATCTGCCAACCAAGAAGATGACGGAACTTGAAATTGGGGAGGTTTATGACGTCACAGGGTTACGACTGATCAAAACGAAATTTGCGGTACGTGTTCTGGCGACGATTGAAGGTGAATACAACGTCTTATTACCACAGAGAATCACGAGGGTTCTACAAGAAGATTCCGATCAGTTGGCTGAAATGTGTAACATGGCCGAGGAAAATCGCCTGCAAATGAAATACCTTGGTGGGGAATTCAACAAGTTTGAATTTTCATGCAGTTATGAACCGTAAATGATCTATGCGATCCCCTCTACTTCTACAAAATTCATCCGCGAGGGGATAGTAGCGGGTGTGCTGGAGACAGAATAGTCAGTCTTCTGCCTGCTGTCTGTCGGTAAAATCGAGCGCAACATTCCCACTCCTCAATATGGCGATGATCCTAGACGTGCAATGTTTTATAGGCAATGTTTTATAGGCAACGTGAAGTTTGTACCGGAGAAAGCTAAAGTCATCAACGTAAACGGGTCGGGTCTGGATTACATCATTTTCAAGCCACCCCACAGTGCGGCCAAAGGCCCCTTTATGCGGCCAAAAGTCGAAAAATGTGGAGAACGATCCACAAATTGGTATGTGGGGGTTTTTGGGGTCGCTGATTATGAATTCATCATCAGAATTCGCAAATTCAAGATGACCGACCTAGTATAGCGTCATATCATACGAAAAAACTTATAAAAAATTAAATGAATTGGGCGATTGATTAAAAGTCTTTGTTTTGAGATTGTTAAGGTATGTAATTGAGAATGAACAAATTAAAAATGGCGGGGTGCAATATGGCGATGTTATACAGGAAAAAAATTCTGAAGAAATTGTTATATTTTTATTGACATTTACCATGGTAACTCACATTACATATGAAGAGTTCAAAAGCGTAATGGATAAAATATTTAAAACTTAGGTGTAGAAAATAATATTACATGAAAAAATTTGCATTGCCAATCTCGTCACAGTTGCAATTTTCTATATCTGTATCGGTTTCTGAGGCCGAAGAACTGTCATATAATATTGTAGTTCCGTTTGATTATTCACAGTTGGAGGAGCTGACAAATTGATATAGTCTTCAGATAAAGATTTCATTGGTTTCATGGGTAATCTCCGACAGCTGGAGATTTGTGGATCAGACGCAATCAAAAATCGTTTGAAAACATCCTCCAACGTTTTTTGACGATAATGTTTTCTTGCGAAATTCATGCGGTAGATCTTAAAAAATTCATTACAGGCTTCCTGCGCATCTTCGGACATTTGACCGATCGGTAAAACCGAATGTTTCATTATTTCGGGGCCATGAATCGAAAGTTTGTGAACCAAAGTGGGCATATAATACCGGGGATATTGTTGTACAATGTCTTTAGCTAATTTTACTGCATACTGCCGAAAATTGTTATCATCAATAGCATGACGCAGCTGCGTATAACCCTGTCTCTCTTTCTCATATTCTTTTGATTTACTGTATGGATGTGTTTTCCTTCGAAGGCTCACTTTTATCTTTGTTTTTCACATTGGTTTTTGAATTCTATGCTTTATTTCATTTTGTTTTTCATGTATTACTGTGGTCGTTGAAACGAATATCTGACTTTTTTTTTTGTAATACAGTGCACAAAAACTGAACGGGCAGCAACGGGCAGTTAAAATTGATTTTATTTAGTACATGATACTTTGATCTGAAACCTCAAATGATTTAGAGAGCAAGATGTAGTAAGATAAAAAAGTATTCACTCAATCAAATCCATTCAATTCGAGAAAAATAACCAAAAAATAGTCCTTACATATCCCCTTCTAACAATGTACTATTCAGGAATTTATATTCAGAATTTTTTTTACTCATTCTACTCACCTTCAGCTGTAGAATCCATTTTGTTTTGTTCAAATCGCTTTAAAAACAAAAATTTGACGCCTGTGTATCCGACGCGTCGCCAGTCGCACTTTCCTTACCGTCGTGTAGCGTTCGGGCGGAGGCCATATTCAGACTGAGATTATGGGGGGGATTTGAGGCAAGGGACCTAACTATGAACGTTTTCCGTCTTCTAGGGGACTCCTTTAGCCAACCCAATGACAAAATATCCACAACTACAAACTTTTTTTTTGACTTTTGGCCGCATAAAGGGGCCTTTGGCCGCACTGTGCACCCTATGGTTTGGCGAGCTTACCACTTGAATGTGGAGCTACTAATGTCTGGTTGACACACGACCACCACGGAATATCATGGAATGCTGGAAATAAATCTCACGAGGATGTACCGAAGATTGTTAGAAAAATTTTGAGAAATGCGGGTTACGTATACGTCTAAGGGGAGGAGAAGAAAGCGTGGTTAACGGAGATCATCAATGGTACAACGATGGGTTATAAATATGAAAGATTTGCACATCACACCCCCTGCACTGGAAAAATTGAGGCATATGGAAGCGGCATCCTGCATGACTTGAACCATGGATACTTCCCAACGAATAACCTCCAGCAAGTAGCAGCGCCAGGCTTGAGTTGGTATGATGACAATCCTGAATACATCCCGGCATACAACTGCGCCTTTGAAAATGTGCAGCGACTAAGGAGTTGGTATTTGAAGGAGTGTACCAGCTTCCTCGAGAAATCCTTCCGTCTGTACAAAGAATTGGACGGTTTGAGGGCAATGATGTCTGAGGATATATCTTTTTCACCAAAAGAATTCATGAACACGTTTGCATCAAACACGATCAATGATGTATGGGATTAACTGTCTGAGGTAATGAAAATGGATGATAAGATTGCCAGTTGCCGCAGATGCCTCCAGCATTATACACCAGGACCCGATGGCGATGTAGTGGATGGGTCAAATCCTCTAGTAAAAGACTGTCTGGAATGCAACCGTCTGTCTAAAAAATGCTTGCAATATGCACAAAAATACCAGTAGAATTCATTACAGTTATATTATAGTTTACACATAGAATTGAAATGAAATATTCAATATAATGATTCACATATCCAGGAAATACAATTTATTGCAATTATACACCAGTTTATACTGTAACGCTAAATTCTGTTACCCTCGGATGAGGACTTACCGTTGAAACTTTGGCGCGATTCTCTACTTATTCACAGTATCAAACTATAACAAAATCAATTATGTTGGGCGCCAGACGCGTTAGCGTCGATTTTCAAACGATAATACAAATCAATAAAAATAACACAAAACCGTACAAAAAATGAATAGAGAACCCGTTGTATGGCTGACTAGGCTCAGGTACGCACACGTACAACCCGGTAGAGTGGCGGTATTCAAGGCAGCTAACAGTAATTACAGAATTAAAGAAAATAACGAAATACGAGAGACGGCAGTTAGCAGAGAAAAATGAACGTAGGTCGGGAGATGCGATATAATGCAAGAATTTACTTGAAACTACACGTCACTGGGCGGCGTGATCTTACCCAAGGTGCAAATGACGCTACGAAAATTATTATTCTGTCAATTAAAAACGAGAGAACTTTACTGCCATCGATAAAAAACAACGTAACGATAGTTCGGTAGATAATACGACGAATTGACTAGAGACTATAACCAGTACGAGAGATTGATATTCGTTAACAATTTACAAGATCGGTAGTGTAAACGATCGACTAGATAACATTCGGTAGAATTATTCATAAACGGTAAAATCAATAATTTATAATCATTACGGACCTGAGGAATTAAACAATGAATTCCTAAACATAACTTTTGAGAGAATACGAAATACAAAATTATGAGAGAGTGAGAATTTCGAAGAGTTTACAAAATAAAGAAATACACTAAATACACCGCAGTACAAAAGAATAATTCGCAGAACTTAATTTAACGAGGTACAGAGAAATGAATAACATGCAAAAATAATATAAAATTGCCAATAACAATAAAAAAAGTGCGGTAATATCTAGGGGCTGATTCTACGATCGGTTGTACTCCAAGGAACTAGATATATGATACAATAAGCACAAAAATAAGTAAAAATATAATAAGCAATAACAGAAACAAAATATGAAGCACACTACTATTACAAAAGAGTACGAAATAAAATGTAAAGCCAATAGGGCTCACAATACCATAGAAAGTACAGAAGCAGGCTAATAGTAATTCACAAATAATCAGAAAAATCATAAATACAAAGAAATAATTATTCGGCAGTTACGAGGTCGCTCAGACACAAAAATAATTAATTACTGAAATCAGGCAATCGCACGGCGGCTTACTGCAACTCTAAGCCGTGGACCATGATTCACAGAAAACTGGCATCGCATGATGCAACCAAGAAACGATAAGTATAATATTAAGGACCGAAATCATGCAGTCACACGGCGGCTTACTGCAACTTTAAGCCGTGGACCATGATTCACACAAAGTCGATGAATACCATAAGAAAGAATACCAATTACGAGCAACTTCGTAACGATACAATACAGAGGCAGAAGCCTTACCTTGGTTGGTGACTTCAGGCACACAAACTGACTCTATTTTTAATAATACTTAACATTAGCAAAACTGAGAAGGAAGGGAAAAGGATGAAACGAGTTTATAGGATAAATCTTACGATAGAACAAACGATAGAACGGTAGCGGGACAATAAACGATAGAGAAACGGTAGCGGTAAGAGGAAAGGTATCGATAGCTTGGATCGGGAGGATGAAGGAATACCAAGCTGTCACCCAGCAGATCAAGCGTAGAATAGAAGGAGGTCGGAGTTCGGCTCGCCGATCTCGCCGTTGTCGTGAGGTGATTCTTCTTCCCTTTGATTGGTTGGTTGACCCCTACCGCAAATAGGCCATCCCCCTGTGGCCAATATTAGTTACAGCGTGGTCATGCGTTTTCGAAGATTACCGCTAGATGTGGCGTAATGTGCTGCTCGTGATTTCGTCATTGACACCAACTCGTACGATTTTGTAGCTGCTTCGGTTTACGGTCCAGGTTGCCTATCATCGGGGACTTCTTTAACAGAGGCATACACAGGGTGCCTCTCGGCCAAAGTTACCGAGTGGAGAGTGACGCCTCATTGTTCACTTCCACCGGCTTTTGTACAGGCAGTAACTAGCTGCCTATACTCGAGGTCGTGCAGTCACACGGCTAGCTAAATCGTGGACCACGACCCACACAATTAGTCCTTACCGACAGGAAGGCTGCGTCGATCCTCGGAACGATGGCTTCATTAACCTGGACGTAGTGGTTTGGGGTCGGTCCGGCACCAGGCCGGTAAGTCGGAAGATGGCAGGCTACGGTCTGCCCTTCACGCCATCCTTACGGCATCCGATAGAGCGGGCGGCTGGTTCCTCTTCGAGGAACGGTGCCCTCGGCCGCCGGGAGGATTTTTATCTCCCTCTTCACCGGCAGTCGAGGCGATACGGAAGGTTCGGGTGGATGCTATCCCAGGTGTATATAAAGGTGCACCAAGGTAGCCAGTATAGTCTGGTTAGACCGTCGGTAGGCGAAGTCGTCGAGAGCTGCAAACGGTAGATATCGGTCCCTCGGTGGTCGGGATCGTTGTCGTCCAAGTACCTCATTAGCTTGGGCGGAAACGCGAAATAAAGAATTTACAAAGAAAGAATTAGTTAAAGGTAGTTATTGCCTATTTTGTATCGAGTTCGGTTGTAGTACCCTGCTGGGGACGCATAACCTAGAAATAATAATGGTTGTGTGCCTTTGTGACGGGCGACTCTGAAACGCCACGATACAATACATAGAATTCGAAATGAAATTATTCACATATCCAAAAAAATAGAATTTGATACAACTATGCATATATCTTTATAAGTTCTATCTGTTCTTTTCATGTAAATTTATCTGGTGGGAAAATGTGAAAACATTATAAATTTTATTTGCTGTAAAATACACGATGAATAACTATGAATTTTATTCTTCAATATGATCCCCATTATCATATACATTCTATAAAGTACTCACAAAAGTAAAAACTCGTTTAAGTCTTCGAGACGATTTAAAAAGCGCCAAGTATAGAAATTTCATTGCACAACACGTTCGCTCACCGAAAAAATCAGGTAAAGGCTCACCCGACTATAAGATTGCGCGAAAGGAAGAGCAAGCATGTGATTACATCTACTGGGATGATCCAAATGAAATTGTAGATCGTCTCCGACTACTTATGGCGTTGCAGGCTGCAGGCGATACCAATCATTCCAACGAAATAGTCTCCATTACTGAGGAGTTGCGCGAGGCTGTCAGTTTACCGTTCGGGACGTTCGGGGGCTCCCAGGTTATCTGAAGTGCTCCAGGCTCGCTGCGGATCAGTTGAAAGTGACTTGGTGGATTTGGACCTGTGCAGAACAATTCACGCGAAAAGTCATCATCGGTGTGCCTAAAAATACACCCAAACGGAATGAATCTTGATTAAAAATGCTACTGAACTTATGATTCATAGAATTATTTAAGTAGGGCAATTTTACTGAGTCTGCCCATCGTTTGTTCCACTATTAGGAGATTATGTTGACAAACAACAAACAAGCACAGAGGTGCTTCGATCTATACAAAACACTCATTTTTTAATAAAATCCCTCGCAACAACTTTTTCCCTGTAAAATTACATTTGCAATCCATGAATAGGGAAAAATATATATCCTTCACGAAACGTGTTGATGGGACAATGATGTGTTTGAGATTCATCGTTACGTTTCGATTTATGGCTAGCAGCAGCGATATACTTTACTCATATTTGAATGATGCAGATAAACACATAACGCGTAAATTTTATAATAGTTCCACACAGTTTAGTTTGATGACCCGCAAAAGGTGTTTTTCCCTATGAATACGTCGATTGTTGTGGGAAACTCGATGGAACGCGATGACCTGCAAAGAAGCATTTCTACTCACACCTCTGTGATGCAAATATTTCAGACGCCGATTACGAACACGCTAAAAATGTTTGGGGGGAATTCCATTTAGGGACTATTGGGGGGCTATTCAGATTTATATTTAAAGACTGATGTTCTTTTGCTTGCCAATATTTTTCAAAATTTCCGAGCCACCTGCTTCAAAACATACGATTTAGATCCGTTGCACTACTACACAGCGCCGGGGCTTGCTTTTGATGCGATGCCCAAACATACTAGAGTAAATTTACAACTTTTCGACGACCCTGAAATGGTGTTATTTATTGAAGGGAGCTTTCGAGGCGGTGTAGCACATTGTTCTAATCGACACGCTCGAGCCAATAATAGGTTTATGGAAAAAGATTTTGATCTTAGTAATGTTAGAGGCCGTAGGCAGTCAGGCACATAAGTGGGAGTGACGCGCTCGTGACACGACCTGAGAGGAGACTTTCGGGGACTCGGGCGCTCTCGTCCGGTGCTTCGGCGCGAGCGGTACTCTTTCGCGTAAATACGTAAATACGTAATCGTCCATGATATGTAATTGTGCGAGTGTAACCGTGTGTTTTCTTTAAGCGTTATTAAGTGTATCGTCGTCTCAAGGAAGTACTGATTGATGTTTATTTCTGATTAATGTTATTCTTGGATATGAAGGTCACAACTCAAAACACTTTTTTATAGTGTTAACGTTTTAGCCCTGATGGGGGCCCTCCTCAGAACCAATTTATTTAAACATCTGTCACGAACAAAAATAATAAAATAATGTACAACTCCGTTATAACAAAATTAAACATAAGTGGTTTACATAATAAGCAAGGATGCTTATGCAGATATAAATGAGAGGAATTACCTAGTGTGGGATGACACTTTCAATTACAGCAGACAGAGAACACTCTTAAGTAGTGAAAGCGTGTTGGTAAATAAACAATAAATAGAAGCAATAAAAAACAAAAACCGAAACACACTGCGATCGCGATACGTAGTTCCCAAGACTTCATCCTTGTAGTTAATTTGATAAAATAAAACACACAGCCGTTATAGGTTTAAATCAAGAGCACGTTTGCACATGTGAAACGTCAGGTGTGTAGTGGGGGGAGATCGATATCGATAGTTATCAGAGCAAACGCAGAGTCAACGGGTTGAAAGGAAACCAAAATTGGGTGTTGGGCCACCATATCTGAGTCTGCAAGCTGCAAGAAACGATCGATTTTACCTACCCATTTAAAATTCCCTAAGCTTATCTCGAACGGTATTAGTTTTAAAATGTCTAAGTCACGAACTGTTTACCAATATAATGTACACAAATTTCAAAGGTCGTTACACAATCTCGAGATTAGTGACGCTCACGCGGCCATCATCAAATATCAAAATATTTTGCTGTCGCTTGAGAACGATATTTTAATAGAATTACCTGTTGAAGTGTCAAAAAAATTTTTCGACACACAACACCTGAAATTGGAACTGGCTTTCAATGCTCACAGGGCGTCTAACATCAACAAGTTAGCTAATCTTATTAATAACAAAAAACGTCCCACTACTAATCCAATTGACTCGACCTTTGAAAAATGGATTGTGAACCTCAGCAATACGGAAATTCCTGTCAATGTTACTGACGTTCTAAAAATGGGACCCAAATATGGCATTCCTTTTAAGCCTCACCGCATCCCAACCAACAAACTTATCTCTGATTTCGAATCAAAGATTTCCTTCATTCTTTCTGATTGCCGCAATACGGCCCGCCAAGATTTTACCAACGCCATGAAAAAGTTCATCAACACCCCTTCTCTCATTCACGCTGACAAAAATATCATCCTTGGTGGCCCAACACCCAATTTTGGTTTCCTTTTAACCCGTTGACTCTGCGTTTGCTCTGATAACTATCGATATCGATTTCCCCCCACTACACACTTGACGTTTCACATGTGCAAACGTGCTCTTGATTTAAACCTATAACGGCTGTGTGTTTTATTTTATCAAATTAACTACAAGGATAAGTCTTGGGAACTACGTATCGCAATCGCAGTGTGTTTCGGTTCTTGTTTTTTATTGCTTCTATTTATTGTTTATTTACCAACACGCTTTCACTACTTAAGAGTGTTCTCTGTCTGCTGTAATTGAAAGTGTCATCCCACACTAGGTAATTCCTCTCATTTATATCTGCATAAACATCCTTGCTTATTATCTAAACCACTTATGTTTAATTTTGTTATAACGGAGTTGTACATTATTTTATTATTTTTGTTCGAGACAGATGTTTAAATGAATTGGTTCTGAGGAGGGCCCCCATCAGGGCTGAAATGTTAACACTATAAAAAAGTGTTTTGAGTTGTGACCTTCATATCCAAGAATAACATTAATCAACAAGTCATCAAGGTCAAGATAAATCGTCTTCATGGTATTTATTTCTGTTATAAAACTGTAAGCGTCGTTTATCGGAGTGCTCCGAGTTTCCACCTTCAAAATCCCACAACCAACCCATTCTCGTACATCCGACAACAGAATCCGAACTTTTACTCATTGCAGAATTATATCTCTAACAGTAAGGTGGAATCATATCTCATGTATTTTGACAGAAAAAATCTATACGGTGCGGTTATGAGTGGACATTTACAAATCGGTTCGTTCGAGTGTGGGCCTAATCCTATCGATATATCAACTCACCCGGACGATTTACCAATCGGTTACATCCCGGACGTGGATTTAGAATATCCTATAGAGCTTCACAAGGATCATAAAGATTTACATCTTTGTCCCGAGCATTTCACACCTCTGGGTCTGATGAAGGATGAGAACAATGGAAAAATTATGGCCGAGTTCATCGAGATACAAGTAAAACTATACACAGTCACCACCACGGGTGAGGACGAAACGAAACACATCAACGTCATCAAAGTGAGCAAACGTGCCAAGCGGTGCCGCAAGTTCACACAATCGCGTTCAACGATTATAAGCACCATCTGGGGGGCTTACACAGAGTTGGCCCATACCACAATGCCTAATACGTAACAAAAAAAAAAAAACAAGCGGATTTGGGCTGACTGAGAGCCAGCCGTTGAATTTCCCGTTATATGTGCTCGAAACTAGTACATTCCGATACAAGAGGCCAAACGAGCGTTTTTTCACGAATTTTGAATCTGCCATCATGCATTTCGCAAATCCAATTTGAGATTCGTGATCAGCGACCCAAAGAACATGAATTTTGTCATTTTTCATCAAACTCTGAAAGTTTTAATATGTTTCGAACATATTTACTACGTGAAATCTTTATTTTGCAAATGTGACTTCAGATATGTGATCAGCGACCCGAAAAACTTTCAGATATCAATTTTAATGCAAATCCGTTCATCCGTTGCGAAGATAACACCATTTTTATTTCATTTTTGTGAATTTGGTTTTTCAAATTATTTAAAAACTATTTAATCAATCACAGTCAAAATCTAATCAGGTCCTAGTCTGAAAGAGGTGCGTCGATTAAGACCAACTTCATAAAAATCTAACTACTCGTTCTCGAGATATTGTCGGAGAAAAAATTGATCACGCACGTACATAAATACATACATACATACATACATACATACATACATACATACATACATGCATACATACATACATACATACATGCATACATACATACATACATACATACATACAAACACATAAAAAAAAAAAAAAAAAAAAAGGCCGCTACCCACACCTAGCCCCGCTTCTGGTCAAGATTCGCGAGCATCTAAAAAACCGGCCAACGACAACATCTGGGCGGAAGTGACTCGGCGAAGAAAAACGAAGGAAAAAGTGCCACAAGACTCGACAGTAACAGCGAAAGCGCCCCAAAAGCCAAACGTTAAAGATGGCCCTTTGGCAAACAGCTATCGTAAGGCGAACAGAAGGAAACCAAGAACGAAGGCTGTTCTTGACCAACCAGCAGAGGGGCGAACGTACGCCGAACTCCTTAAAGAGATCAAGGCCAAGGTAGACCCGGGCAAGACTGGCGTAGACATCAAGTCTATCACACAAACACAGCGCGGAGGCGTCCTGCTGGAGATGAGCCGCAAGTCTGAAGACAGCGCAGCTTTTGCTGCCGCGATAAAGACAGTAACCACAAACATCGGCACGGTGAAAACACTGACACCACTGACGACGATAGAGATTCTTGATCTGGATGGAGTCTCTACCGAAACTGACGTTCGTGAAGCACTCAAGCGGGACTTCACGACAAACCTGGAGATTAAACGGGTCAACTTGACCAAGGTTACACCAAGAGGACAACGTGCGGCCTTCTGTGAGATAGACGAGGCCAGTGCAACCCAGGCCCTCGATAAAGCTCGCATAAAAATTGGATGGGTGAACTGCCGCATTCGCCCAGTCGTAAAAGTGACCCGATGCTTCAAATGCCTTGGGTATGGGCACCAAACACGTAGCTGTACGGGACCCGACAGGAGCAATTGTTGCTACAAGTGTGGCGGCGAAAACCACAAGTCGCAAGACTGCGCGGAGAAGCCAAAGTGCTTTCTTTGTACGCCGCACAGTGGTCCAAAAGCCCGAATTCCTGGTCAAAACTAATAACTCAAATATTTCTCAGTGAAAATTGCTAGTATTACTATGCCTATAGTTTTTTGGCTTGCTGGTTTCGAAAATGAATGCAAAAATGCGAAATTCAAAATGGCGACCCCGAAATGGCGGATATTTTTTACAAAAAATGGTACGAATTTTTAGAAATTCATAGTGCGAATGTTTTTTGGGTCGCTGATTCCGAAAAAAAAAACAAAAATGCAAAATTCAAAATGGCGGACGTTAAATGGCGTATGTTTTTCGCGAAAAATGATACCAATTCGCTGAAATTCATACTAGTAATGTTTTTGGGGTCGCCGATCCCGAAAACGAATGCAAAAATGCGAAATTCAAAATGGCGCAGGATCTCCGGGGATCATAACTAATTCTCTACAGATAGTAATGCAACTCAATGAAATAGGTTATTTAGCAGCACTCGTATTGCATCATTAATATCATCGCCATAAATTCCGAAACTTGGTTCATTCACAAAATTTATGTAATTCACTTACCTTGAGGAATAATATCAATTTTGGTTGACTCGATTTTGATGAAAATTGAAAAAACTACAGCCGTTTTTTTCGCGCGCTCGAAAGCGTGCACACACCACAGTCCCGCGCGAGTCTCGACAATGGTCACTTTCGAGGGCTTACCACAGGCCATGGAATGAATATGAACATTTGCCCCATTTGGATTTCAAAGCTCTAATGCTATCTATTGACAAATATGTGAAGCTTTACCTCGGATGATAACTTTCGGTTTTTGGGGTTTTGGCCAAGAATTCGAGCTTTCGGACCACTGTGCGCCGTACTAATTCTTTGTCCGATGATGACTTGAACCTATTCTCTAACGCCTTTAAGCGACTGGCAAGCTCGGCATCTCCGGCGATGTCATCGGAAGGGTCTTGTTCTTGGAGAATCTCCCGAGCCTCCTCTTCTAACTCATTCCCCTCCGACAAATGATCGGGCCAGTCGAAATCTCTTTTATCAGGATCCTTTTTGGGGTCGTCGGAGGATTTGGCGTGATGTCGCTCCTCCAAGCGCCTGAGTGAATCGTTACATTTATTTATCGAGTCTTCAAGGGTTGCCGTTACCGCCTTCGCGTTTACAGCTTCCCATTCCTCCGTGCTTCTATCAGAATCGTTGCTAATGGTGGTGAGCGTGACAGTGATTGCAGTAGACCTCTGGTCAGACGTCACGCTTGCGGACTCCGCTGAAGATGCTGGTTCTTGGGGATCTCTGAGGGGCTTAACCTCCACGGGGGGTTGAGGCTTCGGCCTTTTTGGAGGAAGTAACGGCGAGGGCAGCATACTGTGGTGCAAGCGCTGTATTGCTGGCTCTGAGCTCTTCGATTCGGATCCACAGGGTTTTGCAGCGGTTGGAGGTAGGCACCCCGCGGGTCTTGAAACGACCTTCCCGCGTGTGCGTCTCGTCACCGGGCCGGAGCTCTCCAAGCTCCCCTCTCCCCTTTCAAGTACTGTTGGCACTGTAGGCACGCTGCGTAGACGCGATCGTGTGCGCGACGCTACGATTGATGCATCACCCTCTGATGGGCCAGCTGATGTGCCAGATGTTGACGCCCGTGTGCTAGACGTCGGGCCTTTATGAGTATCGGAGGATTTTGAAGGCAAAGATAAAGGCAATGCTTGCGTTTTCTGAGTGACGTTCGGCTCCGTGTCTAAATCACTCAAAGACGAGGTTATCATCGGGTCTACGGAATTACGGAAGAGTGCATCGGCATTCATATTTCCACGCCCTGGCTTATGTTGGAATTCATAATAGTATTTACACAATCTAATTTTCCATCGACTGATCCCCTTGCCTGGATCAAGCGTAGAGCGCATCCACTTGAGAGGCTCGTGATCGCTTACAAGCTCAAATTTCCTTCCATAAAGATATGTGCAGAAATGTTCTTTCGAATCGATTATAGCCAGACACTCTTGTTCCGTAGTTCCGTAATTCTTTTCAGCATTCGAGAAAGTTCTGGAATGATAAGCGACTGATAGATCATGGCCTTCGTGAATTTGTGACAACACTGCTCCAAGTGCAAATTCCGAGGCGTCGGTCGTCAAGATGAAGTGTTTGGACAAATCGGGATACTGCAAAATCGGTTCTTGACACAGTGGTTTGCGAAGTTTACGAGAGCTGTTTTTCTGTTTCAGCTCCCATACGAATGTTTTTTCCCTTTTTTAACAAGTCTGACAAGGGTTTCGATCTGGCAGCGAGATCAGGAATAAATCGACGGTAATAACCGGCAAGTCCCAGAAATTGGCGCATGTTTTTTTGTGTTCTTGGGCGAGGAAATTCATGCATAGCCTCCAATTTCTTTAGGTCCATTCTCACCCCATGGCGACTAACGATATGCCCGAGTTACGCGATTTCGCTACGCAAAAACTCGCATTTGTCCGGCTCGAGGACCAGGCTAGCATCCTCGAGATGTTGCATAAGACGACGGACTTTGATTGGATGTTCCTCGAGAGTTTCCACAAACACGACAATATCGTCGAGATACACGAACAACTCCGTGCCCTGCAAACCGATCAGCACCCGATCCATCAGGCGTTGAAAAGTCGCACACGCATTCTAGAGACCCTCGGGCATGCGAGCGTACTCGTAATGCCCGTTTATCGTAGAAAACGCTGTCTTTGGATCATTGCTCCGATCCATTGGGATCTGCTGGAAACCGCTCACTCGATCGAATGTCGAAATATACGTAGCTTTTCCCAGCTATTCGAGAATTTTGATCATATTTGGAAGGGGGTACGCGTCGGATATTGTCTTCTCGTTCAATTAACGAAAATCGATTACCATGTGCATCCGAGGATTCCCTTGGGAATGGGGTTTTTTGGGAACGATCCAGACCGGCGAGTTATACGGGGATCGGGAATGAACAATTATTCCCTCCCTTAGCGTTCTCTCAACCTGCCGTTCCAGTTCTGACAGATACACCACAGGAAATCTATATTGTTCCGCGTTTACCGGCAGCTCGTCCACCGTCGGGATTCGATGGTGAACTTGATCCGTGTATCGCAATCTATCGCCTGGTAGCTTGTGCATGTGAGGGTATTTTTCAATGAGGTTTATAGCATGTGCGTGCTCTACTTCGTTAAGCCTGTCTAATCGCAACGATTTAATTATAGCTTCTACCTGATTCGTCGGCGGATAGTCTCAACGCCGCTACCGTCCTCTCGATAATGCTCAAAATCTTCGAGTTCGAGTCGAATTGCGTGTTTATTGCTAAGACGTAGCACGATCCTTCTGAAGGTGCAACGATACTTTCTCCGATAAACACGCCCGGTTGAGTCTCGAATTGCGGTATATATCCCTCCGCCAAATTCCCATTTTTCGAAGGGATACTTATTTGTTTGCTCGTGAGCGCGCGCAATTTATAACTTCGTTTACCCGAGGTGATTTTTGCTGCTCACACGTGCTTTGTTGGTTTCGCGTCGGAAGCAGGCAAACCTACAAAAGGCTTAAGTCGGATAGGATCACTCGAGGTGACTAGAGTGTTGTGATGAAACGAAATTTCGGCTTTCTCTGCGAAAAAATACGGTTTACCGATCAGCGCGTCGCTTTTCAGTGGCAATTTTTGTAACTCGTAAAATTTAGTCGGTTTTTCGGAAATATGAAGGACAACAGACCCGAGTGTCGGAATATCCGATTCCTCCAAGCCTGTTAGCCATATTTCATCGTCAGTATTCACAGTTAAATCTTGATTGAGGGCACTGAGTTTGATTAAGCTAGCCGAGAAACCCGTGTCAAGAAAGAATTTTCTTTTCTTATTACAAAGTTCGGGGGCAGTCAATTCGACTACTGGGCCTTCTGGCGGTGGGGGTCCAAAGGACGAGGCATCGTTCTCCAGGAACCTCACTGATTTTGGTATTCTCGAGGTCGACTCGACCCGCTTGCTCCCGTCGGGCCGGCAGGGGAATCCGCCCGGCGAACCGCAGGGCAGTTTGAAGGCTCCCTTCGCGGGGAGCGCCCCGGAGAAGAACAACGCTTTAACGGGCAGCACAGGCAACCTTTATTTTCATTACAGCAATATTTATATCCGCAAGCCATTTTCGGTCGAGAATATGATATTCCCTGGCCGCCCTCGCGGTTTTCAGGCGTTCCCGCGGGTTTTAAAATTCCGAGAGCCGATAGTGGCAACTGGCTTCGATACGTAGACGATTGTCTATTTTCCCAAACCGTCGGCGACGGAGTTGGAGAGTCATGCGAGCGTAAAGAACACGCGCTGACTCACTCTGACTCGACTCATTAGCTTTCCGTCGGCTGTCTCGAAGCGCGAGTTCTTTAGCAATTGTAAAAGCTGCTTCGAGTGTTTCCGGCTCACGCAGATCCACCGCGGTTTCGATGTGAGAAGGCAACCCGTTGATGAAAGAACTCAACGCGAGGTGATGCAGCGGGTCCCGCTTCAATTCTGGCGGATCGATACCAAATTGGGATCAGAGCGCGCTCCTCCCCCCGCTAAGCAAAATTCGGATCTTGTCATAGAATTGTCCAACGGATTGATTGCGTTTTATTCGTTTCGTCGATAATGCCTCCGTATAGAACTCATAGTTTTTTCCGCGGGCGAGCGATTCTTCAACATTTTCACTAACTCGGCCATGGTCTCAACTCTCTCGTCGTGAACCCAGTTTCGCGCGTCGCCGCGTAATCGCGATATTATTGCGCCTATGTACTTCGCTTCCGCCGCGGCCGGCACGAACATGGACGCGTTTTGAATATCTTGCAAAAAATCCCTCAATGGCATCTTTTTCCCGTTGAAATCGGGAATATTTGCGAAATTATTTTGTATAGTTAGATTTTCTACCATCGTATTGACGCTAGCGACCAATTCGGCCGTCACATCGGCGGCTACACTGGCCGGAGCGTGGTCAGGCATTTTTGACAAGTCCGGGGGACGGGCGATCGACAAGGATGAGTGGTTCCTTCACCTATGGTTCGACTCCCTCGTTATGGCACATGAGTAAAATTCCAAAAATTAAATCCTTGATTCCAACTCCCAAGGGAAAAATCACCTAGTATTCCACTTCCGACAACACTTTAGTCTGTCACGTGCGGAGCGGTCTCGCACGCGACTGACTTCACCCTCTAAGATAACCGCAGAGGTTTATATTTATTTTTACGTGGATACGTGGTGATCGTCCTCTACAGGGCTATCCTTGAAAATAGGGTTGGGGGATTTAATATTTATGTTTTTTTAGAATGTTTATGAAGGAACCAAATTTTCAGTGAAATTGATAGCAATAAAATAGCAAGAGAAATAGGTGACGAGGAAGCTTACAAAAATGTTCTTAACCTAATGTTTATATTCATTCACTACTTACTCTTTGGTGATTACAATCCGAATACTCACTCTCTCACACGATTACCACTACTTATAACTACACGTCTCCAAAGAGTTCGTGGCTCGATGTTCAACGCTTATTACTAACTTCAAATACTAACATCGCGACACGAGGGGCTTTCGGTGACCGCGTGAAGAATTAAAAGGTTCCCTCTAATAGCCGGTGACTCTAAGACTAATGACTCTACACATGACAGCTTTGAAGGAGCCGGGTTCCGTAGACGTGGTTTCTAAGCTGTCTCTAACGGGACTGTCTTCGCTCGCTCGTCGGACATCTCTTGGAGCGTCGGACAGCGAGCAAGGTTTTTGCTGATTTTGCAATTTGGAACAAAGGCTCGCCTCGCGATGCTACTCCTCGAAGCGCGTGATCTCGCGCTCGCCTCATCCCGGTGCTGATTACACCTGGGATCTGGCAGGCGCGGGAACATTGACGTTGCAGTGGTCAACTGCGCCACTGCGCTTTTGTCGTGCCACGAACTGTATTATCAGAAACTTATATTATGAATTCAATAGTGATTATGCTTCCTCGTCTACATTAAAAGCAAATAATAATAAGTAATGATATGAATGCATAATGATAAAGTTATATATGTATATGCGGCGTTCGTGACACTCTTACTTGATGGCTGACAGCGAAGTAGGTGGTAGAGTTGGTTCAGCTCCTAGGTGATAAGTGTCGTCGATGGTTCGTGTATACGTCGGCGACGCATCCAAGTGGCTGTAGCATTAATCGGGGTGTTTCGGCTCCTGGCCGATAAGTCTGGTCATTGGAGGTTTGTATTGGCACCTTGCGCCTGGCGCCAAACATAACCCTGATCTCAATTCTTGCAGGCATCCACCTGGATTAAGATTGCGATAGTTTGCCCTCTGGCTGACGGTATGATGCTGTTCGCCCGGTCCATGACCTCTGCCTTGCGATATCTGGTTCTCTCGAAGTGAACTTGTGGGAGATGTCTCTTGTAGTGCGGTACGAAAGTTAGAAGATAGATAGGCATTAGCTTAATATATAAATCTCATGTAAAATTAGCTATTCGTTCTTTTTGGAGTATTGGCCTAAGACGTGCCTTCGCTGCTTATAGGTGATTCTGTGGAGGGAAGAGTGGGTTACTTTAACCGCTGTGATAGGATATGAAATACCACGTCACAATCAAAAATAGACCGGTCGACAGGTATAACAATAGGCTTGAAATGATACGGGCGGCAACAGTTGAATTCGGCAATGAAAATGAAACAGATAAATTAACGATACAAGCCTGTAGTTAGGAGCAAGAATTATCTGCTAAACGTTCTTAATGCTTATTTAAATGAGGTGGTGGAGTTGAAAATCAATTTTTCATTTTTTGAAATATGTTAAACCTCTAATACTTTTGTAAAATCATGAGGAGGAAACTAAACTGCATTTTCTAACTCCAAAAAGATTCAGAAGTTTGTCTGCGTACTTTGGCTGGTAGCTTCAGCTTTGTAGTAACGGGAGAATATGCGAGGTATTATCCGGTACGCTTACGCTAATACAATCGTTATTCTACAAGTCAGACAACGATACAAAGGAAAAAGATAGGTATTCCAGTAGGAAAATAGTACATACTGTTACAAAGGGTGAAATCACCCCTTTTGCCCCCTTTTTAATGATCTAGTAGTCATCATAGATAAAAGACGTTTATAAACCACAGACATGTCTTTAAAAAGAACAAGTTTGCTGCGTCAACCAACATCATTGTGAAAACAGTCTTGTTTCAGACTTTAAACTAGAAACACGTTTCCTGCAATTGAAGCTTTTTCTCAGCATTTTATCAACGCCTTCGATTTTGTCTCATTAATTAAACTCACGAATCCTTATTTATTTTCGTAACGTCCAAGAACGTTACAATATATGAGTAGTTCCATTAGTTTTCGAACAATTTCTCGGGAGGGATCTACCGATTTCAATGAAACTCAGTAATCTTGAAGTACCTTATAAAGTATCCTCACACACCAAATTTTAACCCTCTAGATGCCACAGGTCAAGAGAAATTGTTTTTTTGAGGTGTAAAAATCACCACTTTTAGCCTATTTTCAAGAGTTTGATTTTCATAAACTTCAAACCCAACCCCAATAATTTGCATTAGGTTTCTATTATTACATCATTTAGTATGTGAAAAAACCTATTACAGACTCCCAAACTATTTAGGTTTTATTTATAACAAAGTTAAACAAAATGAAAAATTTTTGTGAAATGACTATTTTCAAATGGCCACAAAAAATTCAATTCTCAACCGATTTGCTTTTACAAGGTCTCATATTTTTCGTTAATATATGCCCTTTGAGTAAGAAACTCCATAAAGTTCATTTGCAACCGGGAATCGGCAATATTTCATTTCAAAGTTGATGACTTTTCAAAAATAGCTTACTTTGACCTCTCAGTACGCGTTTCTAACAACTCCAAATAGCACAAAAATTTAGGAGGGTGTGGTGTTTTATGTCTGGAACAATCCCTCGAATGGATTTTCTTGGCCCGAACTTGTGCAATTTTCTATAATTTTTTACATATTGGTTAAATCGATGAAAATCATTATTGTCAAATTGATTATTTACGTTGCTTGTTTTTTTTTATTGCTTATTTTGAATTTATTTGTTCATAACATCATCAAAATCACGTAAGTATAGCGTAAAAAACTCAAGAAAATATTTTTTAAGTATTATTTTCATTTCGTGACAGAAAAAATCCTATTACCCCCCGTCGATATAGAAGTTTCACTTGAAAAATTTCAGTAACTGTACGCAGTACATAATGAAGATTATACTCAAAAAATATTTTTTTGTGTTTTTTACGTTATATTCACGTAATTTTAATTTTGTTATAAACAAATAAAATCAAAGTAAGCAACGAAAAAAGAAACAAGTAACTTCAATATTTAATTTGACAATAATGATTTTCATCGATTTGACCAATATTTAAAAAATTATAGAAAATTGCACAAGTTCGGGCCAAGAAAATCCATTTTAGGGATTATTCTAGACATAAAACATTACACCCTCCTAAATTTTTGTGCTATTTGGAGTTGTCAGAAATGCGTACTGAGAGGTCAAAGTAAGCTATTTTTGAAAAGTCATCAACTTTGAAATGAAATATTGCCGATTCCCGGTTGCAAATGAACTTTATGGAGTTTCTTACTCTAAGGGCATATATGATCGAAAAATATGAGACCTTGTAAAAGCAAATCGGTTGAAAATTGAATTTTTTGTGGCCATTTGAAAATAGTCATTTTACAGAAATTTTTATTTTGTTTAACTTTGTTATAAATAAAGCCTAAATAGTTTGGGAGTCTGTAATAGGTTTTTTCACATACTAAATGATTTAATAAACGAAACCTAATGCAAATTATTCGGGTTGGGTTTGAAGTTTATGAGAATCAAACTCTCGAAAATAGGCTAAAAGTGGTGATTTTTACACCTTCAAAAAACAATTTCTCTTGACCTGTGGCATCTAGAGGGCTAAAATTTGGTGTGTGGGGATACTTTATAAGGTACTTCAAGATTACTGAGTTTCATTGAAATCGGTGTATCCCTCCCGAGAAATTGTTCGAAAACTAATGGAACTACTCATATACATACCGGGACGATATCTAGAAATTATACAGTCAATACGCATGCGCCAAGTAATTCAATCTCATTGGTCGGTAAAATCGCTCCGCGGCGATATTTTCATCTGCTGAGCAGGGGGCAAACGTACACAAAATGAGACAAGACTCAAGAGCTGTAAATCTCTTGATTGAGGATTGAGGTTATGTTGCTGTTTATTTTTACGTTGCGTGAATTGTCTAAGAAGAATAGTATCGTTCAGAAATAACACGGTCGATATCGGAAGATATTCAACCAACGCAATGAAGAATTCTACGGAAAAGCAAATGATACAGAAACTGGGTTTTATCTGTTGAAAGAAGAAATCTAAAATTCAATGTGAAATGTCATTAACAAGAGGGAATCTGGACAAACAGAGGTAGGTAAGTGAAAACAACGTTTATTGTGAACAGATTCTTCATTTACATAAGATTAAAAATGGGTTTCATTCACGATTTATGTTTTGTGCATTTTATTGGAAAGTAGTTGTATTCAAAAATATAAAAAGCTCCTGTCTGATGATAATAATTTCTAATATTTTCAGATACGAAATCATTCATCGTCAAGCGAGACTAAACTTGTCAGGCATGGAAGCATGTAAGTAAATTTCTAATTTCGTGATCTTTGACTATGACAATATCTTAACATGGATTCAATGATAAAATTTTTTTTTTTTCCGGCAGGCTCGAAGTTTAAACTTTGATTAACATGAGGAAAATTATGCCTTACTTGATGGTCAAAACGTTTGGGCAGCAAGGATCCTGGTTTCTTGAGCGGTGCCATTATTACAACCATCGAACCTAGTTGTTCCGTCAGACATCAGGTGCCGGAGTGAATTTCATCATGCCATCGCCAACTTCTCAACATCAGTTGAGGCAAAATTGAAGAGCGGGATACACTGCAGATCATAGTGGCTGAATATCCCATCATTTTACTTAGATCGAACCAATAGCGATAAGTTTGTTACTTGACCGTTGCTGCCAATTCATTCTACCGAGGAATCACTCTGTGCACCATTGTAATTCAAGCATTATTATTGACCAGCATTATTTTTCAAATTTCACACCATTTAATTTGGTATCTTATTTTTAAGCTCACTTTTATTCTATTTGGCATCCAATTCAGAAAAATAATCTTTCAAGTCCTGAATTAGATTGTAGGGTTGAATTTTGCTAAGCAAACTGAATTAATCCAAATCTAGAAATCTTGAATAACTTCAGTTAAAAATATTTTTGAAGTTAATCTCAGTTGACGGTCTCATTTCACTAGCTAGTTGCAGTTATTTCGCGTGCTTCGGTCTCGTGGAACCCCAGTAAAGTGTAAAGAATGCGTTCACTTACCAGTACACGTTGCCTTGCAAATAATCACTAGGTCTGCTATAGGATTTATCACTCGCTAACTTTTTTGTTACCAATCTGGATCAGAGAGTAATCCTGCAATTCATCGATAGCTCAAATTCAAAATCAAATTAAAACTCCTTACGGGGTCTCACGCTAAGACTGAAGCTTGTGAATCTCCATTTACCGCAATTATTTCTGCACTTCGTGTTAGCATTGTCTAGAACAAAAAAAATCTCATCCTGAGATTGGAAATGGAACCTGAAACGCAGAAGTTATTCAGTGGCACGAATTGAAAAACAAGAATTTTATAATGGTTCCTGCAGCACAGGGATTCTTCCCAACTATCCTTGTTACAAGGTGATTTATTTATTTTGATGGAACAAGGAACACAATCTTGAATCCGATATAGGCCAGTAAAAATAGTCGTTTTTCGGGCTAAACCTCGCACTAAATTGCCTATCCAATTTTTTTTTTGTTATAATGTTTGGGGTCACTTACTGAGTATAAAAACACAAAATGCTGACAGATTATGGTGGAACTTCAGGCGTAATCTCGAAAAAACGTTTTTGTTCAATATCTCGGAAACTATGCACTTTAGGGGAAAAGTCGTAGAAACTATTATTATAGAGAGTAACATTTTGCATCTTTTGTTTCTTAAAAAGTTTTTTTGTAAAACTTACCGTTTACGATTTATGGCTCGTTGAATAAACGAGTTTTTCTATCAAAATTTGGTATTCGGGAGTTTTTGAGGTTGCTAAACAAGATTCTATTTTGATAAAACGAAAGAATGTATCAACACACACATGTATGTGGGATACAGTAGATTAGGAAAGTATCTAAACACAAATACACTTTGAATATAAATATCAATTTATTTTAAATTACATTGAATATTGTTATTTAGAAAAAATAATTACGAAAAGACGCTCAGAATTATAGAGTCCAATTGCTGTTCCAATCCCTATCATTACTGTCTCCAGAGTTGGAGTCAGTCATTCGGAATACTTTTTGGTTGTTCACAGTTCGCGATATCAACCACGCCACCGCTTCACGCGATAATGATTTAATTGACTTTGCTAGCAGCTTACGCAAACTTGAGATAACGGGGTCAGAAGCAATCAAAAATCGCGCGAAAACATCCTCCATATTCTGTTTTATACTGAATTTTTGGGATAAGTCTGGGCTAAATGACTTTATTTATTTATTACAAGATTCCTGGGCTTCCTATGACATCCGTCCGATTGGAAGCATCGAAAACCCTATTATTTTCGCACCGTGAATTGAAAGTTTGTGCACAGTAGTGGGCTTGTAATACGAAGGACATAGTAGCACACATCTACGGGCTATATCTACAGCGTATTTTTCAAATTCGTCCACATTTATTTTAAAACCGCCCGATATTACTTGTAAGGTCGCGTAGAATCTTTGATTACATCTTCATCTAGTCCAGTTATAGATGCGGAAACATCAGAATTTTGAAAGAAAGGACGAGCAGTATTATCGTCATTCGTGCTACCATATCCTCGCTTCTGTTGGTCAATAAAAAGTCCCAATTGTTCACGGAAACCTTTTTATATGGTCTTTTTAGGACTTTCGATGCTTTGTTTATCTGTTTGCCATTTTTTAATGTTTGATCTCTATGAAGCATGTATTGTAGCGAAGTAGACTTAACTCGCCTCTTCATAGTGTTTTAAGGACCTTGTCGAGCTTAGTCTGGCTTTGAATACGCGCGCCGAACATCCATACAGGCAAGGACTCGTGTAGTCGAGCTGTTGACACGCCGGTCTGTATCCACGCTGCGGCAGCAGGCAGTCTTCGACCTACAGTATAGTAGCGAACAACACATGCTTGACGAAAAAGAAAGTGAAGAGGAGGTGGTGAGTGTGTGTAATTTCATTCAAGTCCTCCCCGATCCTCTTCCGAAGAAATCTACTCAAATTCGATTGCCGGGAGCCTCGAACAATCATCACGACCCGTTGCTGATATATACCGCGTGCTAACCGGTCACGTGGCCAACGTAAGGTGGAAAAATAGAAAGTAATCTTCCTGGCGCCCATTAATGCAATTATACGGAATGATAATTTTTAGAATTCAGTGAGCTAGATAGGCACCCATTTGTCCGAATTACGATCTCGGGTTTAGCTGTTGCGTTTCGCTAATTCGTGTTACAGTATAAGCCACTCGAAATAGAAGAAACTACGCGTGCAGTGGTGATACTCTATATTGTAAATAATTTTCATTCATCTTTCTCTTCAAAATCTTGTCGATATCGTTGAACTCTTTGGATGTAGCATCGCAAAGATAGCATGGTTCACTTGATGTTAGTGAATTGCAGACTTTGTCATCAATCATTGTTAAGACTAATGTGTAAGATACAGTGATTTCTTTTCCGTTCACAATCGCATAAAAAATTTGAAGCTGGCTTTCTTGTTTTTTGATGTCATTCATTTCATTTTGCGTTCCTTTTGCAGTCTCTTTTGAAAACTCGATCTGTATCGGTCTACAAAATCGAGGGGAGGAGGGTCGTGGATTTTTCCACACGATTATTTCTTCGTTATCTTTATCATAATTATCAGATTTTTGTTCAAAGGTACTTTGCCCGGATGTTCCGTCACATCTTCATTTGCAGAAGAAATCCAGTTCATAAAAATCATTGGATGGGAGGAACTTCAAAACTTCACTTCGCAATGTCAATATGCGATCCGCTATATGATCTAACAGTGCCTGAAGTTTTACAGCAGCTTTACTTTCGTTTATAGTTATATCATCTTTCGGTGGATAGTATTTTTTTTCGCCCCCAGCACAGATTTGTCCGATGGATACATTCTCGAATTACGTTCCAGAGCTCCAGACCGTATTCCGTGATACACATGTTTGGACATACGGTATTTAACTATCAGAGAAAGAGCAGCACCAACGGAATAATAACTGCGAGTAACGTCTGTAACAGTGCGTAAAGCTTGCTTGTATTTGAAAGCTTTTGTAGGACTGCCCAGAGCAACGTCCTTCACTACTTTTGCGTCGTCAAATTTTCCTGCAACTCAAAGACTAATGTGGGTGGCAAGGGCAAGCTCTTCAGCGCTGGACTGGTTACGAATACCTGCAGTTTTACTTTTTTTCGACCGTTCACTGGAGTCCTCCAAGCTCTGTGAATGGTGACGACGCCCAAGAACTGCAGCTGTATCCTCGTTTTCTGTTGAGATTATCCGATCGTTCCCAAAGGTGACAACTGTGCTTAGCCAATCCGTATTTTTCTCCAGAAGCTTCGCCTTAATCGTTTTAGATTTTTGTAATTTGTCTCGCATGTCACATAATAATTTACGAATTTTTTGTCCTTTATCCGCGGATAACGTGTAAGGGCTGTGGACTTTTCGGACAATGCGACCTCCATGCCTTTGTAAACATTATTTGCATTATCTTACAATTGATATGCCAATAAATCATACAACTCCTGTTACGTGAAACCAACTGCAAACGCTTCATTGTTTACCAGAGAACCTGAAAAAATCAATTCAACAGTGAGACAATAATACATCATTTTGAAGAACCAATAATGATTTGTTGATGAAAATAATAGTCGAATTCAGTGGACTAAAATTATTTTCATGAGAGACAAATTAATCGACATCGCACTCTACTACGGTGCACCTTGTACAGTGTGTGCGCCGAACGCGCCGCACCTGAATTCGTGCGTCAATTTATGAAAAATTTCACCTTAACCAAAGGGGCAGTTTGAAGCAGCTGATTTTTGGTGATGCATTACTCAAGAGTGTGAAGATTAACGTGAATCTTGATCGATCGCTGAATTATGTTGAATTGTTGAATTTTACTCAATGTTAACATAACTTTTTTTCTCCGCGGGCAAGAGAATTTATAATACATCGGTGTCCTTATCACCAATAATAATCAGCTTATCAAAACGGATTGGTTCCACAAAGTCACCTGGTCACAGAAGTAGTATGGCTATGAGAGTTCTGGATAGAAACACCTTCTTTACCGACCGAACCGCTCCGCGTAGCCCAGACTCAAACCCTTTTCCGCGATGACGTCACAGTCTGCCGTACCGAAGGTCAAAACCGTGCAACCTTACCGACAGTTGTATCGTTCGAGGGTCAAAATCGTGCTGTTTTACCGACAATCTTACCGACCCCATGCAACCTTACCGACAGTTGTATCGATCGAGGGTCAAAATCGTGCTGTTTTACCGACAATCTTACCGACCGAAGGTCTGTAGTGCTCGCCTGTCCCACGATAGGACTGCTGATGTGTAACATGAACCACTCCGAATTTCTTTCCCACGGTAGGACTGCTGACGTGTAACATCAACCACCTCACATTCCTTTCCCACCTTATCAACCACGTGACATTCCAAAATTAATGGTTCCGAGAATTGTTTGTCTCAACGTCGCACCGAAATCCTTTGACCGCATACCGCTCGCCGTCAAGTCGAAACTTGTCGAACGCATTGTTTTGTCTAACCACCTTATCAACCACGTGACATTCCAAAATTAATGGTTCCGAGAATCGTGTTTCACTTATTCGGATGTCGGTTTGATATCAACCACCTCACATTCCTTTTCCACCTTATCAACCACGTGACATTCCAAAATTAATGGTTCCGATAATTAGTCGCGGTACAGAGCCTGCGGTGTCGGGTTACTATCGCTCTTGGAATGACAAAAGGTGCGCGCGCATACACAAACTTTGATATCAGCCTCGTGACATTCCTTACCCTCCATCAAATTATGTGGTGGGGGAACGTTATATAAGCAAAAAGTGAAAACTTCATCGCCAGTCTGAAGCTGTTCTTGCAATTGAGAAGTGCTCTGGAACAACGTGAGTTGAAGAATATTGGAGAAGTAAAACATCTCCTGAAAATCAGATCCGACCTCAATCAACTTACAAGAGATTTCGAGCTCCTACAACTGGACCGTAACGACAATGGACTTTTCAAAATTGAACAAAGTCGCTCGGCTGGAGACGTTTCTGCCGTTGAAAAAAGTTTCGGATCTTGAAGCCTACTTCGAATACAGAGTCAGCGGTGTTCGTCGAGTCAAAACGAAATTTGGAGACAAAATCGTTCTGGACTTGGATGACGCTTTCACGATTTTTCTGCCCAACCGACTGAACAAAGCCCTCCACGAAAATGAAGATTTGTTCCAGAAGGTGACGACAGCCAGTAAGGAGATACGGTTGCATATACGCTATTTTGGCGGACCCTACGGTCAACTTGAATTTGTATACGTATAATATTCAAACAATGTTCTGTGTAAGTCTTACGTTTAATAAACAAAAAGATTGAAATTATGAATATTTTTTCATTTATCCATCCTGTATACCTTTAATCCTACGTACGTTTTGTATCTAGAATTAAGTCTCAAAATCTAAGAAAATGTCCGAACACCACTAAGCAAAGACGGAGGGTTTCGAGCTGCGTCATGTGAACTCTACGATGAGTATTTGGACAGGTTTAGACCGGAGTGCAAGGTCGGCCGATAGCCGCGGTCAGAGCCTGCAGTGTTGGGTTACTATCGCTCTAGGAATGCAAAACTCGGTTTGAGTACAGCTCGGTCAAGGATGGAGAGCAAGGTCGAATCTTACATAAGCTTCTGAAAAAAAATTCTCTCTCTTAAGAGCTAAGGTGAAGGTATAAAATTATTTCATGAATATTATTTAAAAAAAACAGTTTCATTGAGTACAATTTTTAGAGTACGGTTGACAATTACTTCACAAAAATAGTACAATAATTCTATTCAACAGTATCATGACCAGGGTGATATATTCGCCAGGAATGCGGGACCGTTCTTGTAGACGCTTCTGCGCAGTAACACAAATCGTACAGCCTCGCCATCCGGACAGTACGATGATTTTGTAGCCAATTCTGAAGTATGCAAACGTTTCGTGCTGCACAGATTGCGTTGGGTATTGTGTGAAGGCCGCATCTCAGAGACACAGCTCAAGTTTTTTGCAGGGTTTCAAGTGACGGGCAGTCAAAGTCCAACATATCGATGATTTGAACTTTCGGAACGATTTTCAGCAACCAATCTCGTTTTTCTTCTCCTTTCACGTACACGGTTTGAGCTTTGCACAGCCTGTCTTGAATGGTCCGCTCAACTTCCTCAAAAGGTATGGTTCCACAGCTCCAACGTAAGCCGTGAAAATCGCGTTCTAACCAAGAATTTTGGCTTTTGTATTTGACGTCCATTAAATTCCATTTGTAAGGTGGTTTGAAGAAAAACACTGATGGAGATGCTTCCGAGTGAATTGAAATAACAGCCAATTCTTTTAATGTGAAGGTGTTGTTGAAAGGTCTACGAAAGCCTTGTATGTCAACGATAAGCTCCATCTTTGAACTGTGCGAGATGGTGGGAACGGGTCAGCTTTTATACCAACTTTTTCACCCCACCACTGAGCGGGTTGTATTCGACAATACGATCGTGAACGATCAAGCAGTACGCCGATGTTTCGGCGGGAAAGTTGGCTTCAGCTTCAAATTCAAGACGGATGTCGACAAGTCCGTACTTCAAAGATTCGTTTTGTTTCGAACAGTCGATAACGAATAAGGGGACGTCTCGAAGGAATTCACTCTTTGTCAGCAACGGCTCGGGGTTCTTGTCGTAGTAGGTAGCTTGGAAGTTTGTGTACATCTCGTACAGGAGCGCGTAGAGATTACGACTCGTGTTGAGGTTCAGGTTACCGTACGGATAAGATTGAGAGTTTAAAAATAGCTTGACGTCCGTGATATCGCAATGATCGAAATGACTTGCGTTCTTGCCGGTCTTGTTCTTTCTACTTGTTTGGAAACTCAAAATGACGTACCGAGGTTTTTCAAGCTGAGTGGAAGTTTTCACAGTCCAAACGTGTTTCGATGTTGTGGGAAGTAAGGGATATTCGTACAATTCCCAACTGCGGAAGCTCATCGAAATAGGCGGATCTCTCTGAATGAAATTTAGTAGATCAACTTTTTTCTGATCCGCGAGTTTCAAATACGGTATTAACCATTCCACTGCATTGATCGTGATTTTGAATTCCTCCTCTTGAGTCTGCATGATGGCGTTGACGTCAGTTTTTGATCTCGTCAAAATTAACTCATGTTTAGCGTTGACAACGATCTTGCGGTAGTCTTCGGCGAAACCCAATATCATGCTGAGCGGTATCAGTACGTCAAAGTTACCATCGGCATCGGTTAATTTTTTCTTCTCTTCTACATCGAGCCATCCAGCGTTCTTCATCAGCCAAGTCTGACCAGGGTGCAGGGAAGCGTAACCCTTCATGAGACTTGTCAAGCCAACGTTCTTGCTTCTATCAACCTCAACTGCGTTAATTTCGTAGCGAATTTCTTCAAACAGATGACAGATGGCGTTGTTTACGAGCTGTGTGTTCACAGTAGCTGTACCATCAGGTTTGAGGAGTCGTCCGTGGATATGTACCGAACTTTTGCTGGGTAATATGCATAAATCCTGATGCTGAACGGTGATTCGAATTTAATCGCTGTTGTTGAAAGTTGACGAGGCGTAAGGTTTGTGAGCGTGAATCTCGTAATGCGCAACGGATTCGTCAAAGACGACTGGTGTTTGAATGCTTAAGATTTCCTCCTCCATGGTACGTAGCAGATGATAAAAAAGCAAAATCGGATTTTTATTTGTCGGAAATTCCTCTTCCAAAAGGTGTCAGTTTCAAACCCAGAGCTATCAGGAACTCCACGTTTCGAGGTGTTAGCGGTTCGGGAATCGATCGACGACTGACTTGATCGGGGCATGTCGACTTACTGATATACCTACTCTTTGACAGTCTGTTATATACAATTCCCATCGTTTAATGTGATTTGATGTGTAGTCTCACAGTAATAACTTCTCAACGAAAATTAACCAGGTCTCCATCTTGATCCACTAACCGGAGCTGAACGTGATCTATGGTCTTGACGGTGATCGGAAGGTAAATGACGTGCGACGGTACTTCCACGATCTTATATCCTGGTGGGACGGTCGGGAAAAACTCGTGAATAGTGTGTACTTTGTGTCCGTTGACGTAGGCGCCCGTTGTAATGCTACACTCGACTCGCAACGCGTTGACCTTGAGTATAGTTACAGGCACGTCTGATTCGTAAGTTTTATCAACCTCCAATACACGTGGTGTAAATCCCAAAAGTTGAGCAATGGAATCATTCGGCTTAAAGTTAATCGTGTGGTTGCATGTGATTTCGCTGCGTAATGTATTATTGTTGGGTTTGATGGCGAGCCTGATATCAGTATTTCTTAGCACGTTTTGAAGATACTTCTCTATGTCCTCGATCTCGTAGCTGCCGGTAGGTATGGTGATCACTTTGTCAGCTACGTAAATTTTATTGTGACCGACATCAACGTTGGGAATCGAATTAAAGGTTAACAATTCTACCAAGCCAAGAGCATAACTTTTATCACGAGCAAGTTCGATCGGTGGGAAATATTGTGCCTCGAGTATCGAAGAGGTTCCCGAAATCGTTAACGTTAACGAATCATCCATGACTCCGAGTGGTAGACTGACTTTGACGAATCACGCACCATGTTTATATAGCTCGCCACTTAGAAATTTCAGACACAAGTGTCCGCATTCAAATGTATCGTAATCCTGGTACCTCTCATGATTGTATTTGACGCTACCAACGCCGAGGTATTTTATGAGGTCTGAGGGTGATTGAAGGTTGCCGAAACTGTCAAAGTAATCGATATTATTGTCGCATTTCTTGTATGCAACCCAGTGTGTTCCCGGACCGTCTTTGTCGTCAAGGTTGATTATAGCTGACTCGTTTTTTCGTGGGCCGTTTTCGGGCATTTCGTTTCGCATGAAAACATCGCGGAAATGCGGAACCTCAAAGATTTTCGCATATTTCAACAAGTCCCAATCAGTCAACGCTCGACGTGGTAGCATCGCATCTAGTTTTTTGAAAGATGGAGACCAAGACCTGTTTTGTACGGTTTCATATGAAGCCCTTTGCCCAACGCGATAGCTTTCATAGTTTTGTTGTGTCGTTTGCTTTCCTCCAATTCTCGTTTAGCCGCGCTCGCATCGTTCACAGCTTTTGCTATACCTGCCGCACCACCGGCTAACGCACCCGTAGCGCTGAGACCGGCAAAAATAGGAATCAGAAACGGTAGAAAACCACCGACTTTTGAAGGTACCGGTAGGACGCGAGGTGTTCGCACTTTACATTTACAACCCGCTTTTTTAACGGCGTTCTCAGCTCCCTTCAGCGCGGATTCGATAGCTAATTTTGCATCGTTGCTTGGAACCATAGAACGTTTCGCAGCATTTATAATGTTTTTCTAGGTCACATTTTTTGACTTTCGCATTCCCATTCCGAGTTTTCATTTTACTTTCATTGTATTAGCTATTGCCCAAGCGGCTGCCTTCTCACCCAAATTTGCGTCCTTTGCGAGAACCCGTTTCCAAGCTTTCTCAGTCAACACTTTATTAGCCTCGTTTTCAACTTCAAGGTTTTCACGATTTTTCAAATACGCTATATCGTGTTCCTTACACGCTGCATCGAGAGGATTGATACCGGAATCGCCTCTCGCGAGTCTTTTCATCAACTTCGTACCAGGACCGCAGTATTGGTAACCGGGAACATGCAACTCGATCGGAAGTTTGTTGATGATTTTATTCACCAGACCCTTGCCACGATGTTGCCGCCTGCTGCTGCTTCGTTTACCTCTGTACGCGATCATGTTCGTGCGTTGACTAGAGAAAAGTGCTTTAAAACGGGATATTTATAGCAAATCCGATCAGTCATGTCCGAGATGCGGTTTGAGAAACAACCTACCAAGCTTCCCGTGATGAATTTTGACAAACTTTCGGAGCAAAATGTCAAAAGGCACAAACGACACGGTGAATTACTCCCGAATAGTGTACGTGCGATATTCTGTGGACCGTCGAATTGTGGTAAAACTAACGCGTTGCTCACACTTATAACCCATCCCAATGGATTCAGATTTGAAAATATCTACATCCACTCGAAATCTCTCAACCATCCTAAATATCAATTGTTGAAGCAATTGCTAGACCATGTGGAGAATACGGGGTATTTTGCGTTTACCGAGCGTGAGCAAGTAATTCCACCGGAAGAAGCACGGCCCAACTCAATAATCATATTTGACGATGTAGCATGCGAGAAGCAGGACAATGTTCGAGCCTACTTTTGCATGGGTAGACATCACGACGTTGACTGTTTCTATCTCTGTCAGACGTACGCGCGTATTCCCAAACATCTCGTGCGCGACAACGTAAACTTACTCGTGTTGTTCGAACAAGACGATATGAACCTGAGACACGTATACAACGACAATGTAAACACCGATATGTCTTACACAGAGTTTAAAAGTGTGTGCTCCGCATGATGGAACGGTGAGAAGTACGGGTTTTTAGTGATCGACAAAGACAGTGAGCTCAACGAAGGACGATACAGGAGGGGATTCGATTCTTTTGTTAGCCTGGAAAGGAAACAAAATCCAACGTTTTCGAGCGAGAGACGCAGTAGCGTTGCAGACTCAGTTCCGTCAACATGCAGAGCTCTGAAATTTCGAAGCAAAAAGATGTCTTACATCGGATCGCTCAAGCAAGTCCTGCGATCCGTCGAAAACACAGATTGCTAAAGTCGGGCAGGGAATCTACGACTCAGAAATTGAGTGACGTTTTCAAACCAGTAGTGACTCCGTTGCAAGAACTGGTGAATGTTACAAAAGATACCAAACCTGTCGAACAAGAGGTGGAAGAAATTAAAGAAGAAATAAAGCAGATGAAAAATGAAACGAAAAATGAAACCGTCTCGGAAATGGACGATTACTTTGCTTCGGCGGGGGATGAAACAATCGTAGAAACACCGGTCGAGAAAATCGAGGACGAGTATTTTGCACTGATGAGAGATGCGAAGACAAAAGGCGAATTGGACAACGTGTACGGTGTACGCAACCTCTCAAACGGACTAATGATTGGTGATTCGTTGATATCTTTTGAGAGTGACTACGTTCGTATTGGCGACACGCGTTACCCGAAAACGTAGGGTTAGCTGGAACTTTTGTTCGAAAAGAAGCCTGACGGTTCTTTTGTGAGCGCCGGAGATCGGGGAAATGTTGAAAACATAATCCTCGCAACGAACGCGCATAAGAAGTATTACTCATCTGATGGGGCTATTCGAAACGATAACAGTTACAAGTTTAGAAATGTCACTGCCGAATTAATGGATTATCACCCATCACCTCGCCGAAAGGGTGAAGGTCTACTTCCGCAAACTATGATCACTCGACAAGGTGTTGAAACGGAATAAGTCTTCTGGGATGATCCAAACGAGTTCGTGGAGCGTCTTCGATCACTCCTGGCATCTCAGGCAGCGGAAAATCCGAGTCACAATAACGAAATAATCTCCATTATCGAAGAGCTACGCGAAGCAGGAATCATTTATTAAGCAGCTCCCGTCATTTTTGAATTCATTACAGAGATGAGCGTCGACGTGTTTGGACGTCAGCTGAATAAAAACACGACCGCGAGCACTCGCGGTCCTCCGGGTGTCGGGTTTCAGATAACAGCGGATGGGCATTACGATATACGGAACAAGAGACTGTGCAACGTCGCGGATCCCGCAGAGCCGAACAATGCTGTAACTTCAAAAACCTTGAGACGAAAATTCAGCGTGCTACAAAAACAAATCGACAACCTCGATCAAATGATCAAAGCTTTGGAGATCACCACGGAGAAAGCCTTGGATACCTTCTACACAGACTCTAAAACAGGCAGAGACTTGTCGATTCGAAACGCGGAAATCATTTCCAAATTGGACACCAGACTAATAGCGTTGGAATATGAACGAGAAAAAGCAAGCACTGGTGACGGAACTGCATAAACCTGCACGCCGGAATTACCCGCGTCGACGCGTAGACGTGCGCGGCATCGACGAGACCTGGCAGGCGGATCTTGTTGATATGACGTCGTACGCTGGACAAAACAAAGGCTACAAGTACATGCTTACAGTCATTGATATCTTTTCAAAGTATGCGTGGGCTATACCGATAAAGAGCAAGCCTGGAGATGATGTTACGAAGGCAATGGAATCTGTGCTTGTCCAAGGACGGGTGCAGAAAAATTTCCACGTCGACAGAGGAACGGAATTTTACAACTCGAAATTCGAATCGCTTATGACACGCTACGGAATCAAACTTTACTCCACGTACAGTAATTTGAAGGCTTCGATCTGTGAACGTTTCAATCGCACGGTGAAAGGTAAAATGTGGACACGGTTCAGCATGCAAGGAAGCTTCAAGTGGCTCGATATCTTATCTGATTTGGTTTCGGCTTACAACAACACCAAACACCGAACCATAAGAATGAAACCATCGGATGTCACCGTTGCAAACGAGAGGCTGTTATTACGTCAGGCGTACGGAGGGCTTCGAGCGATACCTACCGTATCGGCAAAATTCAAATCTGGCGACAAAGTTCGAATCAGCAAATTCAAAAATATCTTCGAGAAAGGTTACACTTCCAACTGGACGACTGAAATATTCACGATAAGTCGAGTGGAAAATACTCATCCTGTGACGTACAAGCTCAAAGACTACCGAGATCAACCCATCGCTTGTGGTTTCTACGAACAAGAGCTCCTCAAGGTTAAACATCCGGATATCTATCTGGTGGAGAAGGTGCTCAAGAAGCGCGGAAAAAAAATATACGTTAAATGGTTAGGTTTTGACAATACACGCAACAGTTGGATAAACGAATCGGATATGTAACATTTTAATAAATGAATTTTTTTGTAAAAACGTATGTCCCTCTTTATTTTATATCCGACACACAACAAGTATGCGTCTTTATTTTTTAGACAAGCGACAGACATGGTACAGTTATAAATTACAAAGCTAAGGTGTAGGCTTGTAGCCCCACGGAAGCGTGTCGGTTGTATTTTGAAACACGATCCGCTTGTCGTCATTCCAGCTCAGTGCTACTTTCTGCTGTTCTACGGTGTATACCTCGTGCTTTCGACTCAATATCAAATGCTGATTTGAGGATAGATTTTCACGGTTCAAAACACATTCCAAATAATTGTTGAAAGTTACTTTTCTCAACGCTGATCCGTTGACACCTTTGGCACGTTTATTGTCTTTCTCATCTCCCAAGACTCGGAATGCGTACAACTTAGCTCGTAACCCTACAAATTCCAGCATTATTTTTCCATTATTCTCATCTTTCATCAAGCCGAGAACTTTTTTGTTTGCTCGAGGTATTCCGTAAACGTTGTCAAGCAGATAATCAGACGTATCGAACTTGTGCAAGTCCTCCTTCATGCGTTCGTATATGTCGGGGACGGTAAAATTGTAAATCAAACTGTCGGTATCCGTATACATTAATTTTGCTCGGTTGCCGAATTTCTGCTACATGTAATTGTAATGAAAATCGTAGATATATGTTTTAGCCAGATCTATGATGGAGAAACCTGCATACAACGGTTTATTCAACTTGACTTTCATCTTACTCATTTCAACGATAACACGGCTCTACAAAAAAATGTTGTTCTCCGTCCTAAAGTTTATTTTATGATCTTCTGGTTAATTATGAACAAAAACGAAAATAAAATATCATTTTTTGGTATAAAGTTTGCTTTTGTAATAGTTATAGTAAAAATACTCATTCACACAGAACTTTGTGTTGGAAAACAAAATGTAAAATTTGAGCCGATTGTTGAAGCGGAAAAAGTGGTAATGCCGCCTCTGCACATTAAGTTGGGGTTGATGAAACAATTTGTGAAAAAGCTGGATTAAACGTCAGAAGCTTTTGAATACTTGCGAAAATTTTTTCCGAAGCTATCAAAAGCGAAGGTTAAAGCTGGGGTTCTTGTTGGTCCGCAAATCAGATAGATTTTCGCCGATGAAAAAGCGAGCTGGAACAGTTTCAAAGTAGTCGTTTCTGGATTTTTGGGAAATAACAAAGCTGAAAACTATAAAAAGCTACTTGGGATATGCCAAAAAATTTTAAGGACATGGGCTGCAGGATGTCATTAAAAGTACATATGCTGCATGCTCATTTAGATAAATTTGAAAACAACATGGGAGCGTATTCAGAAGAGCAAGGAGAACGTTTTCGTCAGGACATTTTGAGCTTTGAACAACTTTATCAAGGCCAATACAATGAAAACATGATAGGAGAGTATATTTGGGGTTTGTTAAGAGAAAGTACTTACGAACATAAAAGAAAAAGTGAGAGCGTGCACTTTTAAATTATTTTCTTTTTTTTTGTTACTTATTTTGTTAAAACTTAACTATTTTTGTTAAAACTTAATTGAAATAATGTAAATGTTTATTTAAATGGTTTCATCTTTAATTGATAATTAAAACCACAGATTTTGAAAAATATCGTTAAATCGGTCTCCTAAATACAAAAGCAAACTTTTTCATGAAATATATTTTTTTTTCGTCTAATTACGAACTAAAGAATCGAAATTTAATACTTTAAAGTCTAGGTAAAATTTTGTGTTGACCCGTGTAATTATATCTTTGTCGAAAACGGTGCAGCTGTGAAAATTGGGTTTGGCTATGGTAGCTCTAACACCGTATCTTCCATCCCATTTCGTGATCAGTCTGACATCTCTATACTTCCTAACGTTTTCCATTGTTTTGCCAAAAACTGCGTTGTTCATCAGTTTGTAAAAATTTTTCTCGAATTCGTTGTGAGAGTTTTTGCGCAAATCGGTATTCAAATCTATGTATTCTTTGAGCGACGGGGTTTGTCTGAATTTGAGAACTCTGTGTATTTTGAGTAATTTTAAGCCTAATTGTAAGCATTGTTTCAAAACCCTATAGTGAACAACGTAGTTTTTTTTTGGAAAGTAGCGTGGGCGTCAATTTCGGTTGCTTACTATTCGAGATCGGAGGTATATAGTGCTCCGGACACAGTGGTAAATCCTTATGAATTTCATGCAGTTCCTCAGGATATTCCAAATCCACCTCCAGTATGTAACCAAACTCCGCATCGTCCGAGATGTTAAGAACGTCGCATTGTCCGAAGTCTGATAACCATTCGAAGGAACTGTATGGCAGAGCAAAGCTCATAGCAGCACCGTACAAATTATTAACGTCAAAGTACATGAGATAAGATTCTTCGACCTCAGGATCGAATTCCTCTCCCATATATCTATTGTTGGCCTTTGCGTATCTGTTCGAATACTGTGATACACCACCACGAATACCCTTCTCGATAAACATAACCATGTCTATGTCGGTGAGAACCTCGAGTTCGATGCCCGTACATTTTAACATTGCATCAAACGACAGACCGGGCGCTGTGTAGTAATGTAACGGGTCCAGTTTGTACGTCGTCCAACAATTCTGTCGAAAATTTTGAAAAACGTCAGCCAGTAAAAACACGTCCGTCTGTAAATAGAAGTCCGAATACTCTCCCAAAGTTTGAACGTTAAAAGTTTGCCAAACTTTACATCCATGTGCATGGTCGTCGTCTGATATATCCTGATCATTTAATTTTGAGTAAAATTGTTGTTTGGATGGTAACCGTCTGTCCTCGAGCTTCTCCCAACTGTCTATGTATTCGTACGGGAACACTTCTTTTCTGGTCAATAACTGAAATTTATCTGAGCTACGATAAAATTTTCGTGTGATTGATTTCTGATCATCACCGAGATACGTTGCTAATTTCTCAAGACTACTAGGCATGAAGCGGTACGAATCTACGAATCTAAACTTTATATCTGTCCCCTCGACATATTTTGTAAAAGAAATGTACTTTTCTTTGTTTACGGGTAGAAGCTCAATTGTGCCCTCGAACGATGTAGCCAGTGCTTTGATCAGAAAATGTGAATCGTAACCCGACAGATTGTGGAATATCACTGGGATAGTGTGCGAATTTTGGTAATTTAGATTGCAACCTCGGTGAGCAGCACTACGGTACTTTCCCGTGAAATGGCAGTGATCGCGATGTTTCACGTCTGTGAGTGTAAACGGTTTTTCACAAATGTGACGCACTGTTGTTAAATGAAATTAGTTGATTTGATTGAAATTGAGCGGTTCCATCGGTACAACAGTTTTGAAATAAACTTCCAACGAATGTGCCAATTCCGCTAACTCATTCACAAACCATTGAACGCAAGTCTCTCCACGATTAATTTTGAATTTTGAAAGAGAATCGTCAAACGCGCAATGCAGATAGTAAGCTATACTATACGGAAGATGCTTCTGATAAATTGTTCTTGTACCCATCTTTTTGAGCGTAGGTTCCAGTAAACATTCGAGATCCGCGTAAATGCAGAATGGAACGGTTTCTTTATGCTTGAAATTTTTGAATTTCAATATTTTTTCTTCATCTGTAGGTAGAATAACTTTGGTTTTGTAAATTCATGCAATCTACATTGTGCTTTGTTAAACACTCTTCAGATTGAAAGTGTGATGGACACCTATCACATACCCAAGTAAGACGTTTATGTTTATAAATTTGAGAACTCGTTAATCGAGACAGATTCCGAACACAAGTAAAATGGAAGATTCTATTTTTTTCATAATTTTCCATATCGACATCATCATCGTCATCGTCAGTGATTTCAGTTTCGATCGCCAAAAGATGAATTACAGGTTTATTAGACTCATTCTGACTCTGGTGAATCGGTACTATTTCACTTTTTTTCCGATCACCTTAGTCCATACCATAAACGTTAATTGAAAGGCCGTTAAGCTTCTCAAATTTTGAAATGGTGTTTTTGTCTAGAGATATAGGAAAATTTATACCATCATACCATAGCACTGAGCTGAAATGCGGGTACGAACTGGTCGCGTTAGGATGGTTGTTGTCGGCTGGGAACAGAGCTGCGGTGACCGACCAAAGAAAGCAGTAAGAGTCGTTGTTTCTGATGTTGACTACAGCCTTCTTGTCACTGATATGCTTAGGTAACGGGGTGTACGTGAAGACAACGCCTCGTAGTGGCACGTACTTGTTGATATTCACAGTCAAATTGATTATTTCAGTCAGCGACCAGCCTGAATCCTTTTCCTGGAAATCTTGCACCTTTTTCAACAAACGCTCCGTCGCGTTTTCGATGAACCATTCGTTGATATCCGTTGCCTGGAGGATGATTTCATTTCTTGTATTAAAAAATTTGATCTCTTCCACCGTGCGATCATCTTTTCTAACTTCAAATTCACAAGACAGGATAATGTTGGCTTTCAAGCTCCTGTCTTTCTTCAGAGCGTTTTTTAGTCTCGTCACAGCTAGTACCTTTGCGTCTTCTAGAAATCTCTCCACATCTTTATGCTTCAAATTGACGATGGATCCAGTTCGAATTCTCCGCTCGAAAGCTGATTCCAAATCTTCCCACCGTACTCGATCGCTTCTTTGTCGGCTTCGTAATCCGTCACCCACTTTCTGAAATTGTTCAAATTTTACTGTCAACGATTTCAGAATTCCGATTGTGGTCAAAATTCTTGTCTTCTCCCCGATCGTTGAGGCGTTGTTGCGTAAGATTTTATTCAAAAGCCTGATATTTTGGGTTCCGAATCGAATCCATTTTGCAATTTCTGCCGGCGACGATTTTTCAGATAAAATCTTGAACGCCGTTTCCATAACATCGATCAATCTCAAACACTTCGCGGATTCCATCTTGAGCTTTTTCCTCACGTATACTTGACAAGTTGTGACTTAATGATCGTTTGCAGTTATGAGCGTCCTTTTTATAGGGCAGCTGTACGTATGTTTGTGTATGCGCGCGCACCTTTTGGCATTCCCAGAGCGATAGTAACCCAACACCGCGGATCCATGGATCTGAATGTACCGCGGCTATCGGTCGACCTTGAATATCAAACCGATATCCCAGTAAGTGAAAAACAATTCTCGGAACCAATAATTTTGGAATGTCACGTGGTTGATAACGTGGGAAGAAATGTGAGGTGGTTGACGTCACACATCAGCAGTCCTACCCCGGGAAAGGAATTCGGAGTGGTTCATGTGACACATCAGCAGTCCTATCGTGGGAGAAGAATGCGGGACGGTAAAAAAGTTCTCGCCCCCACTACGCCCTCTACCGTTGGCAGGCGAGCACTACAGACCTTCGGTCGGTAAGATTGTCGATAAGACAGCACGATTTTGACCCTCGATCGATACAACTGTCGGTAAGGTTGCACGGTTTTGACCTTCGGTACGGCAGACTGTGACGTCATCGCGGAAAACGGTTTGCGTCTGGGCTGCACGGAGCGGAAAAGGGTTTGAGTCTGGGGAGAATGTATAGGCGGACTGGTCGGCTTGGTCGGTTAGTGTCGGTAACAGGAATCTGCGTGTAGAACCCGCCTTGCTATACTACTCACAGAGGTACTTAAATTTTCTTTCTCACCATCCCAGATCATATAAGATTGGAACGATCAATTGCTTGGTAGATAGAGCGATTAGATTATCTAGTATCGAATTTCGTAATAAAAACCTTTTCTCGATCAATCATGTACTACGCAAGAATGATTATCCATCGGTCCTGCTTAACAAACATATACATGAGAAATACAGATCGATTCTGTCTGTCAGTGTTTCCAACAATAATAACGAAGTAGTAGTTGCACCTATTAATCTCAAAATAATTGTTTCGATACCGTATGTTGCTGGTCTTTTCGAGTCTCCAGATAGAATTTTTTCAAAATACAATATTCAATTTGTCGGAAAAAATGGACATGATCGATCTTCTCTGTTTTATTCCGACAAAGGTCTGCTACGCTTGGATAAGCGTTCTTGCGTCGGGTATAAAATTCCGTGTAAACATTGTAATATGTCATATATAGGACAAAAAAGTAGGCAGTTACATACGAGAATCAATGAGCATAAACGAAACATTCCTGAGCATGAAGATAATTATACAGCTCTAACTAGACACTCGATTGACGTTGATCATGCCTTCAACTTTGATCGAACCAGTATTTTAGATGTAGAGCCCTTTTATTACAAAGGGTTATTGTTGTAAATATGCAACATTGTTGCACATCCCAATGCTATCAATCTAAGACAAGATTTCGAATATCTCAGTGCTATTTACACGCCTCTGATACATCAACCATAACTTGTAATTATCGACTGAGCTTGCTTTTGAACTTATCTTCTTATCATATTATTATTATTCTATACGTATTCTATATTATATTATTTTTCCTGCACCTTGGTCACTCAGAGCAAATGACCCAGAACTTACCGCGTGCGCAATGAATCGGCGTCCGCGCGGTATCCTGGATCTAAAAACAATATCGCGACGATTTGTTGGGCGCCTGGCGTGATAAACACGCCTTGAAGTCGTTGATGCGCTATGCCGCGACAATATGCTCGGTAGCTCAGTACCGCGGAGAGGGAAGGGGTAATTTTTAGGTACCGGGAGAGAGCGAGATACGTAATACCAACACGTTATTTTACAGAGCAATGATAGAATCCACTAATATATTCTTGGTCAACGGTGATGCAAACAAAAAAAAAAAAAAATGCAAAAACAATAATTATTCAAACGTCACTCGTTGCGATTCAAAATTTATAAAACAAAAAAATAATAATTGCGAACGCGTAATTCGCGATCCGTACTCAAATACTTAGGTTAACTAACCAAAAGAAAATAATAAACTAGAAAGGAAGAAAGAAAACGTGACTATATCTGAACGACTTCTTATGCCTACTCGCGCTAGTCGCTGTCTGAAAAGTAAACAATAATTCAAAACTAAAGACAAAATTTTACTCGACGTGCTAGCCGCGACCGGCCTCTACTAACTACGGCGCTAATCGCCACTTAACAATAAACCGCTAGACAAAAACTAAACCCTGATCATAATCGACGCGCTAACCGCGATCGTTAATAAATCTAGAAAATTTCTTATGCCTACGTGCGCTAATCGCCACCTTACTAATAAACAATAATTCATAAACTAAAACCAAAAGAATGTGACTCGACGCGCTAACCGCGACCAAATTAATAAATCTAGGAAGCTTTTTTTTCGTGCTTATTTATAGCGTATTATTACACATCCGAGCTCCAGTCGTAGTCGCCATTCCCGAAAAGTTTGCAACCCGTCCCGCTAATCCGAGCGTCTACGCAAGATGATGCTCGACCTACACGAGAAGTGACACTTTTTACAGACGCAGACTCGACGGGGCCCCGTGCAGCAGAATTTGGCTACACTCACTTTCAAACCGAAAATGACTCAACTCGAAACCGTGACTCTACGCGAGACTATATAGGAACCAAATTGACTCTACGCGTTATCGCGAAAACTCAGGCTACGGCCATCAACCAGGAGATCGGCAAACAAATTTCGAGTACTGCTCTGAGTCAAAAAAGAATTGGCCAACCGTCGACCGGTGCGCTGATCTACATGGCACTCGAAATGCGTCCGCAAGGAATTAAAAGCGCTTACCGCTCCGCAGCCACACCAAAAATTCGCCTACTCCCGTTTCGGCCATGACACTCAGAATTCGGTAACTTTTCTTTGCTTTTTCGAAACTCAATCACCTCTAACTGTCGCCACGACTCAATTGTCGAGCTCCGCAAATCGTGGCCGCAATTCGAACATGCCTTGAACATAGGCGCTATCCGTTGTCGAATTTCCCGCGTTCTAATTGGCGTTTTCGTTACGAAATTCTTATAGCCTAACTTATCGTTATCGTTGACTCCCGCTGTCGCGGGGTGCTGATTGATTGTCCAGTCTCCGGTATCCCGTAGTTCGACAGTGGCGTAGTGACGACTTCGCGAGGTTGCCTGACGTCAGTGTGGTGAGGGGGAGGCTACGGCTCGCCGGCCACCAACGGGAATCTCGTCCGCCTTGGGTTCCATCGCGGCAGAGTTCTACGTTGTCGCTTTCTCCGTAGCCTCGCGCGAGGCCCTCCTATCGTCGCGGTCCGTCGCGACTGCAATTCTGTAACGTCGTTCGAATGTGCCGCCGATCCCGAATATGATGCCGCATGTACTCTAAACCAAAAAAAAAAATAAACAAAAATCCTGAAAATCGTCTTTGCCAAACCGAAAATTGCCCCCCCCCTCGGAGTATCGGATGCGTGACTTTTGTCCTGCCGCTCTTTTTTTGAAAGGATTCGCGGTCTGATCCGTGGGATCCCTAATTTCGAGTTCCATCTAGGGTTCGGGGAGCCGTTTGGAACGCGCATTGAAAATGCTACGTTACACTATTTAACCCGTTGTCTCATTTTATCTTTCTTACTACTTGCTGATTTCGTTCTCTTTCCGTTTGCACGCTGGAGGATCAGCAAGTTCTAAAATCGATCTGTGTTGTAAATTTCGGTTGGGTGTCTAAATCAATTTAAAAACTAAGATGAATGCGTGGGAGTTTCGTATCGTTCTTTTTTTTCAAATTAACATTGGTTTTTTAGCGTACTTTGGTTTTAATTTTAGTTCTAATTATTGTTTTTATCGTTTTGTTCATCAAATTTGAAAATCCGCACGCTATTACTAGGTGATTTTCTTTCAATTATATCGGCACAAGTTGCATCTTGTTTATCTCATAATTCTCTGTAAAAGATTAATTTTAAGTAATTTACTCCTATTACCTAATATTCTTTTCTCGTGAGAGATGGTTCTGGTAATATATAATCGTTCAGAGTAGGGCCCCCACCCGAGCCGAAGCGTAAACAATTTTTTGGTTGTCGTTACTGCCCTTCATTTCCAAGAAAAATATTTATTTCAAAATTCCTGAGGTCAAGAAACTATTATTTATGACTGACCTTGTTGTGAGAGAATCGCCGTTCGTTGACATTGGACATTTATTGCGCGAAATGAAGGGAATCAGAGATCATTAACACGTGTGTCAGAATGCCGTATTACAAGGTTCATTATTAATCATCCTCATAATAACGATCCGATATCGAAAGTTAATTATTTACACACATACAAAGCACAAGAAAACAAATTTGAACTTACTGGTGATGAGAGGAATTAACGACAACAGAGTCAGGACGGCTAGGTGGTCTGGTGGAGTAAGGCTCCGGTCAAGCATCTCTAGATACCAGGTTCGATTCCTGGCTCCGTCGTTAATTTTTCGAAATCACCAGTTTTCAAATTTATATCTCCGTTAATCATTTACACTTGTATGTATGTGGTAACCATCAGACAGTAGAGGTGTATTATTATTCATTTTAATTTAACCATTTGGCGGAGGAGGTTTATCGATTCTCTTTATGTATAACAATGCAATAGCAAAAGTGTGATTATCCCGCATACTCGCCTCTCCCAGAAACATCTCAAATTATGCTCATTTCTGAACGCCAAACACCATAACTCCAAAAATTCGGGAAGTTTCGAGCAGAGGTCAGGATAACTGATTACACTTCAGACCGTTTTATGAAAGCTTAAGTATATCTTTATTGTTTGTCACATCACACTCTTACATGTTCGCCAGTCAGGCATCGACTGCCGCCCGCGGGTCCCCGCTCTCACACCTCTGCCCGAGATGTCGCCGATGACGAGGAGCCTGCTGCGATCCCGCAACAGTATCCAACTTACTTCCAGAATAAACGAATATTCATTTTTAATCATATAGTATAATTATTTGATTAGTCGTACCGCTTTATTACCTACATTTTTTTACCAAGTCTAAGATATTTGGACAACCAATGGCTTATTTTCAGCGTCCCAAAAAGGCCTGTGCTGCCCTTCGCATTTTTTCTTTGTTCAACCATTATTATTGCCTAAAGAAATTAGTGCCTAATGTTCAAGTCACGAAAGTGCACGCGGCTGGAGTCTCACAACTCGAAGCCAAATTATCGTACAAGTATTTTGCCCCGCTTATGGATACGTATTATGAATTGTTTCTTTTTTTTCCAATATATCAGCGATGCTGAGCAAACTTGATGATTCTGTGGGCATTGTGGTTGAGGCGCTCCGTCAACGCGGCATGTTGCACAATAGTATCATAGTTTTCTCAACTGACAACGGTGGCCCAGCAGCCGGCTTCAATCTCAACGCAGCGTCCAACTGGCCATTGAGAGGAGTCAAGAACACACTCTGGGAAGGTATGTCCTCTCTTCAGAATCAATGTTTGACGGCTTTTATTTTTTTCTGTGACGGACAAGGATTGGTTCTGAATTTTCGTTTCTCCACTGAATTGATTTTTTGTGCTTTTTTCTGTGTTATATTTAGATCTTTTGATAATTATCATATGCCGAGGATTACCAGCGATAAAATGTGAAAAAAAGGTCCAGAGGTCAACATACTTTAATTCAAGAAAGTTGAACCTGCGTGCGTTTGAAAATTTTCGTCCACACTCGATCTGCTCATAGTCTGCCAAAGGTTGGCGAGATCTGAGCGTGGTCTGCAAGATTCCACGGTATGCTCAGGATAAGCGCAACCAAATTATAGTCAGTGCGTGTCTGTGTTAATTGGGTGAAGCTTTTACGATCACTAAATTACAAGGTTGCAGTTCGTTCAATATTGACATGAAAAATATTTTTATTTTCGGATTAGTTGCAGCCTTATAAGGGGCCAGGTTGTTGGATGCAACTGAAATTCTTCACAGAAACGACTGCATCACACTCTTGGTTGTTATGAAAGTTATAAATGTGGCAAAGACTCTTTGGGTATTTTAACTTTCTTTTGTACCAACTGTGGTATAAGGGACTGGTCCGAGTGATGATACGAAAGGGAAAATTTTTGTAGATTATAGTTTTCCGTAATAACAACTTAGAGATGCATACTTTTCAGTGTCGTCTACCCTCTGATTAATATCACGTTATATTCAGGAGTTTCATTGGTTTTTACGCAGACGATGCACTTAACTTCTGAACTCTTACAGTTTTCAATGGAGTGATCTCCAGCACGTTGACAACATGCTTCGATTTTCGTGAATTTTTTCCAACTATGGCTGTATTAGAGAAGAGTCCAATTTCGAAATTTTCAGGTGAGTTGAAAAATTAACGATGAAGCCAGGAATCGAACCTGGTATATGTAAAGAGATGTTTCATCATAAAGACATCTCAGGTGTGCACATGTCGACAAGCTTCACACACTAGTCCAAAATGTGTCTTCTCGCGACGAATTTCAAATATATATGGCTGTATTGTGAACACTTAAAACATCTAATCAGAATAAAATCATTGTAAATACGGCAGCTTTGCCATCACGCACGCACACACAATAACCTGATAGCTTTGATTAATAATGATCGAAGAAAGGTGTACTCATGTATTTAACTAGTTACGAGGTTCACATTTTTTTTTCTTTTAGCAAAAATTCAAATGTATATGCAGTTTTGATATTAAAGAATCTGCGTTGTCTTACATAATAGCAGAAGCACATTGATATCATGGTATTACCTTGAAAAATCATGCGCCGAACGAATTAAAAAATCATCCTATTGAAATGCGCCGCTGTATTTTTATTTCTGCATATATTACAGAGCGATAGAACTTTAGTATCGAAAAATATTAGGAGTGGAATTGATTGAGAATCGAAAGTTTCATTCCATATTAGTTTAAAGTTGATTTTTTTGTGAATAAAAATCGAATATGTTTAACTGGTAATAACTCATCTTAGAATTAACATATCACAATAGTTCAAAAACAGAAGATGAAGGTAAAGATCTACTAAAAAATAAGCGAAAAACAGCTGATTGATGTACAGACATAAAGATTCAGCCTACTGTTACATGACGAAGACATTTTTTTTTAAGGTGCAGCACTGATTTCTGTCTCATCAGTATACCTATGGGGCGATAGAAAAAGAGAAATGTGAACATATGTATAATATGTCGAAGGGTTATGAAAACAATAACACACCGTGATTCGTCTAAAAAAAAGCATAATTCATTTTGATGAAACAAAAACAAAAAAATTAATAATGAAACGAATTGAAAGCACCACGTGGGTTACTAACCTAAAAAAAAGAATCAACAACTAAATGTATATGCTCCTCCCTTATCTATCAATCCGAACTTGTTCTATTTTCTCCCCAGCTTCTTCTCTTGTCCGTCTGGTGTCGCCACCTCCCAGACGTCTAATCCTTGAAGGTGCGTATGTGTGTACATGTACACAAAGCTTACACCTCCCCCCCTTAAGGTGCACAATTCTCTTCAAAAGTGAATTCAGCTTAGAGTATCAGGAATTATTCTGCAATGGGAATAAGCTTCGTGACATGATATAAGCCCATAGATTTTTTACCGCTTTCAGTGTTTATTTTAAAAACTGAATCCGAAATTTTTTCTTCTATTTCGAAAGGGCCAATTCTTATTTCGTCCATTTTTTTCCTATTTAGTTTATTGCCATTTATTACATAGACCATATCCCCTTTTTGAAAATCATGCTTTATTCTGTTTTTATCGAATAAAGTTTTGTTATATTCGTGTGATTTCTTTGATTTGAGCAGTGCTATCTTTCGGTCTTGTTCTAGATTTTTAGAATTTTTAGAACAGTCGCTTATAATTTTCAACTCCGGAGGTAGTAGGTCCATGTACTCACCATTCATCAGGTATATAGGAGAGAATCCTGTAACGGTATGAACTTTTTTGTTGTATGCATTGTGACGTGGTATTTCGTACCCCGTCACTTTGTTTAATTATCGCATTCCCCTAGGTGCAGATATCGCTAAAAATAACGAAAGCACGTCTGAGGCCAATACTCCAAAAATGAACGACTAATTATCTTTAAGTTGATTTCTCTTTACTAAGCTAATTGTATGCTATTTTCTAATTCTGTAATGCTCTTCGAGAACCATCCGCGAGACCTTCACGTCAAGATACCAGGACACTGCCTGACAGGGGTCACGTACCAGCTCAACATCAACACAACCGACTACAGACGAACGAATACCGCTGAAACCACTCCCAATGGATGCCTATCTAGTTGTCGAACAGGGTCGTGCGTGACGCACAAACAGCACCTCCAACTATTTGAGACTTATCGGCCAGGAGCCGAACCACGAACGAATGCTTCTACCGCTCGGATGCATCGTCAGGCGGCGTACAGGGCTGTGCGTCAAAAACACAACAAAGCCTCCCGTCGACGATACTTATCAGCCTGGAGCTGAACCGACCCTAACATCTACTAAGTCGTTGACTATCCAATAAAAGACGGTTTTCTCTTCACGAACCGTCTTATCGAAGGACTGCGGCGTGGAATAGGCTAATGATATGCTGACCACGTGGATCTGGTGGATCTAGTGTGGGGATCCGGGTTGAGGGCCATCACCACCAGATCGTTCCGGCATAAGGGCTTCGATGAGCGAGGGCCGGGATGCAGCGCCGACGAAATAGCTACAACGGGGAGTACCAGTAAAGCAAGGAGTGCGTTACAGTCGATCGCAAGTCCAAAGGACCGGTGACGTAATATTGCCGCACACCTCAATATCGCAACACATGAGCAGTACGACCCCCCCTCTCACCAACGATACCGCATAGCTGAAGGAAAACATCTCTAACAACCTTCCGACGTCCCGATACCTCGATACCTGTCGTCGAGGGAAAAGAAAATCAAGCGGCGAGGGATTATCGCCGCCTACCCATGGACCAGGCCTACGCGACCTGCTGGTCCAATTAAAATACCGCAAATTTGAGGAAGAATCACGTGACAGCAGCTCGACGAAAATCAGGATCATCGCTCATCTCGTCACTCTACGTTCAGTTACTGACACTAACAGTCGTGCTATCGTAATCTTCTGTGTCTTATCGCTACCTTACCGCATTCTCTCGCACCTGTTATATCTTCTTTTACGTAAGTGAGGTTCCTTTTCTATTTTGTAAAGCCACGAGATTACTTGCAATATATCGTACCTTTACCTTTATCTCTTTCTCTCTTCACCTTGCAGTTGGTCTGCTTGAGCCAATTGGGCTCGTATCTTTTCTCTTTATCTTGCAGTTGGTCTGCTTGAGCCACCTGGGCTCGTACCTTATTCTCTCTTATCTCTTATCTTGTCCCTTTTTCTGTCTTATTGCAAGTAACTTCGCGACTGGTTGATTATTACTTACGCATTGTAGTGACTATTGTTTATTTTATTATCTTTCTCTTCTGGACTATTTGAATGTCTAATATCGCTGTCTAGCAGCGCGTCCCGTTAAAGGATCAATTTTTATCTTAGCTATTGAGCTTTGCTATTTTGTTATATTTTCTCTGATTAGTTTCTATCTGTCTCTTTACCTATTATCGTTGATTATCGTATCTTAGTGAGTGTACCGCGGGAGCGATCTTATATTGCTGCGCGGTCCCGCTCATCGTTCATTTGACATTGGAGTATTGTGCCGTATCGCATAACATCTTTTTCACTATTTTCTTCGCTAATATCGCTGATCGTAGTTGTCCGTAGTCTATTTGGTTTGCCGTACGTTGCATATTAATTATCTTGAATATTGTTTGCCGTATCTTGAATTACCTTCTATCGTACCGAATATTATCTCCTTTTCTCTCGCACTTACCGCAAACTAGAGACTACGTATTATCTGTTATTCTCTATATTTTATGCTAATTTTCTATTTGACCTGTCGCTTGAATTTACCTTGTAATTCATAATTCCTTGTCTGCCTATTTCTGATCATTCTGGTAATGTGATAACTATTACAATTGTTGTATTTCGCATGTGTTTATAATCGCTTCTCATATTTTATGATTTATTTGCTTACCGCTTAATTTAAGTACAGTATATCTTTTTCTGTTCTGCCTATCTATCATAAAACCGTGTTAATCGTTACCTTCAGTATCGCGAGCTTGCGCATATTTCCCGCTTATTCGGAAAACGTTCCGTTATTTGTTAACTCTCTCGCTTAACCTTTCTCTGGCTGTAAATATTGTTAATTATCGCATTTATCGTAATTGTAACTCAATCTCTTCAGCTACTTGCTTGTCATTAAACTTATCGCCTCTTGTTTAATATATTTGACATTATTCCTGCTTCACCTGTTTCTTATTTTATCTATTGGATTCGACTCCGCCCCTCTACCATTATCTTGTCTCTCTGAGCGAACTGTGCAAAACCGTCGTAGAACCTGACCTTACCTTTATCTATTACCTTTACCTTTACCTTTGTCTTTTTCTTTAATTATCTATTTTGACGCACGTGCGTCTGGCGCCCAACAATCGTACCTTTCTCCCTTAGTATCTCTCTCTCTATCTAATTATTCAGGTTAGTGACTGCGCCGTAGGGTAACCAATTATCGTTGTATCGTTTCACCCTCAACTGTATGAAAAATATTGGTTACAGCATTTACACATACTTCTGCGATCTTCGACCAAGCCTTCTTTTCACAGTCGTTATTGAGCATACATCTTATTCTATTTACGAGGGTTTGATTCAGGCTCTCGTTTAGTCCGTTGGAAAAGGGGGCATCTACCGCTGTGAGAATTAATTCGATGTTTCTCTCTTGAAGGTGATTTTTGAATTCTTTTGAGTTGATTGCTGGGTATTGATCTGCGACTAGTACCTCAATCGCATTTTCTTTCGGAATCTTTTCAATTAACTTTATGAAGTCTTGAGCCAGTTGGTTTTTCGAGCATAAGATATAAGCACATCTCATAAAGTGGTCTACTAGTGGATGTAGATATCTTTTAGTCGATCTTTGTCCACCGAATCCACCGATTATATCCAAGGACATTACTTGGAATGGTCTTTCTGCTGGACCTAGATGTGACATCGGTCCAAATTTATCATTTAGTCTTGTCTTGTTTTTTATACTGTGTGACGTGGATTTTTCCCGCTCTTCGGTCACTCGGAGAAAATGACCGAGAACCTACCGCGTGCACAATAATTTGGCGTCCACGATGTACCCTGGATCTAAAACAATATCGCAAAGTTTTTGTTGGGCGCCTGGCGTGATTAACACGCCTCGAAATCATTAATACGCTATTCCTCGGGCATATGCTCGATAGCTCAGTACCGCGGAGAGGGAAGGGGTAATTTTTGGAGAGAGAGAGAGACACTCGAAATATACATGCTATTTAACAAAAGTAAAATAAAATCATATATTTCACAATAGCGGTGATACAAAACAAAAAAAAAGTATAATTCAAAAATCGCTCATCGCGAGTCTAAAACTAAATAGAAAATTACACGTAACCTACTCTATTTCTTGCTCTAATGAGCTCGCGGCTCCCTAACTAAAACGTCCCTCGACGATCACAAAATCCACATACGCAGTTCTCAATTTGCAAATTCGCCATTTGTTCTCCATGGCGATTACTGCTCAAAACGAAACTCAAACTAATTATTCGACGGTGCGCCGTCAGGTCTCGCAACTTGAAACACCATGCTCAAACTTCTCGTCTCAACTGCTGCGCAACGCTACGGCAATTTCGACTATACATCGCCTAACCTCGACTAAACACTATCTTAATTAAAAGTAAACTTAACTAAGCGCAAGCACCACTACATTTAACTTCACCTAAACACAAGCTCAAAGTAACCCAACTCAAACTACCTCATCTTAAATAACGGGTACGGAACTCAATGCAGGCGCAACTAAACGTAACCTAAACTATACGCAATCGCAACGCATCCGAACTTAATTCTTTTCAAAATCCTCCAAAACGTTACCCGCTAATCCGAGCACTCCAATTCGGTACTTCCCGACCTACTCGAGAGGTGACACAAAAAAAAAACGATAACGCGGCTCGACCCGGTACAGCGAAATTCGGCTATACTTGATTTCACTAACGAGAAAGATTCAACTGAAACCCGTGACTCTACTCAACTTTTTCAGAAACTCAAAATTTACTTTACTCTAACTCGCGTACTCAGGCTACGGTCATCAAGCAAGAGAATCGGCAAAAGAATTTCGAGTACTTTTCTACAACGCAAATCCAAAACGGCTATCCGTTACTCGGCAAGCCTTTTCACAATTATGCTCGAAATTCAATCGCGGGGATAGAAGCAGCGCTTACCTTCTACATCCTTGCAACCCCCTTTCCATTCCCTTCGCGATTTTTGGGCGACTCCATTGCTTCGCGAAACTCCCCCAAAACGTGACTACTAATCACGACCGCCAGAACTAGAGTGGTTTCAAAAACCTACCACCTGCCGCAACACGGATCTCGATACGCCATCCCACACGTGACGTCATACCCCCAAGAATACGCAATAATCGATCCGTCATCGATTTTGTCGATCGCGCAACTCGACGCGCACCTTCGATAGCATCGCTGCGCAGAACTTAAAGCTAGCTCGCAATCTCGTCCTCCGCGCAGCTCCATGACATCTTAGCGGTGAGCGTGGTGCTCCCTCGTCGCTAGTCGGTCCGTCGCAAGTTCACTGGTCAATTGTTGGCGGGGTGAACGGGAAGAGGCTGCGGCGCGCCGGCCGCCAGCGGGAATCGCGTCCACCTTGGATTCCCGCGATGCGGGGATCTGCGTCGGCTCCCCCTCCGCAGCCTCGACATCCTTCCTTCGCAATTGTCGCTAGTCCGCCACTTCGCACTTTCCTCGAATTCGGTGTCGACTTCTTGCCTGATGCCGTTGTAGCTCGAAAAATAAAAAAAACAAAAAAAAACTGAAATATCTTACGCTGGTCGCTAAAGTGTCCCCTCTCGTAGTTTCGGATGCGTGACTCTAGTCCTGGCGCTCTTTTCCAAAAACTTCGCGACTCAATTTCGGAAATTTCTAAATTTTTGATTTCGCCCAGGGTTCAAGGAGCCCCTTGTAACGGGCATCAAAAATGCCTCGTTACAACTGATATCACAACTTTTGCAAATTTTTCTTATGTTTGATAAATGTGGTGCTATATAACATGGTTTCTATTTTGTTTCTATTTGATTAATCCCAATATGACAGAATTTTTTGTGGATTGTCTTTATTAATATTTTACTGTAATTCTCACTTAAGACTATTTTTTTCCTTTCCTTTTTGTTTTTTTGCAATAGATGTTATTTTCCATAATAAGGTACTTATTGTTTTTTCAACATGTGTTGTGCCTCTGGTCGTTTTTTATATCTTCTATGCTTATAAAATGAACCCTTCTTTATCTGTCTTTCTCATTTTCATAGTGTTCGTAAACCGGATTTCTGCTGAGGCAGTCAGCTTCCGTGTTTTCCTTTTCGGGATTGTCTTTAATTTTGAAATTGTATTGCGATAGATATAATGTCATGTCACCCAATTCATCATCTGTTCTGTTTTTCATATTTGAATTTTCTAATGGTTTGTGGTCTGTGTAGACAAGGAATGTATTACCAATTAGCGAATGTTGCCAGAATTTTAAGCTCTCCTTAATAGGTAGACTTTCTAAGAAAATTGCTTTCTTCTCTTTTTGTGAATCACTTAATTTTTTTGGAAAGTATGCTACGGGTTTTTGCGTACCATCTTTCTGTGTCTGTTTCAAGATAGCTCCGATACCTTTGATGCTCGCGTCTGTACAGATAAAAGTTTCAGCCTTATGGTTATAGATGGTCAGAATTGGTTTCGAGCACAAATACTCTTTTACTTTGCTGAAGGCAATTTCACAATTATTAGACCAATCGAATCTCACATCCTTTCTCAGCAAGTTGCGGGGAGGGTCGAGCAGTATTGAAACCTTGGGAATATATTTTCCATAGAAATTGACTTTGCCTAGGAATTGTCATATTTGTTTCCTATTTTGTGGTGTCGGGAAGTCTATTATAGATTTTAGATTATCTTTCAAGGGAGTTATAGTATCTTCCATAATGATGTGACCAAAATATTTGACTGAGTTAGCTACGAATCTGCATTTTGTCAGTTTAAGACGGAATCCTTCTTCCATAATTGCATATAGTAATTTCTTTAAGTGGTCTAAATGTTCGTCGAACGTTCTTGAGAAAATCATTAAATCATCTATATAGTTCATAACGAAATTTGATAAGTTGTATTTTAGAATTATATTCACTCAAATCCTTTGAAATATGGCCGGAGACGTTTTCAATTCAAAAGGTAGGCAGGTCCATTGATAATGACCTTCTTGCGTCACAAATCCAGTTTGTTGACGATCTCCAATTCACAATGGTATGGACCAGAAAGCTGAGTTTATGCCAAGCGTTGTCAAAAATTTGCAATCAATCGTTTTAACCATCAAATCCTCAATTAAGGGAAAGGGTTGCGATTGGGGTACTATTAGTTCATTTATATCTCTAGAATCGATACACAGTCTAGTCCTCTTTCCTTCATCTCTTCCATAAGTCAATGTGAATGGTGCTGCGACTGGGCTGCAGGATTCCTCAATTAAGTTACGTTTCAATAATTGAGCTACCTGTTTTCCAGTTTCCACTTTATCTTCTAACGAACATCTATACGGTCGTTTGTAGCAATATTTATCTACTTGTAGGTCTATGGAATCTTCGTAATTCTTTACTTTACCCACATCGTACTTGTCCTTTGCGAAAATACTTTTATAGTTATCTAATAGGGTATTTATCTCACTTCTTTGGTTAGTTTTTAACTGTTCCATATCCGAAGAGAATTCATCTATATTAATACCCTCATTAAAATTTACTTGAAATTAATCAGATTCATTTTTCATCTCAAGATCTTCTTTACTTTGTATCTTGTTTTTGTTATTGAATTTGGTTCTAATGTATAACTCATCTTTTGGTAAATTATCATTATTTTCTTTGGACTTTATTTCTTCTTGTAATTGGATATTTAAATTCCTATCATGGGTCAATCCAAATCTTTTTCTAGTATCTAGTGATAAGATCATATCATAATTGAATTCGTCATTGTTGTACACAAATACATTAATTTTATCTGTAATGTTGAGTATATTTGCATTTACTGTTATTAAGCCATTAGTTTTACCCCTACCACTAATTGTTTTTATTGTGCTACTGAAGTTTCCTTTCATTAAATTTATTATTTTCACCAATTTGGAGTTTATCAGTATGATATTTGAACCAGAATCATAAATACCTCTGCATTCATAAATACCTCTGCATTCAGTATTTTCGTTTCGTATCACCTTGACCTCAACTAGGGTGGGGAAATCTGGTTTTTTGGATCTTCTGTGTTGTCAATTTCCAGTATAGTATTAGTCATTCTTTTTTGTTCAGTGGTTTTGTGTTTGTCTTCTTTGAACCAACACAAATCTTCATGGTGATATCTGTTTTTATATCCTCTGCTCTCATAAATTACACATGGCTGTTTCAAATTGGATCTTGCTTCTGTTTTCATCATCTATGGTTTGTTTTCATTTACTTTGTTTGATTTCTTTCTCATGTTTTCATATATTCTTAACTCACTTAATAATTTAACTGGAGTTGTGGTGTCCTGTCTGTCAATTTTGTTTCTAACGAACGTTGGTAGTCCATCAGCAATTAGATCTACCAATGTTCTGTTATCCATATTTTTATTGGATTCCAATAATAAATGTTCTTTTTTTAATGCATACTCCAGAATTGAACCGGTGAAATACTTGTAGTTTATCGCAAGAGTGACAGATGACCAACCTCTATCTGCAAAAGTTGATAAAATATTTTCTTTCCATTTATTCCATTCGGAGTTTAATGTGTGTTCGATCAACATAGAGTTGAACCAATCCTTTACTCCATCATCCAAGAATAATCTCAGAGCTTCAATTTTTTCAACGTCACTTCCAATACACGATCGATCACATTCGCTTTCATATGTCTGTAACCATTGGTTTGCGCTCACTTTTTTCAATCAAATTTTTCGCACAGTTTGTTCAAATTTCTGTTTTCATTCTCTCTTGTAGGTTCTTCTCTCTCACTAAATTTTTCAAGAAATTTCGTTAAGTTTTCAACTACTTGTTTCGCAGCAGTGCTCGGTGCAGTTTGTTCCGGGGTAGCAATATCTGCTAGCAGAAAGTCTTTGACTGCCATATTGCCACTTTCATCTTTATAGAGCGTTAGGATTTCATCATTTAGCTTTATCCACACATTTCTGCATTGAACACGTTTTTTTAATGTATTTGCAGTTTTTCTGAATTCTGGTAGTTTTATAATTTCTGGATGTTGTTTGTATGACTGATAACATTGTGAAATGTGGAATTTTTTTCCATCTTCATCGGTTATGGATTTGATTATAATGGTAATAGACTTGGGGTCCTCGTCGGCAGTCAATTCACATCCAAATTGTAGTTTCGCCATTTCTTCTACTCTTGTCCACAAACTAAGAGTTGTTGATTTGTAATATGTCGAAGGGTTACGGAAACAATAACAGACCGTGATTCGTCTAAAAAAAAGGCATAATTTATTCTGATAAAACAAAAACAAAAAAATTAATAATGAAATGAATGAAAAGCACCACGTGGGTGACTAATCTAAAAAAAAAGAATGTCCAACTGAATGTTCATGCTCCTTTCTTTTCTATCAATCCGAACTTCTTCTATTCTCTCCCCAGCTTCTTTTCTTGTCCATCTCGTGTCGCCACCACCCAGAGGTCTAATCCTTGAAGGCGCGTATGCGTGAACATGTCCACAAAGCTTACATATGTATATATATTATGTATATACATATATTATTCACACTCGCGGAATTTGTCTTTTTTTCACTAATGTGGATGGTCTATCTACCGATACGGGGCTGGTAGTATCAAAATTAGATAATACTAAATAATTATTCATACTTATACATACTCAAAATATTTACACATATTTACAGTGTTTTCACTCTAAAATATGTATAGATATATACACAAGACGCGACCATCTTGAGGCACCAGATACCCTACCCCAGGTTTTGACCTGAGGTTTTAAATACTCCAGGTAATTTTGATTCAAAACCCCAAGGTAGGGTTTCCGTTTCACCATCCTGCAACCACCTCTTATCGTCGCACCAACTTGAAGCCGACTTGTTTTGTACAATCCTATTGACAGTATGGTTCCTATTTCTAATGAGGTGCTGAGGCTTTATAACATCTACATGTTGAAGCAGGCATTCCTTATAATCGTCAAACGTGATTGTTCTTAGGGTTGAGCCTTTGACCCCCTTTGCACGTTTCTTGTCCACATCCTCCATAGTTTGAAATGCAGAGAGTTTTGTGCGTAGGCCGACAAAGTCAGTCATAATTTCACCATTATTTCTATCCTTCATCAGACCCAAACGCTTCTTATTCACCCGGGGGATATCGTATATCCGTATGCATTGTCGAGGGGATAGTCTGAGGTATCAAAGTGCTCATCTACATCACGTTTGACGATTTCGTAGATGTTGGACACGTTGAACTGCTATATCAAGCTGTCAGTATCGGTATATAATAATTTGGCCTGATTATGAAACTTACTTCTAATATAATTCTAATAAAAACCGTATAGTACGATTTTGGACAGGTCTAGAATGGTGGCGTCGATGTAAATAGTTTTGTTGAAATAGACCCTCAACCTTCTTATCTTGATGACAATTATGTTCTCATCGAACACGGTGCAGCTATAGAAGTTCCGACTCGCTATCAGACTCCTCGCCCCATCCTTACCCTCCCATCTTCGTACTAATTTTACATTTTTATGCTTCCGCAATTCTCCATGGTTTTGGCAAAAACCACGTTTGTTCATTGGTTTGTAATTTGTCTCAAATTTGTTGTTTGATTTCAACTTTCGAAATCACGTGCACTTCAACCACAATCATACCCAAAGCTAAGCACTGCTTCAAATTACGATAGTGTAAGGTGCATTCATTTTTCGGTAGTAGTGTGGCTGCAAGTCTTGCCGATTTGCTACCTGGAGGTATAAAATGTTCAGGGCAGAGCGGTAGATCTTTATGCGCCTCGTGCAATTTTACCCGGTGTTACGTGCAGCTCTTGTTTAGTCGTGTGCTTGGCACGTTTTTTCTCTTTAACTTGTTTATTTTTTCGTAGGTTACTCAAACTCATTGTTAATGGTTATGGTTTTCTTTATTTTCTCTCGCACGTCCATGTAAATCGGGCGTCGCGAGATCTCTGGCTAACGCCACAGCGTGTCAACGGTTTTCGAGAGAGGGGAAAGGTCCCAAGCGCGCCTCTGGCGGCTGACGAGTCGCACGAGCGGCAACTTTGACTATATATACTGGCCAACGGCCTGAATACTGGGTAATCCAAGTCGACCTCGAGAATGTATCTAACTGGCGAATCATCTAAAATGGAATACCTGAATCTCTTTGTTGTCACACCACTCGAAAGAATCAAGGGGTAAATGCTTACTCATAGCCACACTGTACAGGTTGTTCACATCGAAATACGTTAAGTATGATTCCTCTTTTCTAGGACCGACATTAGCCCCCATAATCCGATTATTCGCTTGGGCGAAGCGATTCGAACACTGCGCCACACCACCCCGTACGCTTCTCTCGATAGACAACACCATTTGGGGGTCATCTAAGATTTGAAGATTGACCCTGGTATGCTTTAGCACAGCATTGAATGCAAGCCCCGGTGCGGTGTAGTAATGCAGGGGGTCTAACTCGTACGAATTCATACAACTACTGCGGAAATTTTCAAATATATCGGTAAGCAAAAGGACGTTTGTTTTGAAAAATAAAGCCGAGTACTCACCTAACGTATAGAATTTACCTCAAACGTTTTTCGTGTGCTGATGATCATCCTCCGTTACGTGCGAATCGTTGAGGGTGGAATAGAAATCTTGTTTACGCGGTCATTCTAATTCATCCAGTTTTTTCCAACTATCAACGTACTCATATGGGAAAACACCTTTACGAGTCAACTCGAATTTTTTGGGGTCGCGGTAAAACGAATGAGTTATCCCTTTATCCGCCGCATCGATATACGAGACCAATTTCTCCACGCTACTCGCCATAAACCGCAACGAATCTATGACTCTCAAGCTCATGAAAGTTCCATCGACCATTTGCGTTAACGAGATATATTTTTCTTTGTTAACCGGCAGTAGAGTTATTCCACCGATTCTCTTCGAAACTAAAGATTTTATTACAAAATGGGAATCATAACCCGACAAATTGTGAAACACCACCGGAATGGTGAGTGTCTTCTGGAAATTCAAATTGCACCCGTTGCGAGCGGGGCCGCAATATTCACCTGTGAAATGACAATGATCGTAGCATTTCTTGTCCTCCTGCAAGAAAGGTTTCTCGCAGATATAACAATTTCGCGCACGATCGCGCTGCACTCGGCTAAGACTCTCTATTGGAACAATGTTTTTTTATAATCGTTTCTACTTGTACAGCTAATTCACACAACTGATTGACAAACCAATACACGCAGTCAACTCCACGTTTACTGTGATACCCCGACAGTGTATCATTCATACGCGCGATGCACGTAGTATTCTGCACTGTACGGGATATGAGCTCGAGATCCATTCACAGATGGCTTTAATATACATTCGAGATTCGCATAAACAATGAATAGTGAAATTATTTTGTTTCTAAAATTTGAAAATTTCAATATTTCTCCTTCGGAAACACCATTCAAACTTTGTTGGATAGAATGCAATCTATCCTGTGATTTTCATAGCTGTTCTTGACTTCAAAGTGGAATAGGCATCTGTCACCAAAGAACTGTTTAGTCTTACATTTTGAAACTTGACTGCCTACTAACCGCGATAGATTGCTAATCCAAGCAAAGTTGAATCGAGGTATGAAATTGTCTATGTCAACGTTATCGTCCACATGACTTCCAACCATGAGCAAGTGAATGGCAACATCATTCTGGCTTATCCAATTTTGACTCAGATGCAGAAGAACGATGACGCTCCCCCCTGTACTGAGACACATTTACAAGGTTTTACGGTAACCCCGTAAACATTTATTTTTAAATTATTCAGTTTTTCAAATTTATCCACGTCGCGCAGAGTCGTGGTGAAATTTATACATGTGCAGTCGAGTTCTTCGATCAATGGCTTGTAGGTGCTAGTTTTGGTTGAATTGACGAGCGCGGGGGGGGCGAGCTGCAATTGCGGCCCACAGGAAACATCGCTCATTCTGGGTGTTGACCACCACTTTTTTGTCTGTAATATCCTTGGGCTGCTTCACAAACGTGGAAATTCCAACGCGAAGAGGATCATGGGAGCTCATATTACCACAGCATCGACTATTTCCCGCAGACTCTACCCAGAATCACGATGCTCAAAGTCTTCAACTTTGCCGAGCAGCCGCTCGATCATTTGATTTGTGAACCATTTTTCCAGGTCAGTCCTTGGAAAAATAATGCCGTTGCGACTGATGAAATATTTTGTTTCGACACTCACAGCCTCACCTTTTACATTTCCGAATTTAGCTCCAAGAATTACATATACTTTCACATTACCTCAATTTTCCTGCATTGGAGTTTTTAAATGTTCAGCGGCAACAACTCCAACATCCACTAAAAATTCATGTAAATCGCGATGTTGCAGATTCGTAACGATGCCGGTATGGATTCTGCTTTAAATAGCGCTATTAATATAACTCCACCGCACCCAATCACATACGTTGCTGCTGCTGCTACCGATGCCACCGCCAACGAAGGTACAAAGTTCTTAAGATTTCACCTGGCACGATTGCATCAGTGAGAGCGTATTTTGATGTTGAAATTTTTCGCTCAAACGCACCTTCGGTTTGTTCAAGACAGTGTTTATGAGGTACATATTTTCGAAACAGATATTTTTCCACCTAACGATAGTAGATCTGTTTCCTTCGGTTAGAGGTAGTGGGCATAGCAAGTTGTGACACTTTATTCTCCACAATAATGATTCGATAAAATAAATAAATTAGAGGTAAGATAGCACAGACAAAATTGTAAAGATGAACTTGTAAAGATAAACTGGTTGAAATAAAATGGTAGAAATAAAAGTGTAAATATAAATAATCAATAGTCATTCATTCGTCCAAACATTCACACAACTTAAAATACGCCTTCTATGCACAATACGCCAAAATGAAATGCTTTCCTTCTCTTGGTCTTCAAATGCTGTTCCTAGTCAAATTCTGCTTCTGCAACATGCGAGTCACTTGCCGTTCCTGTTCTTGTTCTTTCCTTTGCTCTCGTTAGGTAGCTAGTTAGAATTCTGGTGGGCAGCTTCAGGTTTCGCAGACGTCGTTACTACTGATCTCTGTTCTGATGTACCAGTTGGATTCGGAGCTTGCACACGTTGAATTTGCGACAATAGCAGCAAGGACCGGAAAGATGCCAAATATTCGGTGAAATTCGTATTGTGAATAACTGAACTATTGAACTTCTAACAAAACTGAAATTTCGACTACTGCGGAGGATTTCGTTGGAGGACTCTTCAGTTTGGCATCTTCTCGCAGAGTCCCTTGCTTCGCCTTTTATGCTCCGGATTTATCGCTCGTTCCACCACACTGGTCAGAGATTACTTCCCTTCAGTCGAGTCAAATCCGAAACATTCCCGCCCATATTCAAATGCTTATAATGTTACAAAGTTGTATGCACTCTCCATCTTCTCACCGAGATCAGCACATACTTGTTTATTCATATTTTCTTATGATTGAAAAAATCAAACTTTTAATAACGACGATAGTAAAGCGAATGACTATACTCTCATTGTGCGAGCCGTTATATATCATATAGGCGGACCATGAGAAGCGTGGGGGCGTATAACATATTGGCACATGAAAAGGGTCACAGGCTTCAGGTATCTCTCGTTACGTCCATGAAGGGGGTTTACTCCCGAGCGGTATGAACAAACAGGTTCGGCTTCGCTTTTACGTACTAGACAACCGGAAGTTGGGATAAGTGTTGAATAAACTTGGGTATATTTGATATAACGATTATGTGTTTATTGCGTAGAAGTTGAAATAGCGGTAAGAATGAAGTGGGCTGTGCGAAAGATATATGAGATCTAGATGTGACGGTATTGAGAGTTAGAATAGGAGTGTCTCCAGAGACCAAATGTACGGGTGTAGAAATGGTGTGCGGATTCTGAAGCAAGGGAATGGAATTAGGTGAGTAAGAGCGATAGTGAGTAGCGTAAGGCTAAATAGAGATAAGAGGACAGCACAGCGACGATGATATTATTATAAGAACTATGGAAGAGTTAGCGAGTAGGATAATAGAGAAAGGTGGTACGCTGGACGTAACAATCTAATGAGTTTTCACCCCGGAATCGCACGAGGACAATGAGCCTCCAGCGCGGCTTTCACCTAACTTACTCGAACCCGTTCAAAAAGGCAACATGCGCACATAACTGTAAACTTTTTAAAGATAAACTAGCAACATTTACTTGAGCTAAGTGAATTTTTTTCTCACGCTGTACATGACTAACTTTTCTTTTGCTGAAGGGGGTGCACTTGAACGAAGTGGTATGGTGAGTATCGCTCTTTATGAGTCCTAAGTATTTCTGACGTAGAAACCATTAGTTTTGAGAACGAAGTATGTTAGGAAAAAAGTAATACTTGATTTTTTTGCATACCCATTAGTATGAAACCGTACGTGACTAACTTTTCTTCGGCTAAGGGGGTGCACTTAAACTAAGTGGTATGGCGAGTATCGCTCCTTATGAGTCCCAAGAATTTCAGACGTAGAAACCATCAGTTTTAAGAACGAAGTATGGTGGTAAAAGGTTCATACTTGATTTTTTTGTGTACCCATCAGTTTTGAAACTGGACGTGATTAACTTCCTTCAGCTAAGGGGTGCACTTGAGCTGAGTGGTATCGCAAGTGTCGCTCGTTATGAATCCTCAGAATTTCAAACGTAGAAACCTTGTTTTAATCGAAGACTGTACCTAAGCCGGGCGCGCATATCGTACGGCAATGCTACTGACTTTCGCAAATCTCGAGTATAAGGGATTAATTTTGTAAACTGCACTTGTACCCGGCGAATTCAGAACGCAAGTTATTTAATTTTGTGAACGTCTGATTTTTCAACGATGGATTAGCGACAGGGTGTCGCAATATTTCTTGTGAGTTTCAAGGTTTGTATACTTTTATGGAAATGTAAATGTATTGTGTCATTGATTTGTATACTTTTATGAAAATATAAATATATTGTGTATGAATTAATTTCGATATAAGTTATCATGAGTTACCTATACATCCTAAACCAAGCGGCAATCTTTTTTTCTCTATAACTCGCGAGGAGAAAAAAATTGGGTGGTGGGTAAGAGTTTGAGGCGAATTTACCTGAAGTTAATGAGTTTTCGTGTGACACAGCTGATTTTATTTCAACATTTGAACTTAGAGACCCAGCCGGATCGGCCTCCGAGTGTAATTTTCTATTATTTTTGAATTAAAGAGCGAGGAAGAATTGTTTTTATCTATAATTTAGCTGAAAGAAAGAGGAACAAGTCTTTTCGATAAATACCACCGCTTTGACTGAAAATTCATCATTCATCGAAATTTTTGAGTATCACGCGAAGGAGAAGTTTTAGTCTTTTCATGAAAATTATTCAACTTTTAAAAACATTTTTTGTATACTGATACTTTTAGTTCTTCGAAAAAATTATGTCATCTTCGAAACATTTTTTTCTTAGTGTTCAGCTTTAGTTTTAAAAATAATTATCAAACTTGAAATCATTTTATCGGTGCATACTGTAAAACGTTTCGAGTTTATTTATGCGACGAATATCGCGATCTATTTATACGTGATATGAAATAACGCGGTGATTTTACATAAACTCGAGTATTATAATTGTTTCATGAATTTCTTGTCTCGTAAGTAGAAAGGCGGGTTTCGGTCTCTGGACTCGGAAAAAAGGTGAAAAATATTTATTTGTTAATTATTTAATGAGCTCCTCGAAGAGGTTGCTAGAGTTTGACCCTTTAAGTTGGTTTTCGAAGCAGCCTGAGAAGTTGTTTCATCACTCTCATGTGCAATGGCACAAGTGGAATAAACCCATCATCACAGGCCGTATGAACGGTTGAGGGTCAAGCTTGTTCCGTGCTTGGGAAGCAAGACACAGAGTAATCACAACGATTGACGGAATCGTGAGGCGAGAAATTTGTTTTCAAAAAAGAAATCCTTTTGTTTAGGAATAATTAAATATTTTTGTCCCGAAGAAGTGGGATGTGTGACAGGAAAGAATGTCGTGAATTGACTTTTTCTGTAATGTCAAGAAATATTGTTGTAAGATGAGAAGGAATTGGTTTCTCTTATTTGACTCGTGTGATAACTTCACACATGCTAAAATTTCAGTAAACTTTGACGATGGAGATCGACGTTGACGATTTATTATTAGGTTGTGATAATGCTTCGTCTCGTAAACGGCAAGACGAGATATTATTTCGTAATAGCGTGGTCGTCAGAAGGACGGTATTTGACGATAGAAAATCGTAGTTGACGAGTTATTATTTGGTATTAATAATGATTCGTTTCGCAAACGGCAAGACAGAATATTATTTACGTGATAGCGTGGTGGTCAGAAGGAAGGTATTTTACGATAGAAAATCGTCGTTGACGAGTTATTATTTGGTATTGATAATGATTCGTTTCGCAAACGGCAAGACAGAATATTATTTACGTGATAGCATGGTGGTCAGAAGGACGGGAATTCTACGCAATTATACCGTCGCCTGTATCAAGACAGCCTGTCGCAATGCAGGAAGCTCTTTACAGGTTCAGGGGCCCTACCTATGGGTCAGAGGATTCCGAGAAGATCACCGTATATGAGTTTCAGCGTCAGTCGCTATGCTGGCCTTTTTTCAGACACGGCTCCCTAATACCTGAGGACTTTTATTAAAAAGAGACGAAATTCCTTATATACGTTGAATACCCTCCTTCGATTGAGAGTGGTGTTCGAGGATCCTTGGAGTGACCAGTCCCTGTCTCGTGATCGTAGGGTTGTGTCGACTGCTAGCTCCTCGGTGAGATGTCATGGTCCGCCAAGCGAATGTACGGATGCGTCCGGATTCGGACGGAATAACTGATCTAGTCTGTGTATAGTGACGATATACGATAGATGATAGATGTCGAGATACCTTTGCGCTCGACTTTTATACCCGTTGTGGCGTATGGTTTTCCTAATTTGGGGAATGTGATTGGCCATGTCCTTTGAGGAGGGAGCACGGTAAATCGCGTACTTTGGTTGGTTTGTCGGTACGTGGTCGGGTCACCGGGTGTGTAATGAAATTTGGACTTGTTGCCGACAAGCGTAATATTTGGGGGCTAGGGGGAATTGTCAGGTGCCGGTACGCCGGCGAGGCGTCCCGTTACAAGTGACAGTATTTGAAAATAATTTCCAGAAACATTTTTACTCTGAGTGTATAAAATAAAATAAAACATATAGATTTTAAATAAGCATGGTTGACGTAAACGTGAACTGCTACAGTGAGTATAACGCAATTTTTCCACTGTTTATACATTCAGTGTTTTTCTAAATTGAAGGTGTCTCGACCAATTCACTTGGTTGACACCCTGTGAATGGAGAGATCCTCAGGCAACCTTCGCTTTTATTGAAGAGCTGGATGGTGCACATCTGACGACAAATCTGGACGTTGGTGTTAAGGGGCTGCTGGTGACCCTTAACGGGGGAACCGCATACCTATTGATTAGCCACCGGTATTTCTACTGGTGGTTCAAAAACAAGGTGAGCAGGCCCCTCTACCTAACGCCGAAAATTACATATATGAGGGGCTGCAAACTTTAGCGTGCCCATCCAGCCCACCTCATTCATCAGGTTTCTCTACTATAAATCTAAACGACGAAGAAATTGCCGAAACACGGGAGCTCGCGGAGGCTCGCTATAGGGCTCAGGTCGAAACTAAGGAGATATATCCGCAGCCACGGGGCGTTTGAAGACGATATCGCCACGGACGATGATGATGAGGATTTAAACAACACTCAGCTGGTGGCCGTTGCGGAGAGGTAGGCTGAGGAGGCCAACAGGGATTGGAGAGCTGACGAAAACGTCGAAATGGTCGCCAAGCCGGAGGATTTTGTTCTCCCCGTGATTCTCAACCCGATGGACTGGTATCATCGGGTGGCTCGGTGGATCAAGCTGCTCCCCAACGACCGGGCGAGGCTGCGGCTCCCAGCCAAGAGCGATGAAGAAAGTATTGAGAGTGACGAGGGGTATTTTTAATTTTGGTATGTTGATAACTGCAGTGTATACTACTGTCTTGCGGATGTGGGATTCAAGAGCAAGTGGGTTAATGAACACGACTTCACGGTATGAACACTCTTTATTTTCCCGTCTTCTCTGGCCCTCTCGTCCAGACGCTCTGCCCGTCTCGCCACACATTCGTCCGCCGCGCTCTCACTCGCACCCTCGCACCCGCGCACACGCACGCACACGGGCCCGCTCCCATCGCCACGCACATACACCACAATAACAAAGAGTGATGAAAAAAGTAATTCAGAATACTAATCATAAGAATACTAAGGAATAATTTTCCTTATTTTGTATGTATACAAATTGTAAATTTGCTAAATTATTTTTTATATGATTCTACAACCTAAAAAAAAGCACTCACCATTTTTTTCAGATATTTCGTCGCAACCATTTTTTTTTTTGAATGTTACAAACATAACATATGTATTGTATATGTACAAAATAAGAAAAATTATTCCTCTAAAAAAATATTTGAAAAATACAAAAAATCAATTCTCCACTCTGGAGCATGGCTCAAAATATTTGTTTTGGGACCTACAAATTATGTTAATTTTTGTGAAAAAATAAAAAATGGCGTTTTTTTCAGGACCATAAAAGGGTTTGTAACATTTTTTAAAAAAGAAAGATGGATCGAAAAATCTGAGAAAAATGGTGAGTGCTTTTTTAGGTTGTAGAATCATACAAAAAATAACGAAGAAAATTGGTCGGGGTCAAGGAAAATGTTCACTCAGTTGGCATGGAATACCTCATATATAGTTTAATTGTAAAAATATTAAGTATAAGATTAGCTGTCGGTTTAGCTATAAGTAGTTATAATTATTTATCAACGATTTTTTCCCCCCACCTTACTTCTAAGTTTATTTTTCACATTATTGTACGTATAATAATTTTTATAAAAATAAAAACTATATATTTTACACAATTTCATTCCTCTCATAAAAAACATCCTCGTTTTAGTTTTCACCCCCCCCCCCCTTCCCGCTGTACTTTTGAGATACTTTGCATTCGGTGCAGTCCTTAACCTGCACAAAGTCTGGTTCATAATGCGGCCCACAAACATGGAAAGATGAATGTGTGTAATGCTGTCTACACTTGAGGTTACCTGCGATGTCTTTGTTTGTTCTCATAGTATCAGAGAGTTTGCCCCAGGTCCACAAATCATCAATGGCATGAGGTGCGTGAGTGAGAAGGAAGTCCGTAGTAAAGCAGGTCATGTCCTCCTTCTGCATGAGGCATAAATTCCCATTGAGTTGCACATAAAGCTCCAAAGATTTTTTGGGGGAACTATGACACTGCTGGAAGTACCACATTTTATACGTTAGCACGTTTTCGAAGGCGCAGTGGTAACTCGCTACTTTGTCATGATGCTTACGTAATGTCCAATAAGCAACCAGAAGATCTCACCATTCAGGGCACTCCAAATCTTCAGGATGAATAATGAGTTTTACTTTATCGATGATACTTTGAAGCCTTTTTTTTTTACCCTTTACGTACACGTAACTTGCTTCGCGGAGGACTTTTTTGATCAGCTTTTGAGCATCTTCGTATGGGAATTCTCCATTGTCCCATTCGAACCCATGATAATTTCTAGTTAACCATGCATTCGAGATTCTATGCTTCGAAGACAATCCAATCCATTTGCAGGGTGGTTGATACAGCATACAAGCCGTGTGTTGTATGCCATCTTTGTTCCATTCAATAGCGATCGCTGTGAACTCCTTCACCACGAATTGATTACCGGCGTAGGTGAATCCGTGAAGATCGGCAATGATCTCCATGATTTTTGAATCGCTGTTCCTTGAATCGTGAGTCTCTCTCTCTCTCTTTCCGGATCGGTCTCTCGCCGCGAATTCATTTTTTTGACTGGAAAATGAAAAGTTTGAAATTAAGAAATGAGACTTTTTTTTCATCTAATTACCTTGTTGAATAAAAGTTCTGCAGGAAGCTTGCCGCAGAGGATGTTCGAATCGCTGTTCCTTGATTCGTAAGTCTCCCTCCGGATCGGTCTCTCAGCGCACAGACGCGCACACACTCAATAACGAAAAAAAGAATGTTAACACTTCTTTACTATGACGGCGCACAAGAAGTGGTGAATTCAAGATAAGAAAAATCGCACGAACGGTTCTTTTTTGAATGAGTATAGTTCAGAGTAGTATGTTAGTAGTATAGTACACACGCACGACTTGACTCAGCAAGAAGTCGAAAAACGTATAAAGTACCTGCTGAAGAGACCTTGAGGGTGTATAAGCCACAGATGTCACTGTGGAGGGAGTACTGCCTACTCAAACATGCAGATGATTCACCCGTACCTGCCGAAGCATGTGGGAAAAGAACATCCCTTAGCGAACATTCATTCTAGCGGTCGATTTTCTCACGCGATTAGTTACATGAACGGGAAATTCGGGGACTCGCTCTGGCGGGCAATCGGTGAAACGAGTTACCTCCCCCGGCTACCTATTACTGATTGGCGACTCGCTCGGGGCTAACTATAGGCGAGCGGTGGCTCCTCTTGCGGCCGAACAAGTTATCGGTTAACTACCGCATGGTTGATCGGCTGGCAATCGGTAAAGTCGACCGGTCACTGTAATTTACGATCGATTTCTGAGATTTGAGGGAATCTTCTCATCTATATGGCAAAAGTCAGCAATCGGTATGAAGGGCGATCGGGTGGCGATCGGTCCGGATAACTACCCAGCAAACACAGTTTCGAAAAAAATATGGAAATATCACGTAACGCGTGTTCTCTTAGATGTAACATTTACATCCTTAACTTCATGAATGAAGCGGAGTTTGTTCTCAAATTTGTCGTCCTTTTATTAAATCGAAGTTATGAATAAACTACGAGTTACCGTTACATAACATACTCAGCTCATAGATGTAACTAACATAACTTTGGTTTCATATCAGTTACGTATAAGAGTCGAAAATGCTACGAGTTATAATCTCGTAACATATACGGTTTGTACATGTAACTATTACAAAGTTTTATCCCGTAGAATTTACATTAATGCGCTGATTATGTTACATAATTATTATTCATACTTTCTTCATATTTGGGATAAATTTAAATGACAATAAAGTTGTGAAGATATATTCTCCATTTTATTTGCAGAGCATGTTATATGAATTTTCTTAATCTAGTATATATTATCTGTTCAGTCTTCAAATTATTATTCAGTCATTGCTTCTTTATTCCTTATTCGAGAGAGCATAAACTTTTGAAAAAAAAACAAAATTACATTTTCGAACAAGATGTAATGGAAATTAAGAAAATCACAATCAAACGATATTCTTTTTACTTGTTCACACTTCCAATTGTATTGCGAAACTTCCGCACGAATCTTTCGATATATTACAATCATAAGAGTTGTATACTTTTAATTATACGTTAGTGTGAATGACAATTTTTTTTCATTTCTATGAATCGTGCGCCTTAAGTTTATTTTTTACTCAGCCAAAGTTTTTTTTAGGAAATTAAAAAAGAAAAAACAGAAATAAAAAAGTAATCATTTTTTAGATAAATGATAAACAATGAAACGAAAATAACGAAAGTAGTATTCTAAACGTACTCTGCGGCCCTGGTGGAGCCATTCCTTAGCCTCGTTTTCAAAATATTTATCTGTGCAGGCGAACGGTCGTTTGACAGCTTCTGAAAACAACAAACTAAAACAGAACAGTCATTTTATAATTTCACCATTTTATCAGATTAAAAAGTGTAATGAATATATACAAATCATTTTTTAAATTACACTTGTTGAGTACGTGTTCACTTTTAATAACGCCAACGATTCCTAAATCACATATTTTGAAGTTTCCACGCTGCCCGCACTATGACGACTGTTTCGCGGCTTCTGGCCCAAAAACTTTTTTTAGGATGCGCACAAGACAATTTTTTGCCGAGCTCCCTCCGGCCTGAGTAAGATAGGACGACTGGAAAAAAAAAAAAAAAAAACAACTTGTATGCCTTGCAAGGCAAATTTTTTGAATAATCTCAAATATTTTATTTATAAGCATTCTTGTTTTATAATGTTAAGTAGACATACCAGAAGTTGCTTGAGATCTGCAATTGTTGAATGCATTTCAAATTCTTTTATTTCCTCTATTGTTCATAGAGGTGGAACAGCTGCAACATCGTCATCGTTGGTGGTGGGTGTTGGCAGATTGCCGATGAAAAGTAACGCGGTGGTTTCGCACCAGCTCGAATATCGTATTAATTTTAAGAATTTCCTGTCTCGTAAGTAGAACAGCAGGATTCGGTCCCTGGACTCGGAGAGAAGGTGGAAAATAGTTACTTATTAATTCTTTGATGAGCTCCTGGAAGAGGTTGCTCGAGTTTAACCGTTTTAAATTGGTTGTCGAGATAGCCTCAGAAGTTCTTTCATCACTCTCATGTGCAATGGCACGAGTGGAATAAACCTATTATCACAGGCCGTGTGAACAGTTGAGGGTCAAACTTGTTCTGTGCTTGTGAAGCAAGACAAAGAATAATCGCAATGAGTGATTTACTCGTGAGGCGAGAAATTTGTTTTCCAAGAGGAAATCTTTGAATAATGATTATGTTGTGTCCCCAAGAAGTGGGATCTATGACAGGAAGGAATGTCGTGAATTTACTTTTCTTATAATGTTAAGAAATATTGTTGAAAGGTGAGAAGGAATTGGTTTCTCTTATTTAGTTTGGTAATGATTCGTTTCGCAAACGGCAAGACAGAATATTATTGACGTGATAGCACGGTGGTCAGAAAGACGGTGTCTGACGATAGAAAATCGTTGTTGACGAGTTCTTATTTGGTATTGATAATGATCTGTTCTGCTTATGGCAAGATAGAATATTATTTATGTGATAGCGTGTTGGTCAGAAGGACGGTGTTTGACGCTAGAAAATCGTCATTGATGAGTTATTATTCGGTGTTGACAATGATTTGTTTTGCAGATGGCAAGACAGAATATTATTTATATGATAGCGTGGTGGTCAGAAGAACGGGAATTCTACGCAAATATACGGTCGCCCATATCAAGACGACCTGTCGCAATGCAGGAGGGTCTTTATAGGTTCAGGGGCCCTACCTATGGGTCAGAGGATTCTACAATCCGCCAAGCAAATGTGCAGATGTGTCCTGAGTCGGACGAATAACTGATCTACTCTGCGTACGATATACGATAGATGATGAATAGATGTCGAGCTACATTTGTGCTCGATTTTTATACCTGTTATTCGTCTAATTTCGCAGATTTTGGGAATAGTGATTGGCCGTGTCCCTTGAAGAGGGAACGGTAAATTGCGTGATTTGGTTGGTTTGTTGGTACGTGGTGGGGTCACCGGGTGCGTCGCAAGATTTGGGCTTGTCTCGATGAGCATAATATTTGGGGAGCTCGGGCTGACCGTCAGGTGCCGGTACGCCGGCAAGGTGTCCCGTCACAATATGTTATAAATAATTCATTAAGTTATTGATATCGGTATAGTCAACAATGCGATATGTACAGGAAGGATACAATGCATAACATAAATAAAGATATTTTCATGAGGCAAACTGATATAAATATTTTAAGGGCGTCGCCTAGCTAGAAAGCATGGGCTACTCCGCTTCCCACGCTCACCGTGGCGAGAGAGAAAGAGTAAAGAAACAAGTGAGACGGAGCAGCTGAGCTGTCGCCGGAGTGGAGCTGTTGACGCGGGCTAGCCTCCACCACCCCTCACGGGTATTCGCTTTTAAAATACTTTTAAACAGCCCAGTGTGCCGCGCTCGGCACGACGCAGCACCTGATGGATAATAGAAAAAACATAGACTTCTTTCAGATTCCACTTGAAAACTTCACAAGTAATACAGAATTCAATAATGAACCCGAAACTATTTTTTTTGTAATTTAAAAACTTGTCATTAATGAGGTAAAAATCGTGAAACATTTGAATTGTTTATGAAAATTGGGATTTTCAATAATGTCCAACATGACATTTTTTTTATGAAAGCTTATTCGTTTACCTCCAGAATGCACTGTAAACGATATCTTCAGGTCGAATAGAACCGGATATATGCGCGCTCCTTTTTCTTCAAAATTGAATGATTGACATGTGAAAAAAAGTATGAATAGATTGAAAAAATACGAGGTCATTCTTTGATTTATGTGACGTAGAATTCCCCGTACGAATGTTGATATTGATATACATTTTTAATATTTCAACGAAAATTACATTCATCGGCGTCCGTATTTCTACGTAATGCAATCACGTGACTGGTAATAGTGTAATAACCGGTATTCATAGTCAGGTTCTATTTGCAGGACTGTTTTGAATCAGCTCAAAGCATAGCTTGATCGCCTGAGAGCTGTTCCGAATACAGTCTCGAAAGTAATACGTAACTATGAATACTGGCCAGACGTCGTCACAGGTCATTTTAAATTGAAAATTGCAACGAATAACTGTTAGCAAATTCATGATATAACAAAGAAAATATCATCAATCTCCCAGGTCTCACCACGTGGAGGTCGCTATCAAACAGAGACCCACCTAACCCGTCCCTACCTCCCAACCATGATCGGGTTTGCACCAAACGAATACAAAATGATAAAAAATAATATAAAATGATGAAAGTGAAATTAAATTCGTTTAAACTTAATAAACATAATCACGACATCTGTATGAAAAGGATCTCATAGAAATTAAATTGAAACAATATAAGTGAAACGTGACAGTAATCTTGATAGAGAAAATTCATATCATAACAAGGCATCGAGCATTGTATACATCATATGGCTAAATAAATTCTATAGAAAGCGCAAACTATGAAAAGTAGTACGTCACGAGTGCAGGTCACAGATAGTAACGGAAAAATAGGCTATAGAATATTTACATAATATATAGGTATACACGCAGTTTGGTCAGACTGCAGAAAGTATTCCTGGAATGAATAATCAAATATATAATTATAACGATATGACTAGTAAATTTATGGCATAGTAATACACATAACTAATTGAACATAAATCACAGAAATATTGCACGTAAGCTATATACAAAGCTATTATATTTATGTACATATATACTGTGACGTGGATTTTTCCTGCACCTCGGCCACTCGGAGAAAATGGTCGAGAACTTACCACGTGCACAATGAATCGGCGTCCACGAGGTATCCTGGACCTAAAAATAATATCGCCAAATTTGGTGGGCGCCTGGCGTGATAAACACGCCTCGAAATCGTTGATGCGCTATTAGTCGAGGAAATAAAGCAATGGACTGTCGATTTTTTGAGCAGTAAGACGGATTTTAATGCGGTTTTTTGCATTCGCATCGTAAGAGCGCCTACAAACTTTGTGAACTAAATTGATTAATTAATTTTTTGAAAATGCATTATGGCAATAATAATATGCATTTTGCAAGTGCACTTCCAAGAGACACTAAATAAAAAATTTGCTACTCGGGGGTTTTTGGGGTCTCTGAACACGAATATCGCCACGGCAACCGTCTCCGAGGTACCTGGTGCCCAGGGTGGACAGTATCAACGTCTTCTCCTAGAGTTTTGGCGAAAATTGTGATCGAATTTGTGATTGAATTAAGAACAATACACTTTAATTGAGGTAAAAATGATAATACTCAAGATAATTCCAGAAAAAGACGTTGAAACGTTCACCCTGGGCACCACGTACCTCGGAGACGGTTGCCGTATCGATATTCGTATTCAGTGAGCCCAAAAACCCCCGAGCAACGAGTTTCGACAAATTCGATCACAATTTTCGCCAAAACTCTAGGAGAAGACGTTGATACTGTCCACCCTGGGCACCAGGTACCTCGGAGACGGTTGCCGTGGCAATATTCGTGTTCAGCGACCCCAAAAACCCCCGAGTAGCAAATTTTTTATTTAGTGTCTCTTGGAAGTGCACTTGCAAAATGCATATTATTAATGCCATAATGCATTTTCAAAAAATTAATTAATCAATTTAGTTCACAAAGTTTGTAGGCGCTCTTACGAAGCGAATGCAAAAAACCGCATTAAAATCCGTCTTACTGCTCAAAAAATCGACAGTTGGGCCGTTTTTAGTGCTTTATTTCCTCGACTATATGTCGCGACGATACACTCGGCAGCTCAGTACCGTGAAAAGGGGAGGGGTAAAATTCGGGCAGAAAGAGACACGAAAGAAGTACGCCAACACGTTATCGTACGAAGAAATAATAAAATCAATTACCATATTTTCTTCCAATAATAATACAAAAAAAAGACTAATCACAATGACGAAAAAAATTAATTCTTCCGACGTCGCCCACCGCGACGCACACTACAAGACGGAAAATAACCAGGCCACAGTCACTCTTCGCGATTCAAAATACTCAGCAATAGAAATAATGAATCGTAATTCGCTATTCGCGAGTCCTACTCACTTACGTAGAGTTAAAAACAAAAACAAATAAGAATAATATACCAGAAAAGAAGAAAGAACACGTGACTAAATCTAAACGGCCTGTTATGCCTTCTCGCGCTAGTCGCTGTCTGAAAAATAAACAATAACTCAAAATTAAAGACAAATGGTGGCTCTACCTTAGCACGCGCAACTCAGGCTACGGTCACCAAGCAGATTTATCAGCTAAAGAATTTCAAGTACGTTCGCTAGCGCAAATATGGCTATCCGTTCCTCGGCAAGCCTTTCGTCTCTATGTCTCAAAATTCTCTCGCAAGAATATTAGCCGCGCTTACCGCTCCACATCCAGTGGACAAGACTGCCAACTCCCTCGTGACTTCTGCAGCTCATCGTCACTCGCAACTGCACTCTTTTCCCGCAATGGAACAAAAAAACCAAGACGCTACTTTTAAACAGTGCCTTCGTTAGCTGCCAGAACTAGAGTGATCTCAGATGGCCGATCGGACGCAACGCCGATCTCAATACGCTAATCCTTCGTGACGTCATCACCCTAAGAATGCGCAACAATCGATCTGTCATCGAATTCGGAGATTGCGCAACTTGACGCGCACCTGTTGTCACTATACGGCGCAGAACTTGCCGCTAGATCGCGATGTCGTCTTCCGCGCAGCTCTACGGTGTCCTGGGGTTGGGCGGGGTGGTGCTCCCTCGTCGCTAGCTGGTCTCTTGTGGTTGCCTTGGTCAGGTGTGGGCGAGGTGAGCGCGGAGGCTGCGGCGTGCCGGCCGCCAGCGGAAATCGTGTCCGCCTTGGATTCCCGCGCTGCAGGGATCTGCGTTGTCTCCCCCTCTGCAGCCTCGGTATCCTTCCCGCACGATCTCCGTGATGTCGCCTTGCCTCGACATATCCTCGGCGTCGGAGTTGGTTGCTGACTCGTGGCCGGTGCACTCAAAAAAAAAAAAATAAATAAAACAAAAACCTGGAATATCTCATTCATAATCCTCTATTACGTCCCTGACGAAGCTCGGATACGTGACGCCAGTTCTGGCGCTCTTTACTATTATCGCGACTCGATCCCCGAAACCCTTATCCCGGGATTCCGCCCGAGGTTCAGGGAGCACCTTGTAACGGGCATGTCTGGCCGAAATGTCACGTTACAATACATATATTTATATTACAGTTTTTTGTCGTCTATCGGTCGTGAATTTACTGTTGCTTACGCATGGCCTTCTAGGCTTTGATGATTTGAGGTGGTTCGCGGATTGAGAGTTGTCGGGCGCGTCTAGAATCTACGATCTCGGGTAACAAACAAAAGTGAGACAAATCTGCTAATTTATTCTCAATTTTTTCGGTCCAGAATTTATCGTCACGTTTTATTTTATCAAAAATCAATCCCTTTAGCGTCCAAACTATAAAGTAGCACCACTTCCTATTCGTAATGTGTAGAAGACCTTGGACCTGATACATGTAATTATGAGAAAGCTCTAATTTGGCTCTTCCACCGATTATGTTCGTCTTAAATATTTATTGTTTATTCCAAAAATTTATCGAGCGAGCGCACAGTGCGGCCAAAGGCCCCTTTATGCGGCCAAAAGTCAAAAAAAAAGTTTTTAGTTGTGGATATTTTGTCATTGGGTTGGCTAAAGGAGTCCCCTAGGAGACGGGAAACGTTCATAGTAATGTCCCTTGCCTCAAATCCCCCCCATAATCTCAGTCTGAATATGGCCTTCGCCCCAACGCTACTCGACGGTAAGGAAAGTGCGACTGGCGACGCGTCGGATGAACAGGCGTCAAATTTTTGTTTTTAAAGCGATTTGAACGAAACAAAATGGATTCTACAGCTGAAGGTGAGTAGAATAAGTAAAAAAAATTTCGAATATAAATTCCTGAATAGTACATTGTTAGAAGGGGATATGTAAGGACTATTTTTTGGTTATTTTTCTCGAATTGAATGGATTCGATTGAGTGAATACTTTTTCATCTTACTACATCTTGCTCTCTAAGTCATTTGAGGTTTCAGATCAAAGTATCATGTACTAAATAAAATCAATTTTAACTGCCCGTTGCTGCCCGTTCAGTTTTTGTGCACTGTATTACAAAAAAAAAGTCAGATATTCGTTTCAACGATCACAGTAATACATGAAAAACAAAATGAAATAAAGCATAGAATTCAAAAACCAAAGTGAAAAACAAAGATAAAAGTGAGCCTTCGAAGGAAAACACATCCATACAGTAAATCAAAAGAATATGAGAAAGAGAGACAGGGTTATACGCAACTGCGTCATGCTATTGATGATAACAATTTTCGGCAGTATGCAGTAAAATCAGCTAAAGACATTGTACAATAATATCCCTGGTATTATATGCCCACTTTGGTTCACAAACTTTCGATTCATGGCCCCGACATAATAAAACATTCGGTTTTACCGATCGGTCAAATGTCCGAAGATGCGCAGGAAGCCTGTAATAAATTTTTTAAGATCTACCGCATGAATTTTGCAAGAAAACATTATCGTCAAAAAACGTTGAAGGATGTTTTCAAACGATTTTTGATTGCGTCTATCCACAAATCTTCAGCTGTCGGAGATTACCCATGAAACCACTAAAATCTTTATTTGAAGACTATATTAATTTGTTAGCTCCTCCAACTGTGAATAATCAAACGGAACTACAATATTATGACAGTTCTTCGGCCTCAGAAACCGATACAGATATAGAAAATTGCAATTGTGACGAGATTGGCAATGCAAATTTTTTCATGTAATATTATTTTCTACACCTAAGTTTTAAATATTTTATCCATTACGCTTCTGAACTCTTCATATGTAATGTGAGTTACCATGGTAAATTTCAATAAAAATATAATAATTTTTTCAGAATTTTTTTCCTGTATAACATCGCCATATTGCACCCCGCCATTTTTAATTTGTTCGTTCTCAATTACATACCCTTACAATCTCAAAACAAAGACTTCCAGTCAATCGCCCAATTCATTTAATTTTTTATAAGTTTTTTCGTATTATATGACGCCATACTAGGTCGGCCATCTTGAATTTGCTAATTCTGATGATGAATTCATAATCAGCGACCCCAAAAACCCCCATATACCAATTTGTGGATCATTCTCCACGTTTTTCGTCTTTTGGCCGCATAAAGGGGCCTTTGGCCGCACTGTGGAGTGTAGCGAGCGAGCAAAATTGCCGAATGTTCAACCGAAATCCCACGAAAAGTATTTATATCCCCAAAAAGCACCTCTGATGCGAAAACCTTTCGCCAAGTATAGTAATGTAAGAGCCACCCACAAAACAGCCACCTACAAAACAGCCACCTACTAAACAGCCACCTACAAAACTGTTATCGAATCAGATACTACTGCCAAGTATAATTTATTTAGAAACTAATGATGATTTTGATATACTTTAACTAATGATGACAAAAAAAAAAAATTGAAATCAAAATTGAAATTGGGAAAAAAAAAAGTTGGAGGTCGTGGTACTTGGCAGGTTTATATTGCGATTACAACATTGATATAGCTCGTACTTCTATTTTCGTGTGCTTGTTCTGAAAAAGCCCACCAAGTACCACTACCTCCAATTTTTTTTTTTTTTCTTTTGTCATTATTAGTTATTGTATATCAAAATCATCATTAGTTACCAAACAAATTGTACTTGGCAGTAGTATCTGATTTGATGACAGTTTTGTAGGTGGCTGTTTTGTAGGTAATGTATGCATGTATGATTACCCCAGAATTACGTCAAGTTTATTTCTAAAAACAAAACGCGCGTATTTCAGTGGCCTAATACGTTCGCGCCGTATTCACTTTGTATGGAAAATTTTGCCGGATAACCTGTAATATAATCTTGGATACTTAGGTAGTCACAATAAGTGATAAGAATATTCCTTATGATCGACAAAGTGTAAACACTAATGCAAATTCCCGAATAGTGATTGCGATCATTCAACCTGAACACGTAACAAATTGATGACATATTTTAGCGACTGATGCAAACCGGACTAGTACCACACGTCACAATGCATTCTAGTTTATATTTTCGGATGTATAAAAAACTTGAGAATGAATTTATACTGCTATTATGAACAGCAATATTGGCTCTTGAAAGTACCTCCTTAGATTAAAGCCCTGCGATTATTCGTACTCATGTGATTGAATCTCGAAGTCAGAGAGGGTGCGACATCAATCATATAAATAATTCGATTTACCTCATTTTTTCCGAGAGAGACATCGAGACGCTTGATTGTGTACGGACGCTGGTCCGAAGTGCTCTGTTTTAATTTCCTGAATTCTTGCTGCTTTCGCAGTGCTTACGTACTGTGTTGTCTAAATATACTTGAATCTCGATTTATTCAACGATTTGCATAAATAAACAAGTGATATCCGTGCGACAACTTTTATTTAATCAGTCATAAAATCAACCCGAGTCATTTTGGAGGTTATGTCGGCTGTGGAAAATCGCGGGCCTGAAAATCCAACTCCGGGAGAAAGTGCTGCCAGCTGTACTCGCAAAAGGGTACCTGACTGCATGAAATTTACTCCGAAGATACGTCAACAGCAAGTCATACCCTGCACCGATCAAAACAAATCGAAAGGTAGACTACCTAAACCTCTCACATTTACTCGTGAGAGAGCTAGTTCCTGCGGACAAATTGAAGACTTTTTCAAGAGGAAAAGATCAGAAGAAGACGGGTCAGAGTCGTCGATGCCTGATTTTACTGAATGCTCGCAACAAATGAAAAAAATGCATACAGGTCTTCATCATTCACTAAGTAACATAGACACGGAAACGTCCCCACACACTGCCCAGCCTACTGAGATTACAAACAGCCAGACAACTTCAGTAGTATATACTACTGAGAATATGTCCCCTGAGGCCCTGTCCATTGCCAAAATGTTTGAGAGACTAACTGAACATATGAACTGCAACAACGCAAAGCTTGAAACACAAATCATGCAAAGCCAACTGAAGAGTGAACATGCAATTGATATGATAAGACTAGAACAAGGTGCCTCAAAACGCCAAAAATAGCTAAATATTCTGTCCTGGAATGCTAGAGGTCTACAAAATCTGATAAAGCTTCAACCTCTCTAGAATGTCGACATTTACTGTATCTGCGAAACCTGGGCAACTGGCAATTTCAATCTTCCCTCTGAGTGGCATGAATACACCACCCTAATCTCACCAGCAATCAAAGAAAAGAATATGGGACGAGCAAGCGGCGGGATAGCTATAATTGCTAGAAGCGACCTAGACATAAGGGTAATTAATCAATCTGATAGTTGGATTTTCGCTCTTGTCTCTGCTGGTTTATTTTCTTTTATTTTAGCATGTATCTACATCAGACCGCTGCGCAATATGGAGGCCTCCCTAGATTTACTTCAACAATCAATCGACGAGGTGAATGAGATACATGGGCACTTGCCTTCGGTCCTCACGGGTGACTTCAACGCTCACATTTGGACTTTGGATGACATCCCTGGAGATCTTGTATTAGGCACAAACCTAACTGTAACCAGAGCATCTGCTGATACAAAAATTGATGCAAGGGGGCAGAAATTGCTCTCTTTCACCCAGAATAATCTAATGCACTTCATCAACGGTAGAACCCCAAGCGACTCTCCAGGCAAATACACCTTTTTAGGCAAAAGCAATAGTATCATTGACTTCGTAATTACAAATATCCAGTTTCTAGAATTAGTTCAGAATCTTGAGGTACTTCAAATAGAAAGTGGCTCCGACCACTTCCCACTTTGGCTGCAATTCTACTCATCCAACACTTATACTGCGACGTCACCCAACAAGGGCTACTGTGTCAACAAAACTCAATATATCTGGAATCAACATACAAGAGACGCCTCCAAGAGGGATATGTGCAACTTGTCTAAAATTTGTGCTGATTTTTCCTGTCTCTCAGTAGATGAGCTCAAGATCTTCAAGTAAATATCGGAGTTTCTGTTGACGTTTCGCGTCTCGTCTGCGCTTGCAGCTTGGCGTTGCACGTTAGTGCCGTCCGCGAGCAGTTCTGTGGTGTCATCGACTTCACAATTTGTCCCTGACAGTGGTTTTATAACATTGGCCGTCATGGCGTACTGCAGGTTTCGACGGAAGGTCATTGCTGATGGATTGCCGTGCCCGGCGCGGTTTCGTATAACGGCGAAAAGATTTTCAAACGGATCCTGATTCAATCTCGACGTGATTAAATAGAGCGTATTTTCACTTTTCATGTCTTCACCCAGCTGCAAAGCGCTTCGGACGGTCAATCTTAAGCTCTCGAAGCATACTGGGTTGTTACCAACGTCAACGGTCCAATTTTCGAACCACGGGAGGCAATCTTGAAGGAATTTCTCAACTTGTGGTTGCGCGGTCGACAGTGCGCATCGCAAAGGGTTCGAATTGTTTAGAGAGCGACTATTCAAGCAATCGAATAAGTTATTGATTTTTTTTGCAAAGTCCGCGGCCGCAACGAAGTTAGGATGCTTCAGATCACCTGTTAACTTACCAGCGTTAATCGCAGCCGAAATGGAGTGGCTGAATATCTGAGTCGCGAGGCTCACCGTCATTTTATGAAAGTTATTCGGATCTATAATGTGTTGATCGGTTAATTTAGGAGCCGCTTTGCACATAAGACCACGCTCAACGTTTTGGAGTTCGCGAAATACACCCCACGAAACGCGATCCTTGCCAATGAGGAAATCTGTAGGAATCAAATTGTTTCTAATGCTTTCAATTAAATGCGGAATGTCGAAACCGAAATGAATCTTGCGGCCGCCTCTTTCGATGAACGGTAACAACTCGGTTACGCCCAATGGGGAGATCGCTGCGCGATTGTTAGATCCTTGATCGCAAACCATAAAACGGACTTTAAGACCAATCGTTAGTGATGCATTTAAAAGTTTCAGTACTAGTTTCTAGGTCGAGAGCTAGCGACACTTTTATCGGACTGATTTCATAACGGCTGGAAAAATTACAGAAAATAGCCCTGTCGGTGTAGAATATGAAATCGCGTGCCTGCCAGCTCGGATCGGTTGCATTTGTTTATAAAAAAATTTTAAGTTGCATTTTTAAAACGGTTTCTGGGCTCATCGCGATCTAGATGATATTTCACACAAAGGTGCTAAAAACATTACTGAAGATGAATTCGAGTGCCTGCCACCTGAAATCAGTTGTAAAATACCGCCTGTTAATCAAAAACCGGCAAAAAAAAAGTTTGAATGAATGTTGGCGTCTCCAATTCTCTGCAATCCGTCGATGTTACGAACTATACTTGCAGTTGAGTCCCGATCTGTGCAAGTCGCTACCTGAATTCCATGCCTTGACCGGATGCGATTTCAATCCATCGTTTTTCAGAAAGGGAAAAAAAATACCTCTGAAAATTTTGCAGAATTCAACAAAATACAAGATAGCTTTTGCAAGGCTCGGGGGTTGCCATGGAAACATAGACGACACTACTCTCAAAAAAATCGAAGAGTTCATATGTGAAATGTATAGCGTTAGAGAGGTGCGCAATGTCAACGCGGCACGTTTGTCCATTTTTTTTTTTTAAATTTTAAGGTGAAAAATTTTCGTGAGAATTGCATGAGAACAGCATCCACTTTCGATGCGTCTACCATTCCTCCGTGTCCATCAGAGCTCAAACAGCAAGTTTTGCGAGCTGGGTATATAGCAACTATTTGGTGTAATGCGTACTTGAAAAAACCAACGGCCCTTTGCCCCACCAATTGCGGATGGCTCGAAAAAAATGGTATATACACGTTCCTTTGGTTCGAGGGAGAGCAAATCCCGCAACTCGCGGAGGATATAATTATACAACCAGAGAATGTTACCATAGATAATACCGAAAGCATTGAAAACAACGAGAGTGACAGCGACACTAGCGAGGATCTATCGGACAATGATTCCTCAAGCGATTAAATGTATTACTTTTTTTGATACAAATAAAAACGTCTACTGCATAATAATGTAGAAGCAGTTTGATAAAAAATGAAATACAAATAAAATTATGAATTAAAAACCTATACTAGATTGTTATGTATAAATAGTTTGATTTATTTATGCAAATGCCCCATTTTTCATTGTAATGTATTATAGAATTGAAATGACAACAAGATAATTTAACAGAAGATAGCAAGTCATCAGGGCCTTACGATGAGCACTGCTTTGGGAAACTGGCAGGAGGTATGAAACAACATATTGGTAAAAGCAAGCACCTGCAATCGAGTTTGGAAGCATTTTTTCTACCTTGTATTAAATTTTGGTGCGGATCGGAATGAGAACGCTCTCATTGCCTAAGGCGCAGAGCGCGAAAGCGCGCGACTTTCATTAGGCTGGCAGGCACATATGGCAACGCCTTTGAGGAGACAGGCACTCGCCAATGAATTTCGAACACTTTGAACTATATTCTAAATTTTTTTCGTGCGGTTTGCGATGAGGTGGGTGAAGCACTTTTTTTTTGCCGGTTTCTGATTGACAGGCGGTATTTTACAATCGATTTCGAGTGGCAGGCACTCGAATTCATTTTCAGTAATGATTTTAGCACCTGTGTGTAAAATTTCATCCCGATCGTGATGAGCTCAGAAACCGTTTTAAAAATGCATCTTAAAATTTTTTTATAAACAAACGCAACCGATCCGAGCTGGCAGGCACGCGATTTCATATTGTATACCGACAGGGCTATTTTCTGTAATTTTTCCAGCCACTATGAAATCAGCCCGACAAAAGTGTCGGTAGCTCTTGGACTATTCGTCAAGTCAACGTTGCATACATTTCCATGTGAGATGACGTAAGCTACCGGTTGTTTCACCTTCATTTCAGACCTCGCAACATGAAAACGAGCGCATAATTCGCACACGTATCCGTCCTGCCGAGTTCGCCCAAGTCTTGAAATCCTTCGACCAAATCGGCTTTTGAATTATATTCGAGAAGTCGCTTGATCGACATTTCATCCCACATGAGAACGCATTGCTCATCGTTTTCGGTCATTTTCTCTACTTTTGTCGCCAGTTGAGAGATAACTCCACAGTTTATTCCCGGACCTAAGTCCAGATCGTTTACCCACGATCGAATTAAGATCACGCAAGGTAAGGCCAAATGCTTCGTATCTCTCAAATGGTTATAAGCATTTGCAGATTTATAATACAGTGACAGCGCCCATTGTTTTTCGTCTTCGGTCCACTGCCGTTTTTAACATGATTCATCTGCATCTTTAAGAAAGCGAGCTGATCGTCGTTCAATTCAAACGCAGCTTCAGCAAATTCCAAGGCTTGCACGTCTTTTTTTATTTTTATGTTCTGTCGTTCAATAATTTGGTTTTTTTTCTTGATCTCGGCGCGCAAGAATTTAATTAAACGTTTCGTTTTAGGGATATCTTCTTTCACGATTTCCTTCCGTGGTGCAACCGAACCGCACGTGTTGTTCGGGAGAATTTTATGTGCTAAGCTAGGAACCGTTAAATCTGATACTAGAGATTCACTGTTCGCGCGAGGGGTGCTAGTTGAATTTATTAACACAGGATTTAAAGACGCGTTATCTAACGAAATTAAATTCTCAGGCGCACCAATAGTGGTGGCCGCAGTGATGGGCTTGAGATCATCGTTGGCAGTGTCTTGATCGAAGGTGACTGTGCGACTTAGAGCTTCCAAATTAGCGATGATATCGTGCACCACGCCTGCCTTAGCCAAGGATGCGTCTTCGGAGTTCGCGATATCGTCGTTCGCAAAAAGCGTATTCGAGGCCGCAGAATTCGCGAGCAGGGCATTCACGGTCACGGAATTCACGATGGCTACTTCATCAATGAGTAGTGGACCAGCTCGTATTATTCGCTTACCATTAGTACCGTACGCGACAAACTCAGCGTCTGAAAACTGCTTACAACACATTATTGCATTCTCAAACTGTTTCCTTGATAGCAGCGCCAAATTGATGTTTCCGGATCTAGAAATCTATGTAATACGACTGTCAAGTGCAAAAGTAATTTGAGCAATCCCAAAATTGTAGATATTTCATCATTTCGTCCTATTACAAATATTTCACCCTACTTTTCATTGATTTCATTGTTTTCTATCCGGCATTTAAAGGGACATACATTGTCTTTCAATCAAAATAAACAAGACTTACGTCTGTTCATCTTGTGCAAAACGATGGAATGCGAGATTAGGATCCTTCCTTTTGGTGTTCGTACATCCTTCGTAGACGCACATATTTTTAGACGACATTTTAATACTACTCTAATTTTTATTTCAATACCTTTAAGATCTATGTAACCAAAACAAAACGATCAAAACAGTTCCGATTCCGGCAGAGAATGAGCCCTATAAACACGTACTTCTACTGGAGGGGATACGTGTGCGACAGTGTTATATGGTCGTGCAGTAGTGAAAGAAAGAGACCGGCCGCAACGGCTAACCGACACGGCGAGAGAGAGACCGCGCGAGTACCCCACTGTACTACGGCTGTAGGCGCAAGAGAGACGGAGGCCGAGAGAGAGACAGCAGTAGTACCCCACTGTATTAAAGCTATGGGAGCAGGAGAGACAAGGCGAGAGAGAGACCGCACGCGTACCCCATTGCATTATGCCTGTAGGAGTAGGAGAGACAGAGCGAGAGGCGGAGCTTCGTGTAGAGCGGATGCTTCGACCGTGTGCAGAGTAGTATGCGTGGCGTCGGTGAGTATGCATGTTCAACAACGATATGGTGACGCCAGCGCCTGAGTTACTGGGGTCCCGAACTAACTAAGTACCCCAGAACACGAAAACCATAAAAACTGCGCTTGTATGTAACGTCTGAATTCGTTGTTATTGCACACAGCTGTATGAATAAGAAACTTTACCTGGTTATTTTATTGAGAAGGTGTTATCGAAACTTCAGAGTCAAAATAGTGTGGATTTTCTGCTAAATTGTTATTTTTGAATAGTGACTAAAAAAATTATTTAGATATTTGGAATTTTTTCTTTGAGAAACGATTTGAGTTATAAGGCCCACGGAAGCTTGAGGCGTTATGTAGAAAGAGACAAACATGTATATCTGTAGGATTGAACATGCAAAAGAATGAGATGGAATACGTTACACACCGTATCTTATACTCGGGGCCTCCTCTTTGTGCGATGCTTCGTAGTCTCACTGTATAGTTCACTACCTCTGGTCCGAGAGTTGAATGTGTGCGTATGTTTGTACGTGTGTGTTGTGTACCTGCGTATTACGAAGTTCTGCCGCAACTTGTATACTGCTGCCAAGTGCAGGGTATGTATGCTGTATAATAAATACATATAGTAGCATTTATTGTATCCATACAACGTACACAATCAGCAACCTAACCATCACTTTCAATATTTTGATTTTAAAGTTTTCTTGTACTTCTATGCATTGATACGTGTATTTTTATGTACTATTAAACAAATCATCAAGTGATTGATGAAAAAATTGTATATATGCAAAAGAGAAGCATAATCTGTTTGATGCTGTTTTTGCACAGGAACAGGACCTTTTTCTAAATCTGACGGAAGTCGGAGATTTCTTCCAGTAAGCATTAGGGCTAGCATCTGTTTTGCCGTCTCATGAATCGCAGATCTGTAAGATGAGAGGAAGAAAGGCATCCAGGAGTCCCAGTCTCTTCGAGTTTGCTCTACGAAGGACGACAAATATTATAGTAGGGTTCGATTCAGGCGCTCTATTAGCCGTCAGATTGCGGATGCAAAGGAGTCGTACGAGTCTTTCTAACCCCTAAAATCTCAGTACCCTCCTTCATTCAGGTTGACTCAAAATTTCGGCCTTGATCAGTATAAAGTTCTAGAGGAACTTCGTGTCCACAAATAAACTCTTTAACGAACGCCTGAGCTACAGTGGAGGCTTCTTGATTAGCCAGAGGGACTACTTTAGGCTACTTGGTGAAATAATCGGCAATAACCAGAGCATATTTATTTCCAGGATAGGTTGTCGGGAGAGGTCCGAGAGTGTCCATTGCTATCCTCTCAAAAAGGAGCTCCCACTTTATAAATTTGAAGAGAACTATGTCCTTTAGCTCGAGGTCCTTTCTTCGCCGTGCAGATTCGACGTCTTCGGCACCAATCTTCAAGGTCCGACCGGCAACAAGGCCAAAAATAGAAGTTGCGTATTCTGCGCAGAGTTTTATTCGAGGCGAAGTTTCCGCCTGTAGGAGAATCATGATGAAGAGCAAGAATCTCTGGAACTCGAGTCCTAGGAACCAAAAGTTGCCACCTGATTTCCTTCAAGTCTACAGATTCCCATATACAGTACGAAATTCCGTCAATTAAAAGGATAGAGTCATATTGAGCCCAATAAATTTTCAAATCTGGCCCGGCTGAAAATATATCCTGCCAGTCTGGGCGAGTCTCTGCTTCCTTCCAGGACTCAACTTAAGTTGAAGTGATGTCCTCCTGTTGAGATTTTCTCCATTCCTACAGGTTATTTTTGAGAGAAACCTTCCGTAATAAAGGAGGGGGGTTTTGGTTTTTCTACAATCCTGCACACTGTTTACACACTGGCATTTCTTCGCCGGGTCTTCGAGAGAGAGCATCGGCGTTTCCATGATGAATTCCTGCTTGATGAGGAATGTCAAAATCGTACTGTCCGAGCCTTTCTAACCATCTAGCTACCTGACCTTCGGGGGATTTGAATGAAAGTAACCACCTAAGGGAAGCATGATCTGTTCGTATTAAAAATCTCCTACGGTACAGATAATGATGAAAATGTACCACGGTCTTAACAACAGCCAAAAGTTCTTTATAAGTGACACAATAATTTCCCTCGGTTTTACTTAGAACTCTGCTGAAATAACTAACCCCCTGAGTGCCACGGACAAAGATCTTTGTTTTTCTCGACTTGGCCCAAAGTGCCGAGAAATCACGAATCTTTGTTTTATCAATAAGTGCCCTAGCAAGGCCTGATAATATTTTACCCGTAACTGAAGCGTATTTTTCTATATTTGGGGCCATGCTGAAAAGGATCACATCATTCATTTCCTGATAGCCCATGCTAGAAAACTAATTTCGCGGTTACAAAGTTATAGTTTTTATCATTTCCAAGAAATCTTTGTCCTGACATAGTAGTCGAGTAGACGGGAAAAATGATCACTAAATGATCAGATATTGGGCACCCGGGGATTTTCGGGGGCGCTTATCATGAATCCGAAATCAGATTTGACCAATTCCAAGATGGCGACCTACTACTGCGCATGCGCATTAGTATGACTGGTATATAATTGAGAAATTGCTCCGAAACTGGTCACCCGGGAGTTTTCAGGGACGTTGATCATGAATCCGAAATCAGATTTGACAAATTCCAGGATAGAGACCCACCACTGCGCATGCGCATTAGAAAAAGACCTTTATAATCGAGGACTTTAACTGACTTCGAACTTGGAAGTTTTTGGGAGTGCTGATCGCGGGAATGTAATCGAGTTCACAAAATTTCAATATTCTGACCCAGTAATGGACATATGCGATAGAATATTCCGTATGAATGTGACTAGTATACCTGAATTGATGATTCAGAAGTTTGCGGGCACACAGAGTGTACAATTCCAGAGCAAATCCTGAATCATACATGAGCCATACCAATGCGCATGCGCAGTAGTCGGTCCCTATCTTAGAATTCTGTAAATCCGATATCGGAATCGCGACCAGCGCTCTCGAGAACCCCGAGTGACCAATTACAGATCGATTCCTTGTTTATACGCCAGGCATACTAATGCGCATGCGCATTAGTGGGTCGCCATCTTGGAATTTTTCAGATCTGGTTTGGGATTCATGATCAGCGCTCCTGAAAACTCCCGGGTAACCAATTCCAGATCTATTCCTCAAGTATAGATCAGTCATACTAATGCGCATGCGCAGTAGCGGATCACCATCTTAAAATTTTGCAAATCTGATATCGGATTCGTGATCAGCGGCCTCAAAAACCCCCAGGTGGTCAATTTCAGGTGAATTGCTCTACGTTTGAGTTTTAGCACTTTGGGCCCATTTCATAAAACTGACTTGGCACTCAAGGGGCTAATCACTCTCTCTTGACCTCCTTGAATTTGTGACAGAACCCCACCTATTCCTGAAAGAGAGACATCTGTATTCAAAATAAAGGGAAGTTCGATCTCTGGATAAGCTAAAATCGGCGAAGAAATAAGATTTTCATTTAAATGCTTGAAAGCTTCTTCGCATTCCGGGGTCCAGTCAGAAGGAATCTTGATTCCAGTCGAATGATGAAGAGGTTTAGCTATACTAGCGAAACCTTTTACAAATCTTCTGTAATACGTATAAAGGCCGAAAAAAGCTTTGAATTTGTTCTTTATTCTTAGCTGTCGGCCAAGGAGAAACCTTCTCAATTTTAGATGGGTCGGTCTTCACACCTTGTGCTGAGACGATATGTCCGAAGAAGCCTACTTCTTCCTCGAACAAATGGCATTTTTTCGGGCTCATTTTTAAGCCTGCTCGCTTTAGCCTGGCGAAAACTTGTTTGAGATTTCGAAATTCTTCATCAAAGTTCTTACCAAAGACGATTATGTCGTCTAAATAAACAAGGCATATCTTGCCAGTGAGCCCATGGAGAACAGCCTCCATCATTCGTTCAACGGTAGCCAGGGCATTACTCAAGCCAAAAGGCATGACCTTGAACTGCCATAAACCTCCTAAACCCGTGACAAAAGCTGTTTTTTCTTTGTCCAGAGGATCCATTTCAACCTGCCAGTATCCACTCTGAAGATCTATGGTGCTGAAACAGGTTGCACCAGCTATCAGGTCCACTGTCTCGTCGATTCTGGGTAGAGGGTAAGAATCTTTCTTCGTCATGTCGTTCAGCTTCCTGTAATCTACACAAAATCGTTTGTATCCATCCTTCTTGTTGACAAGGACGATTGGTGAGGCCCAGGGGCTAGACGATGGTTCGATTACGTCGTTCGTTAGCATGTCTTCCACGAGCTTCTTCACCTCTTCTCGGGCGTTGAGATCGAGTCTTCGAAGAGCCTGTTTTATTGGTGAACTCTCTCCGACGTCGATCTTGTGCTTGACGGAAGAACATCGGCCCTTATCACCACTATCTTTGGCGGAAGAATCTATAAACTCAAGCAAAAGAGATCTAAACTATTCTAACTGAGCTGGTTTTAACGAAATCGAAGATTTCTCAACAAGGCTCTGTGAATGTGGAGGAAAGTGGTGTTAAAAATCATTTTCAGAAAGTTCTATTTCCCGAATTCTAGAAGGAGTCCAATAAATTCTATTCCTATTCGTACGAAGAGCTATTTCGCGATTGTTTGAAGCTAGTGAATTTCTCGTGGTCGAGATAACACAATTATGAGTTGTAAGAAAGTCTGTCCCCAAAATACCTTCATCTTCTATATCTGCTATAAAAAACCTTATCTGGAGAGTCGATATACCCAAAAAGGTTAATTTGGACAGTAACCTGTCTTAAAACCGGGGTCGTCTCTCCAGTGGCTGTTCGCAGGGATAAAGAGGGAATAATCCAGTCATCGGATTTAGAGGGTCCAATCGAACTACGGTCACTTCCGCGCCGGTGTCTATTACCCAAAGACAATCGACGCCATTTACAGTACCGCGCGCGTAAAAACCCGACTGCCGTAGACTTCTAACTAAAAACTGTTCTTTAAGAGGGCTTTCACTTTCAACAATCCGCAATGATTTTCGCCCTAACAAATCATGTGAGATTAGTTTTTTGCACGAGTTTCTGCTGAAGAGCTCGATTGAGGATTTCCTTCCCTAATTTCTACATCTTTTTCCCGCTAGTTACAGGAGTTCGGATTCGAATTTCGCATCGGTTCTCCAGTAATTTTCTCCAGCAAGAAACAACGGTTGGCGTTATGTACAACTTTCTCATAAAATAAACATGATAAGACAGTTTGATCTGTCGTGACCGCGCTTTGATTTCGCGTTTGTTATTCTGGTTTTCAAAAGAACCACGATTTCTTTGTTTGAAATTGTCATTACTATTTTTATTTCTATAATTCTAAGGCTTGGTCTTTTATGAACGCTCAAAATCCCGTCTTTCTGAGGTGTTTTTGGACACCTCAATTCGGCGAAGTCTGTTTAACCCAAAATATTGCTTACGCATGCCCTCCACCTCGAGGGCCTTGGCCGTTGCCTCTCGCAGGGAAGTGAGACCTGATGTCCCAACGGCCAATTTAATTTCGGGGTCAGTAATAGCATTCAGAGAAGCCTGTGTTGCTAATAAATTCCTTGACCGTTTATGGTCTGGTAACGCTAATCTAGATAGTAGTTCTATATCCTGACTAAGAGACGCGGGGTCTTCGTCACGTCCTTGTCTCCTTGTTTGTAATTGAGCTGTATAAAGTTTTGTTAAATGGTCATTGCCATATCTTAATTTTATTGCAGAGCTAAGCTTGTCATAGTTTGAAATTTCTTACTCAGATAATGCTGTTAGAACGTTCAACGCGGGAGTTCGTAAGCAAGAGGCAAGGCTGTGGGCCTTTATGGCGGAGTCCCACTGATTATGTTTTGTTATTGTATTAAATTGCCTCTTGTACTTGGCCCATAGAATTTTTCCATCGAACATAGGTGGTTTTAAAGAGCAAATGGGTCTCTCGTAAAATTAAGAAATAACCCCTGGTAACCTTGGATCATTCAATTGACTAAGACGAGAATATCGAGGCTGAACATGAGACAGAGGCTCAGAAAAGCCAACCTGGTTACCTACTCTTGCTGTACAAATTGGGAAATTGTCTACTTCCCTATTAAAAGGCACAGACCTTGAGTCGTGAACAGCCTGGGTCGTCCTGGATGTTGGACCTCCCGAACAGCGGGAGAGGGATTAGGAGAGGGAAGCGGAGTAACAACTCTGGATCCCTGAGGAATGACGGCCCGTTCTCCAGAGCCGTTCACCTGATGGACAGCCTGAAGAGCCACTACAGTTGTCCGGAACAGGTCGTGTAGTCTGGTCTCCGAAAGTTCCTGTGCCTCACGATCTAATCTCTGCTGTTTCTGTTCTCATTTTTGCTGTTCTTGAAGCAGCTGGACAAATTGCTGTTGATGACGTTCGGCGGTTTCGTGTTGTTGTTACATTAATCTCAGCAGATCGATTTGAGAGAAAAGGGTCCACTGGAGGTGGCGATCCTGCTTTAGGGACTCGTGGATTTTCTGTAATTTTTTCTCCGCCACTTTCCCGTCGCCGAGAACGTGTCATACGACTAACGCTCATAGTTATTAAAATTTCACGCACTGAATTGACTCGATTGAAACTCTTAATCCCACATCTGACACCAGTGTAACGTTCTTGGACGTTACGGAAATAAATATGGATTCGTGAGTTTGATTATTAAGGGGGTATTCTAGTGTAGAAATTTGAAAAAATCGATTTCTTTTTTTTTTATATTTTCAAAGCTTAACCTTTCAAGAATGTGTCCTTAAAAGGACAAGTCAAAATTTCAATTATTTTCAGAGATATAGCTATTTTAGTGACACGTCTTTAATACTGGCTCGGCTGGAACGAATTTTACTCGAAACTTTAAACACGTTTTTCTCAAAACTACATTTTTCAAAACGGTTGACATGATTTCTCAAGTTCTATTAAACCGATTTACTTGAAATATGGTAAGAATCTTCTCAATACATGTCTCTATCGCACGAACTATTATTATAACGAAATAATAATTTTTACTATTCTTAAAAAATTCAGAAACGTCCAAAAAAGTCAAAAAAAACGTATTATTTTTTCGGACAGGCGTAATTTGGCAAAAAAAAATTTTTTTTCGACTTTTTTTTAGTTAGTACGATAGCTGCATTTATGTAGATTAATAATCTTTTTTTTTTTTTTTCTGATTTTGAAAATGCTTGCAATCGTGACAACATTGGCGCGCCATTTTTTTTGTACCCCCCACTTCAACAACTCATAGCACTTTCAATTTTGTATTTTTTGACTTGTTTTTTTTTTTTTTTGTAATCGTGAAATAATAATAAACGCCTGATAAAAAAATGGATGGTAAAAATGTCTTTTGTTTTTTGTTTATAGCACTTCAAAAAACACCTCAAATTCATGCCTCTACACTAGAATACCCCCTTAAGCCAAAATCAAAGGCGTAAATAAAATGCTGAGAAAAGCTTTAATTACAGGGTACGTGTTTCTGGTTTCAAGTCTGAAACAGGACTGTTTTTACAATGATGTTGGTTGACGCAGCAGCCTTATTCTTTTTGAAGACTGTGACGTGGATTTTTCCCGCTCTTGGGTCACTCGGAGAAAATGACCGAGAACTTACCTCGCGCACAATAAATCAGCGTCCACGATGTACCCTGGACCTAAAACAATATCGCGAAATTTGTTGGGCGCCTGGCGTGATCAACACGCCTCGAAAGCGGTAATGCGAAATACCGCGACCATGTACTCGATAGCTCAGTACCGCAAAGAGGGGAGGGGTAATTTTTGGGTAGAGAGAGATACAATACACGTAAGCCAACGCGTGGTTTGGCCAAATCATTATGAAATTCCAATAATATATTTCTAGTCAGCGATAATACAAAAAAAAAAATAAAAATAATAATAATACTGCGAAAGTCGTTCTTCGCGATTCCAAATACAAATGCTTAGATTTAATCAAAAGAAAAAAAATAGAAGGAACAAACAAAATAATAAACAAAAAAAAACGAATAAATCCAGAATACCTCTACGGCCTACTTGCACTAGTCGCTGTCTTAATGATACTCTAACTCCCAAAAACCAAAAGCAAAATTTTGACTCGATGCGCTGCTCGCGATCGTCCTCTACTACGACGCTGATCGTCACTTAATCATAAACCGCTAGACAAAAACGTAATCGAGATCATAATCCACGCGCTAACCGCGATCGTTATTAAATCTAGGTGATGTCTTACTTCTACGTGCGCTAGTCGCCACCTTACTGGTACACAATAATTCATAAAATAAACCAAAAAGGCGTGACTCGACGCGCTAATCGCGACCGAATTAATAAATCTAGGAAGCTTTTCTTTTCGTGCTGGTGTGTAGCGTATTATGACGCATCCGAGCTCCAGTCGTAGTCACTATTTCCAAAAAGTTCGCAACCCGTCCCGCTAAACCGAGCATCCACGCACAGCAACACGCGACCCACACGACAGGTGACACTTTTTTAAATACGCAGACTCGACGAGACCCCGTGCGGTGGAATTTGGCCACACTCAATTTCGAACCGAAATTGTCCCCCACTCGAAACCGTGACTCTACGCGAGACTTTACAGGGATCAACTTGACTCTACGTGTTATCGCGAAAACTCAGGCTACGGTCATCATCAAGGAGATCGGCAAGCAAATTTCGAGCGCTACTCTAACTCAATAATTAAGTGGGCCGACCGTTTACCAGTGTGCCAATTTAACTTGGCCTCGAAACATGCTCGCAAAGAATTACAAGCGCTTACCGCTCCTGAGCCACACGAGGACTTCCCCGACCCCGGTCTCTGCCATCTCGTACACAATTTCGTTTTTTGTTAACTTTAGTTTGCTACTATCTCAACCACCGCGAAACGTTGCCAGGACTCAAGTGACGAGCCCTGCAAATCGGAGCCGCAATTCGAAAATGCCTCGAACATCGGCGCTATCCGTAGTCAAAATTCTCCCGATCCAATTGGGGTTCTCGTTACGAAATTCTTGCAGCCTAGCGTATCGCTATCGATGAATTCCGCTGTCGCGGGGTGTTGATTGGCTGGCCAGTCTCTGGTACCCCGTAGCTCGACAGTGGCGTGGTGACGACTTCGCGAGGGTACCTGTCGTCTGTTGGGCGACGGGGGGGGGGGGGGGGGGGGGGAGCTACGGCTCGCCGGCCACCAACGGGAATCTCGTCCGCCTTGGGTTCCCTCGCGGCAGCAGAGCTCTCCGTTGACGCTCTCTCCGTAGCCTCGTGTGAGGCCCTCCTTTCGTCGCGATCCGCCGCGATTGCCATCCGGTAACGTCGTTCGAATTTGCTGCCGATCCCCTGTCTGAGGCCGCATTTACTCGCCACCCAAAAAAAAAATAAACAAAAAACCTGAAAAGTCGTATTCGCTAGACCGACTATAGTCCCCTCTCAGAGTCTCGGATGCGTGACCGTTGTCCTGGCGCTCTTTTTCGAAATGAGCCGCGGTCTGCTCCGCCGGCACCCTAATTTTGGGTTCCGTCTAGGGTTCGGGGAGCCGTGTGGAACGCGCAGTAAAAATGCCACGTTACAAGACATAAGAGGTTTTCTAAACGTCTTTCATCTATAATGACTACTAGATCATTAAAAGGGAGCAAAACGGGTGATTTCACCCTTTGTACCAATATATATATACGTATACACACCTTCCTTCTCATATCAGGTATCTTGCCAGTGGAGACAGTCAGATATCTCTTACCTATCCATTCAAAATATCGCCTACAGCGATATCAAATATCGTGCGAGAAGTTTGCGAGGCTATCTGGCAATGTTTGAGTCCGATAGTCTTGCCCGGACAGTCTGAAGAAGATTGACTCAATATTTCAGCGGATTTTGCTAAGGACTGCCATTTTTGTCATTGCATTGGGGCAATTGATTGAAAACACATAACAATACAGGTAAGACAAATATAACAATCCATATGGGGGAATGTGGGCCACGAGAGACCCCCCACAAACATTAAATGAAATAAATAACGGATGCAGAGTGATTTAGAATGAGAAAATAAAAAAAAATTATTTTTGGAGAGGTTCGTGGTGCCCCGTAGTTTTTTTTCTGTCAAATTATGACAAAATAGTGCTCAATTTATTCGAGATAGACCAAAACAACTTGTACCCAGAGCTTTAAAGCCACAAAAAATAATTTGCGGCCTTTAGGAGGTCCGTTGTGCCCCACATTCCCCGATGTGTACTAAAGAAATTATGTCTTTAATCAAAGTGATACTCGGGGTAAAATTTTTTGTAGGCACTAGCGAATTCAGGGTCCGAGTACTATAATTATCAGGGCCATTACAGCATAGTTTTATTGGCAGTATGTGATGCGAATTATATATTTCGATTGGTTGATATTGGGGCACCTGGACGTCAAAGTGATGGGGGAGTCTTTACGAAATCCAATTTATGGAAATTATTGTGAAGTTCCAAGGCCAACATACCTCGGGAAGAAAAACTGGGTAATTCTGAATTACCGTACGTGTATGCATGAGATTCTGCGTTCCAATTATCAGACTAATTACTGACGCCATTTCTACCTGCATGGAATACTTCTATTCAAAAACGCATTTGTAATTACCGGCACGGATATGCTAGGGAAAGAATAGAAAATACATTTGGTAATTTGGCTGCGAAGTGGCGTGTTTACAGGAGGCCCATCAATTGTAGTATGGACACAGAGGTTAAAATCGTGAAAAGTACAGTTTGCGTTCACAACCAGCTACGATTGAGTGATTTGCAAAGTGAAAAAGAAATGTACATAACACCCAGCTGTGTAGACAGACGGACAGAGAATAAAACGATGCTCGGTACGCAGCGAAAAATTCATAGCAATTCTGCTAACATGTTACCATTGGAACGAACATCGAGAACAGTATTCTTAGCTGATGTGCGAATAAGACAGGCTTTTTGTGATTATTTTGATGGCGTGGGGTCCTTACCTTGGCAGCATAGATATGCATAGGGCTTGGCTTACTGGTATTATATTTATGGAAGCTGGTCACATCAAAAAGTAAAATGATGTATGTAAGTATGTCATAATTATTGTTCCCCTTGGGGTTAGAAAGACGCCCGTTTTCCTCTACCTCTACCTCTACAATCCTTCTACATGTTTTCTTAACCTATTCTTATCCTATTCTTACATACTACCTTATCTTTACTTATTTTCTGACTGCCTGTGCCATGTGCTGTTGCCTTTCCATTTCCATACTTTCCCTCTTATCCTTTCCTTATTCTTTATCCTTATATTTACTTAACCGTATCCTATTTTACCTTAGTCTATTCCCTGTTCATCCTTACCCGACTCGACTTCCGTTTCCCATTCATCTCTCACTCTTTCATTCTCTCGTAAATCCCTGTTCCTTTCCAGTTCTCTCATCCAGTCTTCTCCCGCCCCCTTCCATCCCAGCCCACGCACCTTTCCCAGACGTGCTTCCATGTTTGCACCTCCCCCCCGCACAACCTACACCTTCTCTTTTCCTCTTCTTCCCAGTACCTTGTCTCTCTCATCACGCTTCCTAGCCTGAATCTTGTCACCCTTGCCGACCTGCTTTCCCACTAGCCCTTTCCCAGATAGCCTGGTATTCCTTCTCCTTTCACTAACCTGTACCAACTGTTGTACCTCGATTCCCCTATTTTCTACCACCTTTCTTTTCTCTGTTCTTCCCTCTCTCTCCCCTCCATTTGCCTAAAGTCCACCTCTCCCTTCTCCCTTCTCGCGACTACATCTCTACTCTCTACTCCCCTTTCCGCAACGAAACCTTCCTTTTCTCTTTCCCATCTCGATCCCTGCCTCCCAACTTCTACCTTTTCCCTTATCTCTTCCCAGCATCTCCTAGCTTACTCGCTACCCTCCCCTATCTCCAGCTTCCTTTTAAAATTCTATGCCCTTCTCCCTGCTCTAATCGCTATCTTCTCCCTCTGTAGCTCCTCCCTTACTAAATATCCCGGTGTTCGCCCATCCACTCCTAATGTACATCTCAAAAATCTATCCTGTACCGCCTCGACCGCCCTCCACTCCCTCCACCCCCATATCTCCGATACGTACTCTATTACTGTACATACCAGCCTGTCAAATAACCAAATACTTTTTTCGCAACCCCTCCCAAACCTTCTTTTTCCTATCCCTTATACCTGCCTCATTACTACCCCTGCCTTCCGTACTCTCTCTTTCACATGTGCTTCCTGTCCCCCATTGCACTTTACTGTATACCCCAGGTAGCTAAACTCTTCAACCTCCTCTATCTTTTTTCCTTTCTATCTCCAATCCGTTTTTCTTCTTTCTGCCACCTCCTTGCCTAAATCTCATAATCCTTGATTTCCCTACATTTACCGTCAACCTTTTCCCATCCATATACCTTTCTAACTTCCTAATCATTGCCCCCATCTCCTCTTCACACTTCGCTAGTAGCACTACGTCATCAGCATACGCTGACGTCTATACCCTACCGCCAGCCAACTCCCCTCAACCCTTCTCCCTCTCCCCATTTTCTCTTCTAAATCCGCCAGCAGCAGGTTGAATACGTGTGGACTGAGCGGACACCCCTGCCTTACCCCCCTCACCGTCCAGAACGCCTCTCCTACCTTTCCCCCGCTCCTCACCCGACTCTTCGTTTCCTTGTAAATCTCCTCTACCCTTACCCTCAGCCCTTCCCTCACCCCTCTCCTTTCCATAGCCTCCCACAGCACCTTCCTGTCCACCGAATCGAACGCCGCCTTCAAGTCCATAAAGAACGCCACTATCTTTCCCTTATCCCTTCCCACCTGTCTATTGATTAAATAGTTGAGCACATACACGTTATCAATTGTACCCATTCCTTTCCTGAAGCCAGTTTGATTATGCGGTATCATCCCTTTCTCCTCTACCTCTCGTTCTAGCCTGTCCGCTAGCGCCATCGCATACACCTTATACAAAGTTGGCATCAACGTCACCACCCTATACTCTTCTACCCTTTTCCTCTCCCCCTTCTTTACTACCGGCGCTATCAATCCCTCTCTCCATTCCTCCGGCCAGCTGTCCACCACCAAAACTCTATTACATGTTTTCCATACCCACTGCTCCATCTTCCCCCCCCCCCATACCACCGTACCTCGCTAACTATTCCAACCCCCCTGGTGCCTTTCCATCCCTCAGCTTTCCTATCACCTTTCTCATTTCTTCCCTCTGCAGCCCCCCTTCACCACCCCCCTTCACCGCCCCCCTTCCTATTTGCTGTCCCCCCGCCTCCTGTGACCTTGCTCTCTACTCCACCCAATAATCCCAGAAAATACTCCCTCCACTCCTGATTGCCTATTTCCTCATTCACCCTCTTTCACTTCTTTCTTTCCCTCTTAACTATCTCCCATACGTTGCTTTCTGTCCTTGCTTCCGCTGCTTCTTTCATGAATCCCGCGTTCTCTTTTCTTTTCCTCTCCTCGCATATCTTATGACATTCCCGTCTTTCCTTTCTATACGCTTCACCTTCCCTCTCCCGCTTTCTCCAGTTCCTCAGACTTTGCCTAACTTCCGCTTTCATTCGCCTACAATCCTCATTCCACTAACCCTTTTTCTAGATTCTTTGTCTAAACTCCCTTATTCTTTTCTCTATCTCTTTACCTAAATCCGTTTCTCCTACCCCCTCCCATTTGACCTCCATTCTAAACCTCATCCTACCCTCCTCTGTCCAGTCCCCTTTACTAGCTCCCCCTACCCTTTTTCTCTTTCTTGTCCCAGGCACTGCCCCCCTCATTCACACTATTACGGGGTGATGGTCCGAGTCAACCCTATCCCCAATCTCTATCCTTTTGACCCTATCCCTTACCTCGCTGTCTCATATAGCATAATCTATCACCGTCACCCCCGCCCCTCCTACATACATAAATTTTCCCTCCTCATCACCCTCCATGTTCCCATTCATTATCGTCTATCGTGTCTCTTCCAAGAATTGCACCAGCGCTTGTGCGTTTATTTTCCTGTCCTTTGATTTCCTACTTCTACTCTCCTCCTCTCCTTCTCCCCAGCATCCTCCCCCCTCCTGTCCTGTCCTGGCATTGAAATTGCCCCCCACTAGCACTTTTGTTCCTCCATCTGCCTCTTCTGCCCGCTCCTTCAATACCCCTAACTTCTCTTTTACATCCCCATTTACGTATATCCCCATTTACGTACATATATATTACTAGCCATTTTTCCCCCATTACACTTATTTTCCTTATTATCATTCCCTTTTTTACCTCTTCCCTCCTACCGTACCCGCTTACTTTCTCCTTTCTTACCCCTGACAGCATTCCGCCTATTGCTCTTCCCTTCCTATTTCTTTTCACCGCATACTGCACTTCCCATGAATACCCTGCCCGCAACTTATTCCTAATCCTTTCCCACTCCTTCTTCGATATCCATGTCCCCATTAAAAATACCACATCCCACTTCCTCAGACCCCTCCAAAAATCCTCGTCCTTTCTCGCAAGCCCCTCCACATTCTAGACTACTACTTTCCAACCCTCCCTTTCCGTCTCACCTACGCCCCTCTCTCGCCACTTTCTCTCCCGCACCCCCTGCCTCCGCCCCTCCCCACTACCTATTCCCCCGACTGCCTTTCCCTACTTTCCCCGACCTGTGCCTCTATACCTCCCTCTTGCCTTTCCTCGCTTGTTGTCCTATCCCTATCACCTTCCCCTACTTTTCCCCTCCCCTCCCTTTGCCTCTCTTCTCTCTCTCTCTCTCTGCGCCGTCCGTAAGCACCTCTCCTATCTCATCCCACTTCCACATTTTCCCTTCTATCCAAATCTTTGCATACCCTATTCTTACTCTGTTTCCCCTTGCCTCCTCAATAGCTGCTATCTCCCTCAAATTCCACTTCATTCTCCTCTCTGCCCAGGTGAGATCCTCTTCTATTCTCTCCTCCCTCCCTCGAAGGAGGCTTTTTCTTTCCATTACCTGCCTCTTTCGCTCCCTGTTCCTTAGCCTTGCTATCCATATCCCCGTTTCTTCCCCCTTTTTCGCGCCTACCTCCCACATATCCCTTACCTCGACCTCTACCCCTATCACCTGCATAATCTTTTTCAACCCTTCCTTTTCCCTTCCCTTCTCTATTCTCGCTCCTCTCAATACTATATTTCCCCTTCTTTCTTCCCTGTATTTCCTCTCTATGGCCCACTCCATCTTTTTTCACCTATCTATTGCTCCCTGCGCCACTTCCGCATTCCCCTTTTCCTGCCTCTCCCCGCACCTTCTACACGCTTCTTTTCCAATTCTGACAGCCTTTCCTTTTTACTCTTTCCATCTCCCCCCCCCCCTCTCCTCTCTTCTACCTCTTCTGATCGTTTACCTAGGTCCCTTATTGTTTCCTTCATCTCCACCCTCTCTGCTTTCCATTGCTCTTCCCTTCTAGTCATTTCCCCTTTAATTTTTTCCATTTCTTCCCTGAGCCCCCTTCCCTGCCCTTTGACCTCCTCTAACCCTATCTTCAACTCCTCCGTAATCAGCCTTAGTATACTCCCTCCCTCCCTTCCACCCCTTCCTTGCCTTCCGGCGACCGGTGAACTTTCCTGCTTTTCCCAAATCCTCCTTCTCTTTTCTCTATCTCACCTGCCTTCTCCTCCCCTTTTTCCCCTACCTCCTTCCGCTGTCTCTTTCATAAATCTATCACCGTCGTCACCGATCCCAGGCTATGACTCCTATCCCTCCCTATCAATGCTACTGCACCCGGCCAACCTTTCCTTTTCTCCTCCTCTACTCTCTTTGCCCCTTCTTTCTGGCCAACCGCGTTACTCATACTCTTTCGCTCTGCCACCGCTCCCTACCTTAACTGCCTGCCGCCTATCTGTCTCTGCTCTATCCCCCTTCCTACTCCCTAGATGTCACCGTCTATTCTTCTGTATTATCTTTCCCCCCTGCCGTCCGCCAGATCTCGCTACCCAACCTCAAAACTCTCACCCTTTCCTCACCTGTCCGTCCCTTCTGTTCCTGCCTCCCTATTCCCTTCACCCATCAGCCCGTCCTGATCTTCCCCGCTCCTTCTCTGCCCTATTTCCTTTCCTCCTCACGTTTTCTATCCTGCTAATTCTCACCTTTCCACTCACACCTGCCACTCACATTTAAACCGGAAACCGGAAGCCAAGTGAAATAATGTAAGTCAGTACTAATGACGGATTATATACATTTATTGACGTGAGTGTAATATACTGATGTATAATAATATGTTAAAATTATAATACTTTTGTGTTTGTCTCATTTTGTAAGTACATGCAAGGTATCCATCTATAATGGCATGATAGAGGATATTCGTAATTTTGGAAACTCTAATACAAATTGTTTTTACAAACAGACTAGTAAAAGTCCAACGTTTTAAGTAAAGACCTTAAAATATTTAGGCATGTCTTGTAAAATCTTCACATTATTTCCTCGTATATTTTGCACGTGATATAATTAGTACGTACAACGGATATATGGGTAACAATTCAATCCCATATTCTTTGCTGCAGGGGATAATATATCCGAAAGCAGCTAGATGACTTCGAGATGTAGTCATAAAGTTGAGATCCGAAATTTTGTACTGATTAGGTTGTTAAGAACTGTTTTATTCAATATTTCACTTTAAAAACCTTTAAGAAGTCTATCGTACAGTAAATCCAATACTTTAACGCATTATATAAGTCGATCCTACTTGAAGGACCTAAAAATATCGATCAAACGTTGGGTAATGTTGATTTTCGAACAACACCACATATTTTAGAATATGAGTCTGAAGATAAAAATGCGAGAAATATAATTTTGATACACGAATGTTTTCAAGATCAATAAATTAATATTGGAGGTACTCAAACTTCGTGCCGTTCTCTCTGCTTCACTTATCCTGGTCATAACATCCAGCATGGCATCGGTTACCAGATGATCCGGAAGTTTTTTTAATTTGTTGACAATCATAATACCGAAACCATCTATTTTTGTCAGATCGTGAGGTCCGGTTGGTCGCTGAGACGTTGGTTGCGGAGTATTTCTTAACAAACCTATTAATTCTCTTAATGCCAACCGAATTACCATTTTTTCCGTGACTCTGCTGAACCCTTAGATTGAAAATATTCAGGTATACCACGACAAAGAATTCTGACAGTGAAAAACAAGACAAATGGTGAAGTTGAATACTTGATTTTCATGAATAACGGTCCGAATTGCTTTCATCATCATCTGGTACATCAGATGAAGTCCCACCATTTATTACGTTTGATACTGTGCTACAAATTCCAAAAATTTGTGTACATAACATGAATCATTCAATTTTTTATAAATCAAGTATGTAATATTAATAATATTATTACGGAGGTGTATGTAAGGAACCTTCATGAAATGACAGCATTTTGAAATACACCCAAGGTGATTTTTTTGGAGGGGCTGCTGCACCACTTCGAAATCGGTCTTTTTTCATTTCTCTTTGTATCTTAATGTAGCGATCTCGTAGCGACTTCCATCGCTTTTTGGCATCTACTAACACCATTTTTCCTACAAACAACTATGTAATTGTATGATGAAAGTTGTTCAATTTTGAAAAAAATTGCATTGTCGTCGAAATTAATACATCACATAAACGTCACGCAGAGAAAAAAATGTATAAATGATCGTTGTACGTTGTACCTCGTCAATCCTCAACCACATTACTCCACGCCTGAGCTTTCTCAACTAATTTGCGACAATTTCCTGGTTCCTTGAAATCGTAGAGCACAGAATGCTTTTTCACTGCATTAATGAGCAGCTCATCCAATGCACGACGCATATCATTTTCATTGGCATTTTCGTTCTGTACGTCATTTTCATTGACGTTTCGGGTTGCTTGAATTTTAGTGTATAGTCCACGTTCTTCTGTACCGTTAACAATTCTTTTTGGCAGCCTTATAGTTGCGGCACGTTCATCCAGGTTTTGCATGTCAATATCAATGTTTTCGTGTATTTGGATTCTTTCGGCTCGTTCGTGTTCTTCGGAATTTTCTTTATGATTTTAAGCATTCTATAAAAATGTAATAAATAAACTAATAAATGCAGGATGGCTAAAAGGCAATATAGTGGATAATTTTTAAATGTTGAGAAAATCTGAATGCGTTGATCAATGTTAGAAACATATTTTCGGTGCAAATTGGAATAATGAATCTTTCGTTTTGCGTTTAAAATATCAAAAAGACCTCACACAGAGATATAAACTCTTGAAAAATGAGTTTTCCGAAATTCAGATACAGGCTGAATAACAATGATAGGACAGACCGGGCCACGATAGATCCTCTATAGCCGCTAATTATTTTTTGTTGTTTTAGCACCGGGTATATACAGGTTGTTTTAATATATCTCGAATAAATTTGTAATTACTTGCCCAAAATTAATAAAAATGCCGAGGCACGACGGACCCCTCCAAAAATTTAGGAAAATGAAGAAAAAAGAAATAAAATATCCCCGCGTTAATTCTACGTTATCTATGACTACCAATGTGTAACAAAAAAAAATTATTTGATATTCCGGAGCACATAGCCGTTATTTACAATATCATTTTTCAAGAATTTTTAAGGAAATTTATTTCTGTCCCAAAAGAATGTTGCATACTTCAATTTAATGTATATTAAACAAACCTGTAATAATATGTTGACATTTCAAAAAAAGTTTTGTTTGGGCGTCCACCGTGCCTCGGTTTTCACCACTACAACTTATAGAACTAAATTTTAAAGATATTAAAAAATATTATTAACGTTCCAAAACATTTGCAACTCGAAATTACCAAACACAAATCTGTTATTATCTCGTAGAGAATTTTTAAACTCATTGTCAGAGAATTTGTTTTTCGACTGAAAATGAAGTCCACAATTCAAAAGAATTGCTGAAAGACATGCGAATAACGCACGGGACGTAAGATAATCGTTTACTGATATTAATTGTTTTCTCCTCTCACCATCCCATTTTTTATATTGGCAAACGCGAAGTCAATGGTTTATTTTTCAACTTTCCGCCGAGAAAACATTTCAAAAGATCCGGCGACGTACGCGTTGCGATTTTGTTAACGTATTGAAACGGGCCGGTTTATTTTGAGTAAATGTTTGTGTACATGGTAAAATATTCGAATTGTCGGCTGAGGCCCGGCCCAGTCGCATTTTCTGATTAATATAAAAAATCACGCCGTATAAAGAACATTTGTATGAAAAAACATTCATTTTAGGGTTCTTTTGAGAAAGATTTCAACTAACTGCTATCTTCAATGCCAAAATTAAAAAAGAGATAAGTTTTATGCGAGTTTATGGGTCAACCAATATTTGTTCAACACAATCAGATAATCGCCAAATTAAAATTCATTCGGATAAGGATTCTTCAAATGGCATGATTTCTCAGCTAGGCTGACAAATAATGAGTGCGGCCTGCACTCAATTTTCACGTAATACGCGAGAACGTTCGAGCATATAACTTTCTGATTGCCTCGAATTTGTTGCAAATGTTTTTTGGTCGTTGTGTTCAAGGACAAACACCATACATACCCGAAGGTGCTATAGTTTTCAATTAAAGCTGGAATTTCTTAATGACAGATTTCTAATATGCGTCTTCTATAAAGGTGTGAGTTGTGTGTTTTCTTTTATCAACGATAGCGATATTTTTATGTTTGCAGTAAAATAAACGAATATGCAAAAACTCGTAATTTAAAAATTATATCATTCGAAACCGCTTTTGCGTATGCGTTTTGGTCCTCAAGGACAATGAGAAATCATCTGTTAAAAAAATCAGTAACCGATAGGTTCAGACGGTCTCGTTTTGATAGAGAATGTCTTACACATACAGACCGGTGGATGATCTGTTGAGTGTGTTTTTGCCATAAAAATGTTGTTCTCATCTGTCTATTGAATTCTACGAATTTACTATTGTGATTTAGTAGAATCCGTGCCATTTCTTTATTTCGGTGTCAAATGGCAATATGTTGGAGTATTTTTGTTCAGAATCGTGTATAGAATGGGGCTGTTGAGCCCTTTTTTGCTCTTGAGATACGTGGACGTCGATATTTAGAGGTATGTATATCAAAGTCTAAATCGACAAAGGCACCCCCATAAGATACATTAAAGTTAACTCTGAGTTATCTTCACACAATTGAACAGAGGCTTGTATAGTATTATCGTTCTTTCAAATAAAAACCATGTTTCTCACATTTTTGTATATTATAATGACATGAAAACTCTGGTAATAAGTAACAGTTCGAAACGGTGCGGTGGCAGAATGAGTTACGTAAGAGGTGTAAGTTCAACCCTGAATATTTGATTAAGGGGGTACATGTACCTGGAGAGTTTGAAATAATCGATTTATTTTGCACCTTCTGAAAGTCCCATGTCTTAAGAATGTTCTCTGTAAATTTCACATTCATATGTACAAAATTGGCAGAATTATCTCATTTTGTATGACACGTGTTCGACTCTTCGAGCGCTCGAGCTCGCGGGAAGAATCACCCGCAGACAACGACCGAACCGACCCTTTCATGAAGCTGCCATTCTCACAACAATAGCATAACCGCATTTTAAACGCATTTTTCTCGGAGCAATATTTTCTAAACCGATGGATACGATATTTCGAGAAACGCTCGATAGATTCTTTTCAAATGTACACAAAATGGGCGGAGACACACTTGGAGGTCGTTGACGATTCTACTTTTTAAAACTGACCTTTATTTTTTCAAAATTTTCCCAAGACGGCGGAATTTCACACGAATTCTTTGTACTAAGATTTCATTTAGTCGCCATTTATAAATAAAAATTGAAGGAAAATAAATGGCGATCCTCGATGAATTATAAAATATATTGACTTGAACAACTCGTTTCGTATCGTTTTTTTTTGTTTCAGATTAATCATTTCCCCGTAAGAGTATCCACTGACTTCTTCGTCCGGCGAGCGTGTCCTTTTTGACTTTCAAAATTTTTGGATCTCTCTTCACACGCTCGAATAATATGTATATTGTGTAAGCAAATAGTACATTATATAACAAGGGAATAAAGTCGGAGATTATTTCCGCCGGTAAGTTATTTTCGTTTCGCTCGGGCGGTAGGTAATTACCAAATAGTCGACTTTTATTCCTGCGTTGCATATAGTACTATATTTCCGACTCAACTTGTAACGTATCAGGTTTTATCATATTCTATCATATTTGATGCAAATCAAAATTTTTCGCAAATGCGGGAAAAACATATTACTCTCGTCCCGCTTTCCGGATCAAATAAGTTGACATTATCGTTGCGTCGGAAATGAAAAAATGTTTGAAGTCAGCTCATTTCTTTTTATGGGTTATGAAACCAAAAATTCAAAATTTGACTAATTTGCGACCCGGCGGGCACATGTGCTCCCTATTATACAAGAACAAAAAAAAAAAAAAAACAAATTGTGTAGAAGTAGTGTATATATGACAGTTCTACATCAAAGATGGCGCCGCTCCCCCCTATCTCCCCCCTAGCTCCCCCCCTAGCTCCCCCTAGCCCCCCCCCCCCCCCTGATCGTTTTTCACGGTTTGCCGCAAGATGGCTATTTTCATAGGATTTGACACACACACACACAGACACACACACACGCACACACACACGCACACAATAATTCTTGTCGAGACTTGTTTGGCGCTGCAAAGCCGCACATAAATCGGATAGGGTAAAAACCCGCTAGATCTATTGAAAAAATTCCAGGAAATTGCTCTTTGAGATGGTGCCGACAATGAACTTTGTTGGTGGTGATGCACTTAAACCAATCTGGGGCAGTGGAAGTGGTCCCATAAGAAATTCCTCGCACAATATGCGTGTCGAGACTTGTCCAATGGAAAAATTGTAGTGGGGGTGGGTGGTATATAAAGCGTACGTCTATCGTGATCGTCACTCTGTTCTCATCGTATTCTCATTGTGAACTGTTCTCGCTCGTGAAATAACCTTGAAATGCGATGGCTCTAGCAAAAGTTAACCACGTCAGCCGCCTGGAGAATCTGCCAACCAAGAAGATGTCGGAACTCGAAATTGGGGGCGTGTATGACGTCATCGGGTTACGACTGGTCAAAACAAAATTCGGGGTACGTGTTCTGGCGACGATCGATGGAGAATACAACGTCTTCTTACCACCGAGAATCGCAAGAGTTCTATTAGAAGATTCCAGTCAGCTGACTGAAATGTGTAGCATGGCCGGGGAAAATCGTCTGCAAATGAAATACCTTGAATAGTCAGTCTTCCATATACCATCCGTCAGTATATAATCGAGCACAAGATTCCCACTCCTCAATATGGCGATGATCCTAGACGTGCAATGTTTTATCGGTCATAACATGAAGTTTGTACCCAAGGAAGTCGCAGTCGTGAATGTAAACGGGCCGGGTCTGGATTACATCATTTTCAAGCCGCCCTATGATTTGGCAAGCTTACCACTAGAATGTAGAGCTACTAATGTATGGTTGACGCACAATCACCACGGAATATCATGGAATGCGGGCAACAAATCTCACGAGGATGTGACGAAGATTGTGAGAAAAATGGTTGAAAATGCGTGTTACGTATACGTCAAAGGGGGGGGGGGGGGGAGAAGAAAGCATGGCTGACGGAGATTGTCGGTGGTACAATGAGGGTTATTAATATGGAAGACTTGCACATCATACCCCCTGCAATGGAAAAATTGAGGTATATGGAAGCGGCATCGTGGCACGACGCGAACCATGGATACTCTCCAGCGAATAACCTCCAGCAAGCAGCAGCGCCAGGCTCAATTTGGTATGATGACAACTCTGAATACATCCCGGCATACAATTGCGCCTTTGAAAATGTGCAGCGACTAAGGATTTGGTATTCGAAGGAGTGTACCAGCTCCCTCGAGAAATCCTTCCGTCTGTACAAAGAATTGGACGGTTTAAGGGGAATGATGTCCGAGGATATAGCTTTTTTACCAAAAGAATTGATCTGCACGTTCGCATCAAACTCCATCAATGATGCGTGGGATAAACTACCAGAGAATATGAAAATGGACTACGTCATCGCAAGTTTCCGCAGATGTAGCATACATTACACACCAGGACCCGATGGCAATATCGTGGATGGACCAAATCCTCTAATTAAAGACTGTTTAGGTTGCAATCGTGTGTTTAGATAATATGGACAATATTTACCAAAATAACAATAGAATTCATTACGATTTATACAATTATATTCGGGTTCATATGTAGAATATTCAATAGAATTAATCTCAATTATATCATAGCTTATACATAGAATTAAAAAAATGTACTATTCGATAAAATTATAATCCAGAAATAGGATACGTTAAAAATATATATCTTTATAACTTTCACCCATTCTCGTCATACAAAATGTAAATGTTATGAATTTTTACTTGTGAAAAATATATAATCAATAATTGTGAATTTAGCGTGGTTTATTCCTCAAAATAATCCATAAAATCATTATCGTTATCCTGTTCGCTAACATTATCACCGTCATCATCATCATCGCTATTTTCGACATCTATAATTATTACGATAGTTTCATTCGCCCATTTTTCTACAATTATTTCCATACATATATCACCGTAATTTATATAATGTTGGCTGTTTGGTCTCACTCGAGCAGCTCGCGCGTCCTCAACGAGATCCCGAAGCTCCTCTAACGAGAACTCGCGTGTTGCTTCGGAAAAGCCTATAATTATCTCTTCCTCAGCCTCCTCATCCTCGCCCCAATCAACGATCGACCACTCATCGTCATCATCACTTGCATGAGATGGCATTTTTTTTCTTTCTAAAATTGATTCGCGATGAAAAATCTGTGAAAAGAGCAAGCCGAAATAAAAAAGTTGATGCTGCTGTGCTCATCATTTATATGCATGATAAATCTCCAATTCAAAAAAGTTTCCACCTATTCAAAATGAGAGATACGGAGAAGGTGTGGAAGATACTAGAATTTTATTTTAATGTAGTGCTACACACCAATCCTCGTCCGAATAATAACCATCATCGTCAGATCTATCGATATCTCACAGCATTTGATGGATTTGATCAATCTCATCCAGAAGCAAACCGAATCTGATGCGTACGTCTTCGCAACCGTCAAAATCATTATCAAACTCAATGCCCACTTCCCATACATTGACCTCCACCCACTCGTCATCACCATCACCGCCATTCCAAACACCCTCCGTCTCCGCTTCCTCCTCCTCCGCCTCCTTCTCTTCCTCCTCATCCGCCACATCACTCGATGATGATGATGATTCTAGATGATGCTCGCCAGCCAAATTATGTTCAAACTCGCGATCATCATCACCAACACTATCGTCAATACATCGCTCGGGGTCGATAATTAGCTGTCAACATCACTATCAGTCAATTCATCCTCATCATCCTCCTCATCATAAGCCGCCCCTCTGCACACCCGCTTATATGTCGGCGATCGTGGTGGTGAATGGGGGTGGGAAGTTTGATGATTTTCCATCCGTTCATATTTTCTCGATATGATTCTATAATTTTTCCAGAATTTTTATGGATATGATGGTAGGGAATACAGAAAAGTTGAAACAAATCGAAAAACTTTGTTAACATACTAATCAAATGCGATAATCATTACTGAATTCAATTCAACATTCACAGTATCGTGAGAGGATTGGCGACGCACCATATACATATATATGCGTATTCTATAAAGTACTCACAAAAAATATAAACTCGTTGAAGTCTGAGGGTTTTTCAAATGAACACCGTTTTTTTTTTTTTTCTCACAACTCACTTTATCAAAAACGCTTGTTTTCACACAAAGGATTTTAAAAATTACTAGAGAAGTTTCAAACCGCTGTTCGAATTTATACTAACGGAGTCGCACCCACCCTCCACCGAGCAAAAACCAGCCGGCCAATCATTCGTAGAGCATGCACCACGTGACATACAGACAAAAGAGTGACGCGGGGGAGGCAGTATAGGCTGAGAGAAAATTTTCTCAAGAGCTCGCCAGCTTTTCGTTTGCTGATTTTTTTCTCGTTGCATACCCCACGCTGATATGGTTGGGGATGTGCAGACTCGGACTTGTTCGCTATAAAGAGTCGTAAAACCCAAAACTGTGTGTACACATACCAGCCGGTCAAGAGCGGGCAAGACAAGATTTTTCTCACATCAAACACTGTTCGCTACCTGCTTTTCGTTGAACGATTTTTCCCATTACATGTCACACGCTGATTAACGACTCATAGAACCCAAAAACTGCATGTGCACACACCATCCGGTCAAGAGTTGGCAACACAAGATTTTCCAATTTTCGAAACAAAGGCACCGTTCCGTTTGTCGTATACGCCAATCTCGAATGTATATCAATCCCCGAACCTGTAGATGAATTTGAAACTCGTAACACTTGTGAAATTCAAACGCATGTCCCGCACAGTGTAGCGTACTATGTACATTGCGCGTACGATGAGACTTTATCGTAGTTTCACGGTAAACGCGGTATCGATTGCATAGATTGGTTTATGAAACAGCTTATGGATTTATCAATTCAAGTAGAGTCACGCATCAAAAACATAATTCCGATGAAGTCTCTTACCCAAGTGTAACGCGATCATCACATGCGCGCAAAGAATTGTTATATTTGTGATGAACCGTCTATCCCTGAGGAGAAAAAGTTTCACGATCACTGTCACTTCACGGGTAAATATCGTGGTCCTGCTCATAATCGGTGTAGTTTGAATTTCAGAGAGTCGCACTAAATTCCAATAGTTTTTCACAATTTGTCCGGTTACGATTCTCACTTTTTAATAAAATCCCTCGCGGCAACTGTCCTCGGTAAAATTACACTGCTACCCATAAATAAGGAAACATATATATCCTTCACCAAACGCGTCGGTGGAACAATGATGCACTTGAGATTCATCGATTCGTTTCGATTTATGACTAGCAGCATCGATGAACTTTCCACATATTTGACCGATAACGATAAACGCATAACACGTAAATTTTATAATAACCCGACTCACTTCAGTTTGATGACCCGCAAAGGCGTTTTTCCCTGTGAATACGTCAATTGTTGGGGGAAACTCGATGAACCGCGATTACCTGCAAAAAAAGCATTTCTACTTGCATCTCTGCGATGCAAATATTTCAGACACCGATTACGAGCACGCGAAAACTGTTTGGAGGGAACTCCATTTAGAGTCATAGGGGGGCTATTCAGATTTATATTTGAAGACCGATGTTCTTTTGCTTGCCGATATTTTCGAAAATTTCCGCGCTAGCTGCTTCAAAACATACGATTTAGATCCGTTGCACTACTACACTGCACCGGGACTTGCTTTTGACGCGATGCTCAAGCATACTAATGTAAATTTGCAACTTTTAGACAACTTTCATATGGTGTTATTTATTGAAAGAGCCATTCGAGGCGGCGTAGCGCAATGTTCTAATCGACACGCTCGGGCCAATAATAGATTCATGGGAAAAGATTTTGATCCTAGGAACGTGGAATCGTATCTCACGTATTTTGACGTGAATAACCTGTACGGTGCAGCTATGAGCGTGCATTTACCAATCGGTTCGTTCGAGTGGGAGTATCAGCACATCGATGTAACGAACCATCCGGACGATTCGCCGATCGGTTACTTTCTGGAGGCAGATTTGGCCTATTCTGTGGAACACCACGAGGATCACAAAGACTTACCTCTTTGTCCCGAACATTTTACTCCTCCAGGGTAGTATAAATGCCAAACTCGCGACCACCCTTTACCCTGAAAAAAAGTATATATTGCATTATAGAAATCTAAAACAGTGTTTGAGTTTAGGATTAAAAGTAGCGAAAGTGCACAGAATTTTGAAGTTTGCACAATCTCCATGGCTCGAGCCTTACATCACGCTCAATACAGACATGCGTAAGCGATCTAGGAATGAATTTGAGAAAAACTTTTACAAACTCATGAATAACGCTGTGTTCGGCAAAACTATGGAGAATGCGCGAAATCATAAAGATGTCAAATTGGTCTCAAAATGGAAGGGAAGAGGTGGTGCGAGAACGCTTATTGCCCGAGCAAACTTTCACAGCTGCACCGTATTTGGCACTGATATGGTTATCATTGAAATGAATCGTGTCAAAGTTCACTTCGCCAAACCTATTTACGTCGGCGCATCAATTCTAGATCTGTCAAAAATCTTTCTCTACGATTTCCCCTATAATTATATTAAAACCAACTTTTCGAATAAACAAGCTAAATTGATGTATACCGACACAGACAGCCTTATTTATCAATTCAATGTGCCTAATATCTACGATATCATCAAACGTGATGAAGATACAATGTTTGATACCTCTGACTATCCGCCCAACAATGTGAATGGTATTCCCTTAAAAACAAAAAACAACTAGGGCTAATGAATGATGAAAATAATGGTAAAATTATGACAGAGTTTGTGGGACTGCGAGCAAAGCTGTACACATTTACTACGATGGGTGAGGATGGGGAAAAATGTGACAGAGGCGTAAAAGTGAGTAAGCGCGCCAAGGGTGTGAAAAATTCATCGATAAATAGCATCACGTTTGATAATTATAAGCGCTGTCTGACGGCTTACCAAGAGTTGACTCTTCCACAGTGTTCAATACGCAGCAAAAACACAAAGTATGCACGATTGTACAAAAAAATTGGCTCCGAGTTTGCAGGATGACAAGCGACAATTGATACCTGGACAGACCGACACCGTACCTTGGGGGTTTGTCCCAGCCCCCTAATAGCTATAGGATAAACTGTAGACGTAGAATTAAAGTAAATATTTGATGTTTGACGCCTCGAACGATCCACCATCGGGCGGAAACGTTTCACGATCAATGCGATATTTAATGGATTTGAAGTTTCAAAATGCGAATTCATATACTCAACAATTATTTATTCATTTATTAATAATATATCAAGCAATTATTCAGATTTATTCGTTCACCACGAGAAAAATTTTGCAGAAAATGAATAAAATTTTTCAGAAAACAAAAAAAAGATTTCAGAAAATGACGAAAGGTTTCAGAAAACGAAAAAACATTTTCAGAAAACTTTTTTCCTATTTGGTTAACACGTAAAAAAAGTTTTCAGAAAATTAAGAATAGTTTTCTGAAAACGAAAAAAAGTTTTCCAAAAAATAAGATGTGTAATAATCGTATGGAAAAATTGCATATTATCATTATCATTATCATTATTATTATTAATAATATTTTCGTAGTACAGATCATGGCACATGTGCGTACAAAGGAGATAGAATGTGGAAATATTTGTATATTCAAAATCTTTTATTGTAATTCGGAAAATACATACAAATTATGTTAAATGTCTATTTTATTTATTTAACTATTGTGCGAACTATCAAAACCCAACCACTTTACATAGAACAGATTCCCCCGTTTGTGTGATACTTTCTCCACAAGGTAGCCGTCGGGATATTTCACTTTGTTGAGCTCTTCCTCGTAGAAGCCCCCCTCGATGGGATGATCTTGATAATCGGTAAGTTTGTAGGTGGATAGATTGGTATGTTTCACCTCACTCACGGTGAATATTTTTGTCGTCCAATTGGGTGTACAGCCTTTTTCGAATACATTCTTGTACTTGCTGATTCGAACTCGATCGCCTACACTGAATTTCTGCGCTCGATCACTTTGTTTGATTTGTCGAGGCTTGTACACGCTACGATACGGCTGTTTTTCATTCTCCGTGCTAACATCCACTGGTTTCATCCGAATCGTGCGATGTTTGGTGTTGTTGTAGGACTTCATTAAATCATCCAAAATAATAATTCACTCGTACTATCCTTGGAGAGTAAACCGCTTCCACATTTTATTTTTTAATGTTCGATTAAAACGTTCACATTTTGACGCCTTTAAGTTGCTAAATGTTGATTACATGTTGATATTGTGATGCTTTACGAGGGCTTTAAATTCGCTGTTGTAAAATTCTTTGCCTTGATCAACGTGTAGATGTGCAGATATACGGCTCTGGATCAGTACAGATTTCATGGCAGCAGTAACATCTTTCCCACTCTTGGACTTTATCGGCACCGCCCACGCGTACTTGGAAAATATATCGATGATTGTTAATAGGTATTTGTATCCCTTGTTGCACGAGCTGTATGCGGTCATATCGACGAGATCAGCTTGCCAGGTCTCATCCAGTCCGCGTACATCTACGAATCGGCGCGGATAGTTGCGTCGAGCCTGTCTGTGAAGTTCGGCAGCTATTACAGTCTTCATTGTTTCCAACTCTTCACCTTACAGTTTTTCGAATTGTCGTCCAACCACTCTGGTTCCTCAATCGATACTAATTCCCTGCTGATCTGTCCCGGCGTCGGTGTTGCTCCCCAATATATTTGATGCAACTCAACGTGTTTTCTATGATTTTGTTATTTATGCGTAGCTGTTTCAACTCCTCGTTGTGATTATGCGCGAAATTTCCAAAATTTGATTCAAAAATATCCACAATATCCACAGCGATAGATCGTGTAGCAGTATAAAGAACTTTTAGGGAAAGGGCATCGTTTTCCATCTGCGGATCAGCGATATTACACAATCGTTTGCTGTCTATATCGTACTGATTGTCGTTGGTGGTTTTGAATCCGACACCAGGAGGCCATCGAATAAATTTTTCACCACCACCACGCTCCGAATGTCGTCCGATTATTTCTATGCTCATCACTGGACGGTCACTGAACAAATGATGATTTTATGTTTACACGCCGCTAATAAACGATTCCGGCCTCGCGCAACTTTTCAATAATGAAAACTATTTCGTTGGAATGGCTGGTATTGCCTGCAGCCTGTGACGCCATAAGCAGCCGGAGGCGATCTACAATTTCAGTTGGATCATCCCAGCAGACGTAATCAACATCTTGCCCCTCCTTTCGCGCAATCTTATAGTCGGGTAAGCCTTTACCTGATTTTTTCGGCGAGCCAACGTGTTGTGCAATGAAATTTCTATACTTCGCGCTTTTTGAATTATCTCAGAGGCTTCCGTCGACTTGGTAACGTTTTCGATGCGCATTTGTCGTCGTTACAATTTTTATATAATTATTCCTATCCACATCATTCACAATCAATGCATCGGGTGATTTTTTAAACAGTAATTCAAGTAATCCAGGTGTTCTCTCATAACTTTTATCCCCCACATTGACCAGATCATCAGTGAAATTGATCGGCGTATCACCAATCATCATACCGTTTGTCGACTTTCGAACACCGTATGTGGTATCCAAATCCCTCTTTTTGCTTGAGCTGAACATTTTCAAATATTGCGCCGTGGAATCCGTTGTTTTCTTCACCGGCGTACTTGTAGTAGAAATTTCACCAAACTTCAGTGTTTTATCATTTGCATCCATGAAATTCCCTTCATCCATATCCTCATCCTCCTCATCATCATCATCATCATCATCATCCCCGGTACTCTCGTCATCTTTTTCTTCTTCTTTTTTCATTGTCACATCCGGTAGTTCCGTTTTAATTTCACGTTTAATATGCTGCTGCTGCTTTCTTGAGGTATCAACCAATTCTTGCAACGGTGTTACTAAAGGCTTGAATACCTCTCCCATAACCTGTTCGGTCGTGTCCTTGTCCAACTTGAGCATCTTATGCTTCCGCCGTATGACATCGAATGCTTTTGATATTTCACTCAATGTATCGCTATGCTTACGAATCTTGGCACTCTCCATGTTGCCGGCTCGATTGTTGCAACGAAACTGTGCAAGTTTATGTTAGTTTATGCTTATAAAGCAGTCACACCCCTTCCTATGTCGCCCCCCATTGATTCCGCTATCCTTGTCAATTACGGTAAAACTGTAATTGTCATCATTCCAGCATGCCGAGCACAAGTCTTTAAATTGCTGATACGTCATGTCCGCGTTCACATGATCATTGTAGATATGTTTCAGATTCATATCATCCTGCCGAAATAGCACCATTAAGTTTGCATTGTCACGCACTAGGTGTTTTGGAATGCGCGCATACGTTTGACTTAGATAAAAGCTATCGATATCGCGATACCTGCCCATGCTGAAGTATGCTCTAATATTATCCTGCTTTTCACAGGCCACATCGTCGAAAATCATAACAGAGTTGGGGCGAGCATCTTCCGGTCTTACAACCTCATCATTCTCGCGAAACGGGAAGTAACTCACTTCCTGCACGGGTTCTAGTAACTTTTGCAAAAATTGATACTTCGGCTGGATGAGAGATTTCGAATCGACGTAGACATTTTCGAATCGCAATCAATTGCTGTGGGTGATGAGTGCGAGAAGAGTGGAGAGTTTTACCGCGATTGGATGGCCGACAAAAAATTGCTCTCACGGTATTTGGCAGCAATTTTCCATGTCGTTTTCCTATCTTGCTCTTACCACGTCGAACCATTTTATCAAAATTCGCGATAGGTAGTTTATCAGGCTGATCTTAAAATCTCATAATGCTTCGTTAGCATGACAACGAGAACTAAGATGACGGTATATAAATTCCTCCTTTAATAGAAGTCACGTTAGTTGTTGCCCGACTATGAGGACGTGCACACGAAATAAACGCGCTGGTGGTTTGTTGAATGAAATCATCAATCATCTCCCAGTTGAATTGCATGTGCCAGGGCATCAGTACTGCGGACCTGGAACGAAATTGGCCAGGAGGATCCAATCCGCTGGATGCCGCGTGTAAAGACCACGACATTGCATACGCAAAGAATCGCGATATCGCAGCGAGAAATCTTGCCGACACAGCGCTCGCTGAGAAGGCGTGGAATCGCGTCTTGGCAAAGGACGCTAGTGTGGGTGAAAAGGCTGTACCCTGGAGAGTCACCAACACCATGAAAGCTGAATCTACACTCGGAATGGGCTTAGCTGCGAAGCGGTCGAAACTTGGAGCGGCTGCGAAGAAGAAATCTAGAACTGGCGGGAAAAGTAAAAGGCCAAAAAGAACTGTGAATCTTAAATCCATCATCACAGCAGCAAAGGTCGCCATGCGACCGGGTTATAAAGACGTCGAGTCGGTGTTGGCGGGTGCACGTGCGGCCGCGCGTGGGACTGGGAAGAATATTCGTACGCCTCGCGTCATACCTGTGTCTGATAAGATTGGCGGCATCCTGACGTTTTTCATTCCAATTCTGGCCCGCCTAAGCGCTACTGGAGCTCTTGCGGTTGGTGCTGCGGGTATAGTTGAAGCTGTCAACGAAGCTAGTGTCAACAAACATCCGTTGAACGAAACCAAACGGCACAATACAACAATGGAGGCGATTGCTTCGGGCAAGGGATTATACCTGCGACCCTATCGCAGCGGAATGGGCCTGTACTTACGTCCGTCAAACAACTAATGAAGCTACTACATCGAGCTCTCACCGACATTGATTTACGCAACTGTGCTAAAAATATAAAAATTTCACATTTTCGCGGTGTTTTCATGCGGAATGATCTGCCGAAATCATAACCGAAAATGCTGGAATCCGCAATTCTTATTCTTGACGATAAAAACGGTCCAGGGACACATTGGGTTGCGTACAAGAAAAATGGTGACCATGTTGTGTATTTCGATAGTTTTGGTGATTTGAAACCGCCTAAAGACTTGATGAGGTATCTCGGTGTTGGTAGCGTTGACTACAATCATAAGAGGTATCAGGAATATGATACTGTGATTCGCGGCCACTTGTGCCTCAAATTTCTCAGCGAACAACTATAAAAAGACAAGTGTTACATAAGCAAGCATTAGTCATGCCGGAATCGTTGACGTTAACACTGTCAGGCACATCCTCCGTGCTGGAGGCTCAATATTTCCCCCAAATCGAGTTATCACCCGAGAAGAACTATGTTCTCGGACTCGTCGAGTTCCTGACATTCAATTCAATAGCCAATATTCATGAGAGGTGTAACAAATTTTACCTGAAACGAGCGGACAACAGCAGAGAGAGCATCGCGATACCCACGGGAAGCTATAAAATTGAGGACATTGAAAATTTTCTGCATAAGGAGCTACCCTCTGACGTCGCCCTTAGTCTGACAGCTAACAACAACGAGCTGAACAGTGAAGTCACATGCAATCATGTGGTAGACTTCAAGCCCAAAGATTTCTTCGGCCGATTATTGTGATTTAAGGCGGTTGAGCTATAACGAAACGTTACTCATAAATCTGTATTACCCGTAGCCGCACTGAAGGTTAATACTTTACGCGTTGAGTGTAGCATAACCACAGGGGCGTATATAAACGGGCGTCGAGCTCACACGATTCACGAATTTTTCCCAACTGTTCCATCAGGATATAAGATTGTCGAAGTGCCTACCAACGTCATTTACCTGCCAATCGCCGTACAGTCGATACATAATTTACAGCTGAGAATAGTCGATCAAGACGATGAGCTAATTCATTTTCGCGGCGAAACAATTACTGTACGTTTACATGTGAAATCACTCAAATAATGGGAATCGTGTTTGAGACGAGAAAGCTGGGCGAAAGTTATAAAACTCAAACGTCATGGCCAAAAATCATCAGTCGCCCGACACCTCTGAGAACGTTTACACCGCCTACGAGACTGACACATCTAAACGTTCGGTTTCTCCAGAGCCTGGGTCTTCGATCACGTGGAAATTTTGGAAAATAAGAATTCGTGTTCGCTGCATCCTGTATGTGTTACCATGGAAGAAATAATAAGAATACAGAAACCTGTGGTATTCGACGAATCGATCGCGCACTCTGAGATTCATGCTCATCAGCCGTTTGCATCGTCCACCTTCCAGAACAACGATGAAATCCATATTGTTGTTCCACATCAAGACTTGTGTCCACTGCCTATTGAAAGCTCTCTACACATTCATGGAAAAATCACAAAGGATGATGGTGTGGCTGCGGTGACGGTTACAAAATTGATCAATATGGCTATTTATCATTTGTTTGAGGAAGTTTGCTACGAGTTGAACGGTGTAGAGATTGATCGGAATCAAAATGTTGGCATCACCAGCACTATGAAGGGTTACGTATCCTTGACTCCAGGCCAGCAATATAGTCTGGAGAATACCGGGTGGTTGAGTGGGGATAAGGAACTAACCGATGCCGCTGGAAATTTCGATGTTGTTTTACCGTCAAATTTTGTGCTAGGCTTCGCCGAAGATTATCGTCGAGTCATCGTCAACGCTAAACACGAGTTAATTCTCACACGTTCCAACACTGATTTGAATGCCGTGATTCAGGCCTCGATCAAGGAAAACTTTAAAATCACCCTAAATAAAATTAAGTGGTTGTTGCCCTACATCAAACTGGCAGATAAACCGAAAATCGAGCTACTCAACTACATTGCCAAGGATCCGGCTATATCCATGAGTTTTCGTTCTTGGGAAACGTACGTGTATCCGATGCTCCCATCAACAACGCGGCATATATGGTCAGTCAAGACATCCACGCAGCTTGAGAAGCCGAGATATGTCGTTCTAGAATTTCAAACTGCAAGGAAAAACGAGCCGCTGAGAAATGCCGGCGTATTCGATCATTGTCGGATCAGAGATGTAAAACTCTTCCTCACCTCACAGTGCTATCCCTACGGAAATATGAATCTTGATATATACAATAATCAATACGCCATTCTCTCTGATATGTATGTTCGGTTTTAAATGACCTACTATAACAAAGAAGCTGAGCCTTTGCTATCGAAGCGTGAATTCATAAACCAAGCTCCCCTTATCGTCATCGATTGCTCCAAGCAGAACGAAACATTGAAAACTGGACCTGTGGACATTCAATTGGAATTCGACTCTAGCATTACGTTCCCACCACACACTTCTGCCTACTGCATGATCTTGCATGACCGTTTCGTTGAATATAATCCGATTAGTGGTACTGTAAAAAAATTGGTATAAGTCAATTTTGGAATAATAATATGTTTAATTAATATGGATATTGAAAATAATATGTATAATTTTACTAGTTAAAATTTAGAATAAGATAATTCAGAATAGAATAAGAAAACTAAACGTAATTGATGCTAAATAAAAAAATTGGTAAAAGCATTCAAAACGCCATTTTGAACCTTCCTTCAGGGGTCATTTCCTGGAATTTTTTCAATAGATCTAGCGGGTTTTCACCCTATCCGATTTATGCGCGGCTTTCCGGCGCCAAACAAGTCTCGACAGGAATTATTTTGTGTGTGTGTTTGTGCGCGCGTGTGTGTGTGTGTGTGTGCGTGTGTGCGTGCGTGCGTGCGTGTGTGTCAAATCCTATGAAAATAGCCATCTTGCGGCAAATCGCAAAAATGGTCAACGTAGGGGGGGGGGCTAGGGTTGGGGGGGAGCTAGGGGGGAGCGCGTCATTGTGTGGTCCAGAACTGGGATATATACACTACTTGTAGGGTCTTCGGGCAATTATCACTTTTACGCAATTCCAGAAAGAACAATATCATCAAAATTACTCTGCTCAATCATACAGTTATTCCACCCATGCCCTCAATTACAGAATAATGAAACAAAAATTTAAGTATTCTTTCATCTTGGATCACAATTTGCCTCCTCTTGTGTACTTGCCTTGTAGTGATAACCGGCAATGATAAAGACGTTCTCAACGGATCGCAGCTCTCGAATCGCAAGCGAATATCAACAATAATGGGATCCACTGCTGAACCATGCGGTCAACTACGGCTGCGTTTGTTGGGCAGCGTCTTGCCACCGCCGCCGATGTATTTTCACGAAACGTCATCCGCCACCCCGTGAAAATCCAGCCTGTCAATAAATGTTACCGATTCTATACATGGCCGTATGATTAAGTCGCCTGACAACGCAGAGCCAGCCCCAATTGATCAAAAAAACCAAGAACCTGGCCCCCCCAATTTCAACTTTTGTAACTTTTTCCATCTTTATTTGTAAATAATTTTCGTGTTGGGAGGGCTTCATCGATTTAGCATTGCTTAAGGGTCACAACAAATAATGGCATTAAAACAATTTGTGGTCTTTGATACACAAATGACCGCACATCGTTGGGAAATATAAAGTCGGGTATTTCTTATTAGATTCTTACAAAACTCAGAAAATTTAGTCATGATTCAAACATTCAAACTCTCCAAGGAACACATCGTTAACATCAAACTCTTGAAAGAACATCGCTTAGATTGAAATTCTTTAAGGAACATCGAAGAATTTTTTTAATATAATATCGATGTATTGAATAATCGTAGTACATGTCTTGTTCACATCTTCGCATACACGTCTTCGCATCTTCGCACGAACACTCTTCGCTTTGAGGAATCATTCAATTATGTGCTGCAATACTCCTTCTGTAATAAAGAGTAAGCAAATTCACGACAATATGAGATTTGAAACCGCATGATACGTTATGAATATTCTATATAGTTCAAAAACAATCATTTTATTATTATCACCATTTTTGTCGAGAGTACTCTCCAGCAAATCATTCATGCAGTCTTCAATCGCAACCTTTTCCATCAGAAAAATGATCACATCAAGAAATTAGATTTTTTATGTTCACAAACTATGCCAAAAAATATCTAAGCTATTTCCATTAAAAACTACTCAAATAATTACTATAAAGATATTATAAATATGCCATTATTATTATTACCCACCTTTTTATGCGAATTCTCTTTATCACCTTAATCAACTTCCAATTACCTTTTCAATGACCTTCTGAATCCTTTTCTCAGATTAGCAGGTTACATCACCTGATCATTGAGTATCTTGAGATCTCCCATATCTTGAGCTTGTAGAAATTCAGAGCCATCTACAATGAAAATTCGCCGACATTAATTCACAAGCCTCTTATGGAAAAACTGACAGATACGAATGAAATATTACGAACATTTATCTTCCTTCAGTGTACCCTCAACTTCAATATGGACCCCTTCAACCATTGCATCATCGTGTAAATACTGTGCAATATTAACATTTAGTTTGAAGGTCCCATCGGTGATAGCTCCTGAGCCGTGGGTAGCGTGTCCAGTTTTTTGGTCCACGAATGGCACTTTGATGTACCCTTTAACACCTATGAACGTTAATAATTTATTAAAAATAATATCCGAAGAATTTTAATTGCATATATTGAAAGAAAATAATAATTATTGAAATGGTACAAACATATATTGCCACTTGAGTCTGCGATGGATTTTAGCTCGACGTTCTGAAATATCATTCCAGATTTATTCATGCCTTCAATTTCATGTTTGCGAAATAATTCGATCTTCGTGCGTGGGCGGATAAATAGTTCAGACGGAATTGTATCATCAGAAGCTTTGTAATAGTCATGCTTAATCGGAATTACCAGTCCTCGAGAAACCCGAACTATCTATGGAAGAAACTTTATTTTTAGTTAATCACTCATCATTATTTATTTTATAATTACTATTTGATATAAAAACTATTGGTATTATACTAGCGATTCGAGGTGAAATACTGAACTCGTACAGCGTAGCTTTATCATCCCATGCCACTACTCGTACACGTTTACCATCACCGTTGTGCAAAGTGAATTTGAACAACGGTTTTTTCGCCACACCGACGAACCGTATGCTCTCGATGCCATCCACATAGCCCATGATAATTCTATAAATGCATAATAAAAGGAGAAATGGAATGAAAAAGATCGACCATAGTCTGCAATTTTTTTGTTGATAAAATTCGCTGTCGGTGATATGGTGACAACGGTTTTTCCGCCACACCGACGAACCGTATGCTCTGGATGCCATCCACATAGCCCATGATAATTCTATAAATGCATAATAAAAGGAGAAATGGAATGAAAAGATCGACGATAGTTTGCGACTTTTTTGTTGATAAAATTCGCTGTGGCTGATATGGTAACCATGTGCAGAAAGAATTTATGATTCCCAAAATGAGGTGTGACATATGAAAAAAGAAAACTAAAATACTTACGTTGTATTATCATCCGCCGTTAACGCATCGAGTTCCTTGCTCGACTTAAAATCGCTCCTACTAAATTTCTCCGTCACTTATTCACTCTTGTCGCTAAATAAATTTATTTGACACGATCGCGTCGCTAAATAAATGTATCTGACACGATCGCGATCGGATGAGCTGCAATTGTTTCTTACTTTTTTCTACGATCTGAAATACGCACATAAACAAACTCCGAACACGACATTGACAGCCAATCAAAATAAGTCTATAGCAGCTTTAGAAATAACTCGAACTTCAAGATTTCGTAACAAATCTTCTTTTATGAGAGGATTGTTTATTAAGCGAACAATAAGGATATGGACTAAAAAAAGTTTTTTGTCCAAATATGAAAGAGCACTGGTAATAATGGTTTTTAAAGAAATAATGGTTTCTTAGCATTAAATTTCAGCGACGAAGAAAAGGTGTTAGTTAAAAAATGCGTTTTAAAATTATAGGGAATTTGTTTTATGAAAGGATTTTTTCCTAAAAATCATTGCTTTTATCGACTATCTAATCGTCAAAAACAAATTTTCGATAATCTCATAAGCAATGCACTTGTTTATAACAATATTTCAAACAATCAAAGTAAAAAAAATTTTTAATTATTTTTGTATATTCTTCAATGATTAGAAACTGAAATAATCGAAACATTTTGAAAAAAAGTTTTTTTGGTAACTCTGTTCGATTTTTAAATATTTCCATTCTTTAAATTTTTGATTAAAACATGAAAAATCGAAATTGAAATAGTTTACAAATGGGGATCTCCTTCAAACCCTTTGAAGAAAGAATTCCAAAGGTTAAAAAAATTTTCTGGTCGTAGTTTGAAAATGACAAGGGTTTTTATGTTGATTCACAAATTATAAAAAACGACTTGATTGACAAGAGAATGATTAATTGAAAAATCAGGGAAAATTGTTTTTTCACGGATTATTGTTCATTTATGTGTCTAAATGGTACCTGAATTTTTTTCGTCTCTGCATATTCATATTTAATGGGTTGAAAGATTTTTTGTTGTAAATATAAGCGAATCGTGCCGAGCGGACGGTCATCACATCGTCCGTTTTCAGCCCTATTTCTACCTCCAGATTGAAATGGTAAATATTGGTGGTAGAGTTCCGGAAGTTTAGACTTTCCTGTAGGAAATTTCTTGCTCTTTATGAATCTTTGTTTACATTTGCGATATCTGCAATAGTTTTCGTGATATTCTCGAAAAACGAAAACCCTTTTTTGTTACTTAATTGTTTACAACATTTGTAATTTTTTGTTGCGGATCTTGAATTTTCTCAAAACGTTTCAAGATGCGATTCTGAATCGAATGACAACTCAACCATATTTTTAGGAGAACTGTAATTGAAAATCGTAAAAAAGTGCTTATTGACTAGACTGGTTCGCTACTTTTGTACTATTTACTACCCTGCGAACAGCAGAAATTGCCATGCAGCGTTGTAGCAGACGCCTAGTGAAGATTAACAATGCTTGTATCACTTGGGCATTAAAATGGCCTTATACATGTATCACGCAATCCAAGAATAGTCAAGAATTGCCATACAGTATCGTAGTCAGTGCTTCACACTGGCCAAATTACTATTCACTATCGGTTACCTCTCGCCATGTATACCAGAATCGTACCCATACCAGCATAGAATCTGATACGTGTCATAAAGGAGCACATAATGGGATTCCGAGTTTTGAAAATTATGATTGCTAATGCAAAATATGCCACAATCAGTAGCAAAACTAATTAATGCGTAAAACATGAGTTACTATTCGACTTGTTAGTATTTTCTACCATACTATATTAGGTTTCAAACACTGCAAAGAATGGTACACCTTCCGAGTGTTACATTATGTAATGCCAAACGTGACTAGCGATTTATGTCATTTGTAAATATTGCCATACTGAAATCATTATTCTCTATTTCTTTTGTACGAAGTCATATGCGTAAAGCGTATGTCGATAGAATTTAGCATTGGGTATCAGAATTCTAAACTTCATTTCTCTCAGTGTAGTTCATGCGAATCAGGCTGCTCATCTTCCGGCTTACAGGAAAAAAGCTCCGACGACTGTCTCACTACAGTTGAAGATTTTGCAGCAGTGAAATTTGTTTTAATTTTTTCAATTTCTGCTTTACGAAGCCGCTGGCGATGCCGTTTGGTGACACAGTTGAGATCTTGTACCTTTCCTTTCCCCATTCTAAATTGATATATAAAAACCATGCAAATTATTTATTTAAGGCTATATTATGTTATTCAATTTTAGGTTATGTTTCAGGAATGCAGCAAATAAAATAATATATATAAAGTTTTTGTACATGATTCACCTTCTCGTACCTCGAAGGATGCAATTGTTAAATGCAAGGTTATTTTTCGAGCACCTGCATGGCTCCAAATCGCATTTTATTCAAACGTTTAACACTTTTCAAACAGAAAACAAAAATTTCTACGGAAGAAATACAGAAAATTGTGCACATCACAAATATATAACATTGGTACGGAAAAATCTCGTCACACGAGTACGAGATCTTCGCAAATACCCAAGATTTATAAACATGTTACGAATTAGGCCGGTAATGATTACAGAACATTGATATATTACTGTTTAGTAAAATTTAAAACATAACAAATACGTATAATTTGTCACTTAAAAGTGCCTTGTAACATTTACGTAACAAATTATACGTAATTGATGCGTTTTTCAGCCTACTAAACCATAATGTATCACTGTTCCGTAAACGGTACAAAACCAATCCATAAGATTTGTACGAGTCTTGAGTATATATAAAAATCTCGTAATCGAGTGATGAGAATTTTACATATCAATCTTATATAACTGATATATGCATAGTTTTCTGTAACTGTTGCATCACGAAAAAATGTATCAAACATTTCAACAATGGTACATCAACATTACGTCATATAGTGGGAAGTAAAAAAGATGTCATCGCTGATACGTAAAATTTCCATCTTTCCTATCCATCACAAAGATGTAACTAAGAGATGGAACATGTATATCAAGTTTACGTGAAAGATGGAAAATTTACGAGACTATGATGACAATTATATTATGTAGTCGTTACATCGATTGTGATGTAAAAATTGTGTAAATTATCTCAGATGTGTTTGCTGGGCACCTAATGCTTGAACTGAGAAAAGCTGTTATCTCTATGGTGAGCCAGTCGGTCAGCATTACATTACTGATGAAATACCCACACACACCTGATAAAATAGGATTGGTATCACTTATCAATGCCGATAAACCAGACACTCCTTACCGATAAAGATGAACTGCGACTGATGGCGTCATCTATGCTAATGTTCTTATCGCTAACGATTCCATCGGTAAAATGTCTGACATCCAACGGCAAAAATTTAAAATGGCTGCTCGTCCGACAACGCAAAAATCTCATTATCGAACTGTCTGTCGCTAAAATGGAACAAAAATACAGGCAGCGCAATCTATGATAACGCTCCCGACGGTAACACTATCGTAAGTCTTACCTGTCGCGAGGTAACATGCCGACTGTCGGTAAGGTAGGAATCAGGGGCTAGTCTGCTACTACACTGCCATTTTGTGATCCAGCACCCGCCTATTATATTTACTATCATCATCTATATTCGCCTCATTATCAGTCACGCAGTTTTCACTTGACATCCTGTTATTAGGTTTCACTTTACTGTTTAGGAAATCAGGTGCGTATGCCGGGTTATATTTTACGTCATTGTTGAATATGTGATGCTTCCTAACCACCGAAACAATTTTATTCATTAAGAGTCATTGAAGTCCTTTTTGAGTTTGTTTTAAGATTTGCATTTTCTGCACGTTGATTTTCGGATACATTAGTCGTTATGATGACTTCAGACTGCTCATTGAGCTCTTCGTGTTTTTCAGGTACAGCATTCTCATGATAGAGAGATGTAACAAAATTTGACACGAGTCTCTTTGCAGGAGCACGGCAAAGCCGTTTTATCTCGTCAATTCCTGATGGATCTAGATTCATTGTTTGAAAATAGTACTCATACATTTGGATGAATTTTCATTAACTCCATCTGAATCAGGAATTTTATGAAGATTCATATGTTTCTTTTCTACTTAAAAGTTTTACACTTTTTTTTCAAGCTTATTGACACATTCATAGATCACTTGTTTTTCTTTTAAAGAGAGGTAATATTTTTCTCTGTCACGTTAAGATTTTTTCACAGTAATAAACGTTTTCATGTCGAATTTTTCTACGTGAGCGTTGGAACCCAGAAGTAGTTTTTTTCAGATCTTCGTTTATTGTTCTGGATTTGGTGTTTTTAGACATTTTAGTGTCGTGAAACCAACTCTTCTCCATGTATTTATAGAGTTCGTCGCACAAGGTTTAATGCGCTACAAAAGTGACATGGTCTAAAGCCAGTCAGTTGGTGTAAGTAGCACATACACAACGTGGCGGTAGCTCGCTGATATAACGTCAGTTATGACGTAGGATGGGGCAACTGACGACAGTTTAAATCTGCTTCCGACTCTTTTCGACGAGCAACGTAACACCAACCATCAACGAACAGCAGAAATGGTATGAATACGGGGTCGACGTACAGCTCGTCAGCAAAACCGAAGCATAACGCCCGATTGACTCACCGTAGTAAACTTGGATCCGCGCCAAGCTGAAGCGGCAGGTAACTTCAGTTTTCGTATGAAGCAGTAGAAGAGCGACTTCAGATCAAAGCGATTTTAATACTTAGTAAAGTGAAAGATTATTCGTATAGTCAAAGGTTCATATCAAAGCCATGTAGCACTCAGAAGAAAATTTAACAAATAATTACCCTCACCCAGATCACTAGTTGACATCGTAAAGCATTGATAGAAATAAAATCCGAGATTAAGTCTCTGTATCATATCAATTTTTTTTCTTGTATTATTACAACAGATATGACAGGTTTTGTTAACTTGGACTAATGTACTTATTTATCATTAAAAATCTCGCTTGACCAATCACTTATTGCTTACCTGTTTAATCGATTCAAAACACCAGTTCGAAGCCACTCAAAGTGATTGAGATTAGAGAGTTACAGTTTCCGACAATCACTCATTTTATGCAATATTAGCACTTGGGGTGTCCGCGTCTGAAATCATTAGAGAGTGTTTCCAAGTCTAGTGGACAGCCACGTCTGAAAAACACTTGGTTTGAGAATAGAAAATTGTATTTCAGGCAATTGAAGGTTACACAGCTTCGGAATCGGTTCCCAAGTTTATTTTGAGGAGCGGTTTCGACAGGAATAAGCCCTTGTATAAGTTCGCATAGAAGTGTGAGCATGTATCTGCGGCGTGCAAATGTCCAAGTCTGAAAACAGTAGCATCGGTGACTAAAAACACACAAGTCTGTGAAAATTATGACTTTAGTAGAAATAAGCCGAGTCCACAAAAAGTTTTAGCTGTGTAGCTCAGTTTTTTTCGATTGACATACCCAAGAGCGCTCTTTCTGGCTTCAAAAAAAGTCGAACAATTTCATTTTGGTAAATATTAGCGACAAAACAGCTCACAATAACGAGAAATTACGTGCAGCTCTCCAATTTTGCTTATGTTGCAATATATCAACTCTCAAGTTATGTCTCATTTGGCTAAATACACTTCTTCCCTTTTTCTTCTACAATATTTCCTTTACATCTTCTCGTTGTACTTTTCCCGTCATTCACAATAATTCAATTATATAATCAATTATTCGACTCCTCGATAAAATTTCCCCGTTAATCTCCCTTACCCTTTGTACGTGCACGTAGTCCACAGGTTACGAGCGTAAAATTGGCCGTAATGACATTACGGCTGCATGTGGATGCGGTCATCGATAGCCACTTGTTGATAATCACAATCATCCACCCCGTAACACCTCTAAGTGTTGTGCTCACTAAGACTCTGGTGAAGTACGGGAATTTTAGAAGATAGGCGTGATTATTCGCGATCGCTCGATTCTTATTGCCTTTAGGATCACGAAACATTTAAATTTTTCAAATCGTTAATGTTGATGTTCATCATCGCGGAACGCTCGTTGGCAGACGTATTAGCCGGTGTTTCATACTTCTGCATTGGCATGGTAATATTCTCTAGATGCGGTGCCTAGGTGTTTCACGGGGGAATCTCGTTCGCCGCGGTTTTCCTTCCGGTAGAGCTCCACATGGGTTCTTCCTCTGTAACTTGATGACCGTAACCGTCCGTGGCGAGAGCCTTACACTCATTGCTATCTTTCTTCGAAATTGCTGCGCTGTTATTGTTGGGTTACCTCGCTGACATTGCCACTAATTTCCCGTTCGGTTTTGCAATGCATGGTCATTCTAAATATTAGTTTGAATACAGTGTTGCAATGTTACCCTCGTATTATTACTGTAAACTTGCAAGAAATTCTTCTGAGGGAGAACTTAACAGAATTGACACAACACTGCTATGAGGTAACTGTAACAATACCAATCTTGCAGAGCGATTTTGCTGTTACCTAATGGCAGCATAACGTGCTGTACAAGACGGTATTTGAATGATTGATCGGTACTCTACGTACTCTGACTATTACCACGATTCCTCATTTGATATTACCATGCTTTAATTAGGATAACACTTTGACATTTATCTTGGAATGATTCTTCAATACCACATTCTACTGTAAAGTGTTCGGCTTCCTGAACCGGTGGCGGACATCAATTACAGAAAAACTAGTACATCGACGCATCGACACAGGCGAGGTAACGTAGGCAGTGACGGCGACACATTAACGGTCGCGCATAGTGACACGAGACACGCCAGCAGGCGAAGAGCTGTCATTAACCTGTTCGCTACGACGATACCGCCAGGTTAAAATTTTGAAAACGACACTTCGTGAACCGGTCATCCTTTCTTTTTCTACATTCCTTGCGTTCAGTCGGCGAAGCTTGTGAACCTAAGTTCTGCGAACCTCGATTGTAAACCATGTGGCCTGTGTGCAAGTTGAAATTGAAGATGTCAAGTCAGGTGTAAGAATTATATATACTTCATAGCAGTACACAAATGTAATTTCGCTTGCGGGATAACGGATGGAATGTTGTATGCAGATTGTTGGTGCGAGACCATTGCACACTGAGATAGTAACTGTTGCAACGTTAAGCTGCTGTTACCCTCAGTTGCGGACTTACCGATGATATTTTGGCGCAATACCCTAATTATCCTGACTTTTGAACAACAGCAGAATCTACTCGTTGAGCACGAGACGTAAGACGTTTCAGTGTCAATTTTGAGGCATAATTAGGTATAATACGATACGATAATAATTAAAGATTCCATTGTATGGTTGACTAGGCTTAGGGACTCGGACGAACAGGTAGAATAGCGATAATCAAAGGCAGCTAGCGATTGATAAATACATAAATAGTAAGCTTAAGTTAGTGGTAATGAACAGATCAATCAGTAGTATATTGTTGATTGAATTTACAGGTTCTAAATCAGTCAAGTAAAGCCTACAAGACTTGGCAATAACTGACTAGGATTTATTCTATGTGTTAACAGCAATTAATAAATCTAACCGTAGCAGTTCGTGGGAATTCTCGAGAAAATGAAGTCAAACCATAGCTTTTACCAAAAGATGATAGTTAGCAAAGAAAATTAGATGCAGGACGGTATAAACGATATAATTTTACGTCCCAACCGATAATTACGGTGATACTCTCTGTGTACCATAACTTACCGACGTGCAATTACCATAGGAGAGTGTCACATGCTCATACCATTAAAATTTTTTTTCTTTAAAATCCATATCGAGATCCAGATACAGTTACCATCTCTGTGAGCAATGATCCAGCACTGACAATCTGCATATAACATATCATCTGTTATTTTGCAGCCGAGCTTACATTTGTGTGATGCTGTGAAATATATTTAATTTTTATTCTTAACTCTATATCATTAACTTCAACTCACACATAGACTGCATGGTATACAATGGAAATTCGCAGAACTCAGGTTCATAAAACTCGCTGATTGCCCGCAATGAACATGACAAAAGAAAGGATGAATAGTTCATAAAGTGTCATTTTCAGAACTAGAAAATGCATTCTTGCAACCAAGTATCCTGTTAGCACTGCACTGATTGGCCTCCTCAAAACCTATTGTCATGTATTGACGTAACTCAATACTAATCAGGAGTCTTTTATAAAACTCCCACTATTGAAGATCTTTTTCAAACAAGACAGATGCAATGAAGAATCACTTTATACGCAAGAGAAAACAGAATCAAATCAAAGGCAGGACCAATCAAGACTTCAGACAATTCGGAGCACTTCGAAATTACCAGCAGTGCAAATTATTCTAAATCATAGACTGCTCATATTCAGAAACTCCGAACTTTAATACAACCAAATAAGTAAATAACACCATTGTAAAGCCAAACCTCAAATATCGATTACAAGAACACCTTATTGTTAATAAATGTGTATTTAAATTAAAATGTTGTGTACATAGAATGATTTTAATCGTACATAGTGATTATTTGCATGACCCACAACAACATAATTCTAGATTGAGACAGGCTAAACGAAGAATCGATACGAGCAGATCATCGAAGTTCGTGAACCTAAATATCACAAGATTTGTAAATCGAGCTTACATAAAACATCACGCAGTAAATGAAAGATTTCTCGCGACCTTTACCCCAGAACGCAACAATAATACGAAAATCTACTGAAAATCACACGTTACTGGGCGACATGATTTTACCCAATTTTTCAAGAGCGACGCTACGGTAATTATTGATCTATTGATTTCGAGCAAGAGAGTACAACCTTTATTAAAAACCGGTAGTTGTTGGAATTGATAATAGCTTGGAATAGTAGTGACAAAGAATTATACAGAATTCTTGGTAGATGTCAACTGCCGGAAACATTGAAGTCAATCGTTAAGTCACAAAAATCTGTAGCTTGGACGAGAGAATATCAAATAAAGTAAATTGCGGGGGCCAATTTACAAGGGAATTTTCGATACATAGTCGATCTAATAATTTTCGATACTCAAAAATTCAAGAGATTACTCGTTGAGAAATTCTTAAACATAATTTACGAGAGATGACAAAACTATCAGAAATTTTGAGAGCTTTACTACGACAAAATCAAATATCATAAACGAGACTTAAATTGATAAGGAGATATTATATTGCAAAGAAATATGAATAATATAACAAGTCATATAATTAATACAAGATCGCCAGCAAGAAAATAGCAAAAGATCGGTAGTATTGAACGGCTTGATGAACGCCCGGATCTACTCCAAGGAAGTCGATTCACGATACAAATTCATGCACAATAGCAAATAAAATGGAATAAGCGGCACGGGAAATAAATATAATTGACACAAATAGTACAGAAAATGAAAAAAAATAAAGATACCTCAAAATACGATAAAAATCACACAAGCAGTCTAACAAGCAGAGAAAGTTACAAGCAAGTCCGAAAAACTCCCATATACGAGACAAATAATTGTTTGATAGATACAAGAGCACTCAATGACACAAATTCAACTAATCAAGGAAATCATGCAGTCCCACAAAGACTTAAAGTACTTTAGAGCTGTGGACCATGATTTACAATGATACTAAGCATCACACAATGCAAGTAAAAGGATAATTGAGGTACAAGAAAACAGATGATTTGAGCAACTTCGTAACGGTGCTCAGGCTCAAAGACACTAAATTTCAATCCAAATAAACTTAACGTCAGCAAAGAAGGTAACAAAAAAAAGGTGAGCGAAAAAGGAAAAGAAATGACGCAAGAAATAAAATAACAGAAACGATAGTAATTAGGAAACGATACCCCGAAGGACAAAAAAAGTTGGAATTAAGCTGACGAAAATCTGTAGAGGTAACGAGCCAGGAAGAAACGGTGCCGACTCCTGGCGGGTTGAGTATAGAGTAGACGAAGGTCGGAGTTTGGCTCGATGATGTCGCTAGTGTCGTGAGGTAATCTTTCTTCTAGATGATTAGTCGTTTGATCTCCACTACAATTGGCTCATCCCGCTCCGCGTTCGCAGCGTTTATCGGTGACGAGTACTTCATGCGTTTACTGATACTATCGATAGATGTTGCATGATTTTCGTCCTGTGACTTTTTCGTTGACACCTGTTTGTACGGCATTGCTGTTGTAGTACCTTATCAACTAGCTGGTTGCCTATTGTTACAGATCCACTGGTGAAGACATACGCAAGATATCTCTTGGCCGCAAGCTTTCCGGCTGGAGAGCGACGGCATAACGCACCTCAAAGTTGCTTCCACCAGTGGCATCGTGTTCTGCCCACGATATAACCAAGTTCCTCGCCGATAGGAATGTTGCATCAAGTCCTCTGGATACTTTTGACCTTGATAATAACCACTGAAACGGTAGTAATAAAGAATCAGTCCGGCGACTACCCAGAAAGTTTACGGGACAGGAAGTTGTGATTACACTCCCTCCGTGACCCTGCACGCCATCTCCACGGTATCCCGGAAAACGAGTGGCTGGTTCTTCGAGAGAAATGGCCACTCGGCTGTGGAGAGAACTTTTGTATGCTCCTCATACTTCTTTGTACGCTGGCAATTGGAGTAGTAAGAGAAGTTTAGGTAACCGGTAGACACGGGCCCAGGTGCTTTGTAAGGCACACCACGTCTTGCACATCAGGTAGTCGGTAGATGAGGTCATACAGAGAATAATGCGTAATAATCAAAGTTAATGTTGGCCCTCAGTGGTCAAAAGCTTAGTCATCCTGGTACCTTATTTGTTTGGGCAAAACCGCGAAATACAGACTCTGCAAAGAAAGAATTAGTTACTAGTAGTTTATCGTCTAATTTGTATCGAGTTCGCTTGAAGTACCCCGTAGGGATGCGTTTTTCAGGAGTTTCGTCGGACGCGTACCTTTGTGACGATCCGTTCTAAAACGCCACGTTATACTGTATATGGATTGACATGGATCGTAAAGCTATGGTATGAGCATGTGAAGCTCTCTTATGATAATGGCACGTCGGTAAGTTACGATGCAGAGAGGGTAATGCCGTAATTAGCGGCCGGGTCGTAACAGTACTTTACCGTTTTTATGAAGGATTTCTATACTCTTACCATTTCGGTTGGGTGCAGTTTGTAAGTGCTCTCTTACGTTTGTTCTGAATCCAACTGTCAACGATTTCAGGTGGTGTACGAGGGGTAGGTCTTCTGTGGTCTTCATTGCTAGAACGTCCTGGGCGAGTCTCAAACCAGCTTTTCCACATAACGGATTGGTTGCCGACGTTAGTAGCAGCATCAGGTGGCGATCCATTAAAGCTGAGTATTGACGGAATGAATCTGTGGCCGGCTTTAAGAACTGGGTCCACGTCACCACGAACAGAAATCCTCCACAATATTGATGACGAGTATGGAAATTCAGCTATTACAATTGGTGATTGGAAGCTTCTTCAAGGTACGCAAGATTCACTATTTTGGACGACGCACATTGGTCGGATATTATACAAAATGCGAGCAAAATAACAAAAGAAAAAATTAAAACTAGTTATTTCTTACGGTGCCATTACAATTTCAGATGTACCAATAAAACTGAAATACGTAGTGATACAGGAAAACAAATTTCTGCATCGTGTTACACTACGTACGCTAATTTTCGTTCTATGTAACGTACAATACCAGTTCATAAGTCCGCTGTCAGTTTTAGAATTTTCGATCGATCGGGACAAAAATTCGATATCTCTCCCAAAAAGAGGCGTTAATAAATGTTCCAGGTCGCATTGGAAGATGAAGGTTAGCAGTTTCGTTATGATTTTGTTCCAAATTTTCTACAATTTTATTAGCGTTTACTAGATGATATTGAACATGGTAAATTTTCGCAATTTTCATCTTTCATGAAGTTGCGCGTAATTTTGTAGAAATAAAAATGGGAATTTTTTCTCGTCAGAACTTCGAACAAGGAGCAAGATTCTGTTTTAATTTCGTCGTGTGAAAAAGTTGTGATTTTTTTTATAAATTCGTTTCAATTTTTGTACAGTAATTCAGTTTTGGGAAAATCTGTCGGACCTTGAGAAATATGGGGTTAATCCTTTGCACTCGAGCGGCGCTGATACGGTGCCCAGCCGATTTCAAGTGTGAACTCGAGCGGCGCTGCTGCAGCGCCCGAGTGATTTGACGTCTTGAATCGAGCGACACTGCTACGGCACTTATCAAAGTTTGTTGTTTTCGAAATGTAAATGAATAAACTGGTGAAATTTCATTATTTGTATACGCTTGTTTGTTTATAAATTTTGTTAAGGTACCTGTAAGATGTTCACCTAATTTGGCCGAAATCGTCTCGAGTTGCTGTTTCGCGCAAACAAAAAAGGCCTCGAGCACAAAGGGTTGAAAGTTATGTACTAAGACGAACAGTTACATCATTTTATTTTTACCATGTCAGAATTTTTTCACAATTTCATTCTGAAATTAGTTTATGACTATTTTTTTATTTATTTTATTTTTTACTGCCAGTTCCCGCCATACCGGTAAGAGTATGTCCCCAGAGGTCTACGGTAGACTTGTGCGGGGCAAGGAAAGAGATAGATTAATGACCATCATTATGCGGCTGCAGTCGTCTTAAGAAGTTCTTTAGAAACACCCGCATTCGCACAAGGGACAAGAGAAACTGCAGAAAACCTTGGTGTAGCCGGACCGAGTTCAAACCTCAACCCACCGATTCAGCGTCTGAACGGAGTGACCCTTCATACAATTTTTGCGAGCTGCCACTTAGGTCCTTCTTGACAGGCTGGGGATTTAAACTCAGGTCCTCCCGTTTCGTTGTCTCGCACGCTACGCACTACGCTACTACGTTCGGTATTGATAGTAAAAATTCCTTAAGTTGTCTTATCTCTTGCACTGCTTATTGGGCTTATTGTTTGTTCAAATGCTTTATCAGAACAGATAAGGGGTGAAATTGATTGATTAGGAGAGGTGAGTTTGGTAAAGGGGATAAGAAATGGATGAAATAGGGAAAAGCGAAACCCAGGCTGGAACTAGGGCTTACAAGGAAAGTCTTTCCGCTGACATCCTTAGATTTTAATGAAATTTATACAGGGTGTCCCTAAATTGCCTTCCACGGACTAGCCAGCATGGTACCTCATTAAAATCGAACCGAGAATTTCTTTTCCGGAAGCTCGTCCGACGCATAGTTTTTGAATTATAAGCGATAGCGCTAGGCCAATCAGAGTGCACCATTTCATCTAGATTTGCCGCCACGGAAATTGCTGTTTTGTTCGACTGGGTGAATTATTAATATTCGTTTACGAATTAAATATCGGCACCTCCCCTCTCTCGCTGCTGTACCCCTTTTCGGGCGCTGACCTCGGTATTGTTGCCGCGGCACACGCTGCCGGCCGCACATCCATGGGCGCACAGTTGTGTGTGTAAACAGAAGCGCATTCTCAAGCATAAGGGGTACAGTAGCGAGAGAGGGGAGGTGCCGATATTTAATTTGTAAACGAATAATAATAATTCACCCAGACGAACAAAACAGCAATTTCCGTGGCGGCAAATCTAGATGAAATGGTGCACTCTGATTGGCCTAGCGCTATCGCTTATAATTCAAAAACTATGCGTCGGACGAGCTTCCGGAAAAGAAATTCTCGGTTGGATTTTAACGAGGTATCATGCTGGCTAGTCCGTGGGAGGCAATTTAGGGACACCCTGTATATGTTATTCTACATCAAAATCGAAGAGACATGTATTTTTTATATTGGCGGAAAAACGTTTCTAGGGGGTGAAATTGTCCTTTGAAATTGAGACCTCCGAGGGGTTCTTTTCAGGTTTAACCTATTTTCACTTGAGATAATCGAATGCACCCAAATGGATGATTACCATAATGATAAACGATGAAAAATGAAACTGGTTTCATATCGGGGGGTTGCATAGGAAATAAGTTATAGGGGTTGAAATTCATAAAATCGTCATAACAAAAAAAACTATTGCATCTATCTCGATGGTTTCAATTGCACTTTGTAGAGCGAAAAAAGATTATACATGTGGGTTTTTGCGTTTTTCTCGCAAATCAAGTTAAGGGGGTAAACTACCCCTATGTATGTTTACATTTAATCCCAATAAAACGGCAGTAATTCTTTTTTTTTCATTCCTTCTCCTAGTAATATGTTTTTTTTTAATTTACCACAACCCCATCACGTATATAGCATTCAATGAACGGTTTTATCTAGGAGCCAACTTATTTATAGATCGATCTTTCGTTGAAAAAGTATTTATATATGACTCATCAATAATTCTGACTGATTTATATTTGGCAATGAAATAACATAAGCATACGATAAGCGCTTACACATATTCGTTTCGGTAGATAAGACAAAGTTTTGGGATGAGGCACAGAAAAACTGCGTAGTCAAGTAAAAAAAACAGAGCGTATAATATGCTTGTATCTTTTATTGATAATATTTCAACAGTTTAATAAAATAATCACTATAGCAATAAATAGAAGTAAGTATACAATCATATGCTCTATTAGCCGTTGTAAGTACTGTAGTAATGATAGTCATTGAAAAAGTGTTTGAAACATAACGACTTTTTACACCAAGAACAGCGAACAATAGCAACATTTTCACATCTTGGAACTTCACAGTGTGAGTTGCAGGATTCTCCAAATGCAAAGCGTAGAAGATTCTTAAAATTCGCTGGTTTTTCTTCTATGTAACCACTTTTGTACCAAGAAGATTTGAAAAGATCGATATAACGTGGTGACGACAGTTGGTTATGAACAAGTGACTGAAGCTTTATGATATTGTTTCTCAAATGCAAATCAATATCATAATTCATCAAAAGACAATTATCAGAAAAATATCTAACAATATTTTTCCATACCCGGAATCCAAAAACATCGAGGGGCTGGATTTTTCCGGTAGTTCTTTTAGGTATAATCGTTACTTTGACATCGCTATTTGAAGGTTTCAGATCAAGTACAGCTTGGGGACAGTGTCCAGTCCAAGAATCAATCAGTTATAAAGATTTTGAACGAACTTTCGGGAAAAATACATGCTGCAACCAAATTTTAAAATGATCTGAGAATAGAAAAACTTGTTATTTTTTCATTCGAAAAAATGTCCATACAAAAACAGTGGGTATAATTTATATCTGAAGTAAGCTTCCCAGACTTGGATACGTCTCTGTTTACATTATCTGGTCTGAAAAGCGTTTTCTCCACTATTGAACCAATCTTGCCAGTTGTTTCTTTTAAAACCAAAAATAGAGGACATAGCAGCTTGCCGTCGGCTGATATAGTCGGCTGAATAGTGTAACTGTGGCTCGCAGAAGAGACTGATTGTACAACACATTGTACTTGCTTCTCTCCTTCGACTGCTAAAGTTCTTCCGAAATGCATTTCGAGTTTGGGAGCCACTCCGATCTGATCTTGATCCGAATTTTGGGAAAAAACGTATCACTAAAATAAGAAATAAGAAAAAAAAGAATTACTGCCGTTTGATTGAGATAACATGTAAATATACATAGGAATAGTTCACCCACTCGACCTGATTTGCGAGAAAAACGCAAAAACCCATATTTATTATTTTTTTTTTTCGCTCTTCAAAGTGCAATTGAATCCATCGAGATAGGTGCAATAATTTTTTTGTTATAACGATTTTATGAATTTCAACCCCCATAACTTTTTTCTTATGCAACCCCCCGATATGAAACCAGTTGGATTTTTTATCGTTTATCATTAAGGTAATTATCCATTTGAGTGCATTCGATTATCTCAAGTGAAAATAGGTGAAATCTGAAGAGTATCCCTCGAAGGTCTTAACTTCAAAGGATAATTTCACCCCCTAGAAACGTTTTTCTGCCGATAAAAAAAATACGCGGCTCTTAGATTTTGAAGTAGAATAACATTTATAAATTTCATCAAAATCGAAGGATGTCAGCGAAAAGACTTCCCTTGTTAGTTATTCGGATCCAACTGCACGTAGTTGAAAATGGTTTACAAGGGAAGGCCACGACGTTCGGATCACGGATTTTCTTCAAACTTTGCACACTTTTCGTACTCCATTAGAACGACATAATGTGCAAGTAGCAAGGCGTACTACTATGGCGTTTTCGCGAAAATTGCAAGAGAAATCTTACGAAGAAGATGACGGACACTGGTCATATTCTTTTTCATATATATTACAATTCAAAGGTAGTGTAACGAAAAAATACGTGTTCAGTGCCTGAGCGTCGTTTTGTACCCGTGTCATTGCGATCTCCGTGCAAGCCGCGCTCGATCGATTCGTCTCCGCAGGGATGCCAAATCTCGCGTAGATGAGGAGGCGAGCGCGCATCACGCATTTTTTAAAACAGTCGAGTTAAGTCGTCCGTCTAGTGACGATCGTGAGTGACGCCGTGCGTTCTCTCGTACCACGACCAAAAGACGAGAGGCCCAAATATACTCTCGTATACGTTCGCTCTACGGAGTAAGGTAGATGAGTACGGCCCGAGTGTCTCTCATTCTACACGGGACCGAGTGCCCATACACGCATACCAAGGGTCTTGCACCCTTCCATCATACAACGAGCCCGAGCGCTCTTGGTGTACTACCAACACCAATCATACTCTCATACACGTTCGCTCCTCGGAGTAAGGCAAATGCAAATCATACGAAATTCGATCGAATCGAATAAAACAAAAATCGCAATACGAAACGCACTCGAGATCGCGGTGGCATGAGCAAAACGGGCTGTAACCGGCATATACCCATTCATATACACAATCGACACATGCTTTTATACGTTTACAAATACACGTTCATACTTCGTGGGTTTTTATGCCGCAAGGCTTTTCCCACAAGAGCCAATAAACATTCATAATTCGATGGCTGAAACGCGAGAGTTTTTTTATTCAAGAAACCTCAACCTCTATCCTTCATACTAATAAAAAAGGTTCAATTCAAAACTACGAGGCAACTTCGCCTATGAAGAAGCTTCGACTATACATACGTGTATTTGCATGAACTTTTATCGAATTTCCAATTTTATATTGCTATGAAAGAATGTGAATTCAAAAATTTGGTGATTTCGAAAAATTAACGACGGAGTCAGAAATCGAACCTGGCGTTTAGAGATGCTTAGCTGGAGCCTTACTACATTAGACCCCCTAGCCTAGATATTATTGATTCTGATGAAATGTCCGACGAAATTTTTCCACACCCTATAACCATAAACGTCAATGGGTTGAATTTTTCCGGTTGTTCCTTTAGGAATAATTTTCGACTCAACGTCTCTATTCGAAGGCGTTGCCTCACGGACAGCTGCAGGGCCATGGAGACTAGACGTAAGAAGGCCGAACGCATATGGCGGAATCGTCGAAAAGTGAATCGTGAAAGTGATGAAAGATCTTGTAATTCTGGATGTATCCGCAAGCGATACCAGCGCCTGGTTACGAATAAGATACATACGTGAGGATCGGTTTTGGTACCGCCGCCAGGCGGGTAAAATCCGCGGATCGTTCGTCACTTTCACAGTCCATTTTGCCAGCATTGGATTCGGCCTCCTTATCTCCAGTCTATATGTGCAGGGCAGTGGCTACTCCATGAATCAATCAATAGTAAACTTTTTGAACCAACGTTGGGGAAAAAACAAGATGCAACCAAGTTTCAAAATGTTTTGAGAATATAATAATATGATATTTAGTAAATATATAATTATTATAAGTATATTAAAAAAGTTAACCAGGTTAACTAATTAGCTAACCATCAGCTTAGCCGGTTAACTCAAATTAGCTAAGCTAATAAGCTAATCAGCTAATTTTTGACCGGCTAAAAGTTAAATTAATTTTCAAAGATACATGTATATATGATATAGGAGTGACTATTCACACGTAAAAAAGCCGCATTAAATCCACGCAGCGGGAATATAAGGCCCTTAAATCCACGCCGCGCGAATTTAAGGGCTTTGTAGTCACGCTGAGTGGATTTAACGTAACTTTTTTTTTTTTTACGTATGAACATAGCTGTCCATATGGTATATGTATATATAATTACAATTGTGGCGCGATGGTGAAATTCAATTCTAAATTCAATAAAATTGAACGGTGCTCATTTAAGATCAATTTATTACTTAATGTCTAATATAAACAATTTGAAATAATATTAAATTAACATGACTGATTGTCTATCAACATTTTTTAATCAGTTTCTTCTATCATTTCACGATTTTGATATAAAAATATCAATAAATTAGCGTTATCTGGTAATAAACAACTCCTTTTAGTGGAAATAACATTTCCTGCTGTTGAAAATACTCGTTCGGATGGTGTACTCGAGGATGGGATGCCCAAATATCTTCTTGCATACGTAGCTAAAATTGGGTACTTATGACGCTTAGAGTTCCACCACAGCAGAGGATTAACTCCCTTTGGGATAGTTAACTCTCTGTCATACTTGCCGGTTTCTTTTTCAATAGCAGTCTTATTTTCAAAACTTAGTGTTCGCTCAAGGTCCCCTGATAAACCTCGTTCAGGATCGAAGAGGTACTCCAAGTCTTTTTCTCTTTGATCTTTGGCCGAAGTTTGAAATTCATGATGCGTATTCTCAACTGATATTATTTCTAATAAGGCATAACTTTTTGTCGATAGGGTTGAGATTCATCACGTAAGTCTTTATACCTGAAATATAAAGTACAATTGACTATAGTTAATTAATATAGTGAAAATATTATAAAATAAAATTTGTTGAAACAAGATCGACTTTGCACGCACGTAAGGGTGTAAGACTTCTCATTGATTTCGAATTAAATGTGAATGAAATAAATACCTTGGATCTAAGTAGCATGCAAGCCCACATGCAGCAACACTTGTAGTTTTTAAGAACCTAGTTCTTAACTCGTCTTCCAATATATCCTTCAACAAGTGTATCCCTTCGCTGTCATCATCTTTCGGCTGTAAAAATTTTTTAACCATTGAATGAGCGGTTGGTCGCACCATCGCAATTGTTGATTGTGATTCTGAAGACATTATTCTTGTAGCAACATCGAAAGGTTCTAAGATCTTTTTAACATCAGCTATATAATCCCAATCATCATTGCTCAAGAGCAATTTTTTCATTGATTCAGCAGTTGTCACTTCTTTATCTAACAAAACAGATGTTATTGCATCACGTTGTTCTATAACACGTCCAATCATTGCGAAAGCTGAATTCCAGCGAGTAGGGCAGTGACTTATTAAACGATGATTCGGCAAACGTAATTTTTTTGAGCATAAGTTAGAGCTGTACTCGCTTCATTTGAGTGCTTAAAATGCCCAACTAGAGCAGAAATTTTTCGTAAACAATCAGATAAAACTTTATCTTTTAAAGCCCTTTCAACGACACATTGTAGGGAATGACAGAAACAGCGAACGCTCACATCTATTTCAGTATCGTTGCTCCAATAATCTCATATGGCAGCAACCATATAAGGTGCATAATCGTGGACAACAGCTATAACTTTTTCATATACATTCCAACTCGACAGTCCTTCTTTCAAATGATTGTAAGTATTTTTCGCAGTGTGACTTTCAGACATTTCTAATGTATCCAGCGTAAATGAACGGAGGTTCCATTGGTCATCAATCGCGTGTGCAGTGATTGTGACAAATGAATCATTGGCACGTGAAGACCAACCATCGGTTGTAATCGAAATATTTGGAAAATTGTTCAGAGTCGAAATCAATTTGTTCCGAACAACGTCATGAATGCCTTGCAGACGATTCCTGATAACTGGTACGCTTGTTTTAGTATACTCAGGACAAACAGTCCTTAGAAATTGCTCGATTCCAGGTCCTTCGGCAAACGATAATGGAAGCATATCCATAACGATCATCTTGACCAATGAAATAGTAATAGCTTCAGACTTGGGATTCTATAAGAAAAACAAGGAAAAAAATATCATTGGACTTGATATAATTTATAAATACATAAATCAATATCGCAAATTGACAAAATATATAGAATTTTGACAATCAACTTGATTCTTCAACAAAATTACTTACGTTGCGAGTATAATATTTTCTAGTAGGTAATTTGCGCCGCTTCTCATGATTATTTTTAGTGCTTGAACCTGTTCAAGGGTCTGGATTTTCTGTAGTTAGTCTTCTTCGTTTATTTCCAGTAGAATTCAATTCAATTTCATCTTCGGATCTATTACATTCATGAATTTTAAGTTATTTATTGATAGCAGTGGTGAATCAAAATAAAAATACTTATTATCTTATAAAAATTAGAAACATTCCACTTACAGTAATAAAAAAAAAAACACAGAAATTGTGAATTTACGTACTGAGACTCAGAATCACCTTCGTTGATTAAAATAGCTGCTTGGTCTTTGTCAGGATGCTTATTCTTCATGTGATATCGCAAAGATGATGTAGTTTTTTTAACATTATACTGAACTTCACAATATTTGCACTTCGCATATCCATTTGTAAGTTGAACAAAATGTTTCCATATCGGAGCCATGATAAATAACAATTTAACTCAAAATTTTTTATGTTCAAGTGTGAGTAGTGTATATATGAGAGTTCTGATTGAAGATGGCGGCGCTCCCCCCGACCTCCCCCCCCAATCCGCAGCGCCCCCCTACCCCCCCCCTCCCCCCTCAAATGCGCAGCCACCCCTATCCCCCCCCAAATTCGCAGCGCCCGCCCCATCCGCGGCGGTGCCCCCCCGCCCCCCCTCCTAATTCGCGGCGGTCCCCCCCCCCCCCCCCCCCCCGTCGCACATTTTCGGGTTTTGCTGCTAGATGGCTGTTTTCATAGGATTTGACACACGCACACACACACACACACGCGCGCAAACACACAAAATAATTCCTGTCGAGACTTGTTTGGCGCCGGAAAGCCGCACATAAATCGGATAGGGTGAAAACCCGCTAGATCTATTGAGAAAATTCCAGGAAATGACCCCTGAAGGAATGTTTAAAACGGCGTTTTGAATGCTTTTAACAATTTTTTTATTTAACATCAAGTACATTTAGTTTTCTTATTCTATTCTGAATCATCTTATTCTAAATTTTAACGAGTAAAATTATACATATTATTTTCAATATCCATATTAATTAAACATATTATTATTCCAAAATTGACTTATACCAATTTTTTTACAGTACCACTGATCGGATTATATTCAAGAATGCGGTCATGCAAGATCATGTAGTAGGCAGGAGTGTGTAGTGGAAACGTAATGCTACAGTCAAATTCCAATCGAATGTCCACAGGTCCAGTTTTCAATGTTTCGTTCTGCTTAGAGCAATCGATGACGATAAGGGGAGCATGGTTTATAAATTCACGCCTCCATAGCAAAGGCTCAGCTTCTTTGTTATAGTAGCTCATTTGAAACCAAACATACATATTATGGAGAATGGCGTATTGATTATTGTATGTATCAAGATTCACATTTCCGTAGGGATAGCACTGTGAGTTGAGGAAGAGTTTTACATCTCTGATCCGACAATGATCAAATACGCCAGCATTTTTCAGCGGCTCGTTTCTCCTTGCAGTTTGAAATCCTAGAACGACATATCTCGGCTTCTCAAGCTGCGTGGATGTCTTGACTGACCATATATGCCGCGTTGTTGATGGGAGCATCGGATACACGTACGTTTCCCAAGAACGAAAACTCATGGATACGGCCGGATCCTTGGCGATGGAGTTGAGTAGCTGGATTTTCGGTTTATCTGCCAGTTTGATGTAGGGCAACAACCACTCGATTTTATTCAGGGTGATTTTAAAGTTTTCCGTCGCCGAAGTCTGAATCACGGCATTCAAATCAGTGTTGGAACGTGTGAGAATTAACTCGTGTTGAGCGTTGACGATGACTCGACGATAATCTTCGGCGAAGCCTAGCACATAATTTAACGGTAAAACAACATCGAAATTTCCGGCGGCATCGGTCAGTTCCTTATCCCCACTCAACCGCCCGGTATTATCCAGACTATATTGCTGGCCTGGAGTCAAAGATACGTAACCCTTCATAGTGCTGGTGATGCCAACATTTTTATTCCGATCAATCTCTTCACCGTTTAACTCGTAGTGAACTTCCTCAAACAAATGACAAACAGCCATATTGATCAATTTCGCAACCGTCACCGCAGCCACACCATTATCCTTTGTGATTTTTCCATGAATGTGTAGAGAGCTTTCAATAGGCAGTGGACACAAGTCTTGATGTGGAACAACAATATGGATTTCATCGTTGTTCTGGAAGGTGGACGATGCAAACGGCTGATGAGCATGAATCTCAGAGTGCGCGATCGATTCGTCGAATACCACAGGTTTCTGTATTCTTATTATTTCTTCCATGGTAACACACACACAGGATGCAGAGAACACGAATTCTTATTTTCCAAAATTTCCACGTAATCAAAGACCCAGGCTCTGGAAAAACCGAACGTTCAGAGGTGTCAGTCTCGTAGGCGGTGTAAACGTTGTCAGAGATGTCGGGCGACTGATGATATTTGGCCATGACGTTTAAGTTTTATAACTTTTGCCCAACTTTCTCGTCTCAAACACGATTCCCATTATTTGAGTGATTTCACGTGTAAACGTACAGTAATCGTTTCGCCGCGAAAATCAATCAGCTCGTCGTCTTGATCGACTATTCTCAGCTGTAAATGATGTATCGACTGTCGGGCTCGATGCTCGTTTATGTACGCCCATGTGGTTATGCCACACTCAACGCGTAAAGTATTAACCTTCAGTATGGCTACGGGTAATTCAGATTTATGAGTAACGTTTCGTGATAGCTCAACCGCCTTAAATCACAATAGTCGGCCGATGGAATCTTTGGGCCTAAAGTCTACCACATGATTGCATGTGACTTCACTGTTCAGCTCGTTGTTGTTAGCTGTCAGACTAAGGGTGATGTCGGAGGGTAGCTCCTTATGCAGAAAATTTTCAATATCCTGAATTTCATAGCTTCCCGTGGGTATCGCGATGCTTTCTCCGCTGTTGTCCGCTCGTTTCAGGTAGAATTTATTACACCTCTCATGAATATTGGATATTGAATTGAATGTCAGGAACTCGACGAGTCCGAGAACATATTTCTTCTCTGGTTATAACTCGATTGAGGGGAAAAATTGAGCCTCCATCACGGAGGATGTGCCTGACAGTGTTAACGTCAACGATTCTGGCATGACTAATGCTTGCTCATGTAAAACCTGTCTTTTTATAGCTGTTCACTGAGAAATTTGAGACACAAGTGGCCGCAAATGACAGTATCATATTCTTGATACCTCTTATGATTGTATTCAACGCTACCAACACCGAGATACCTAATCAAGTCCTTAGACGATTTCAAATCTTCGAAACTATCGAAATACAGAACATGGTCACCATTTTTCTTGTACGCAGCCCAATGTGTCCCCGGACCGTTTTTATCGTCAAGATTAATAATTGCAAATTCTCGCATTTTTGGTCCTGATTTCGGCAGATCATTCCGCATGAAAACATCTCGAAAATGCGAAATTTTAATATTTTCAGCATAGTTGCGTAAATCAATGTTGGTGAGAGCTCAGTGTGGCAGCTTTACTAGTTTTTTGCCGGACGAAAGTACAGGCCAATTCCGCTGCGGTAGGGTCGCAGGTATAATCCCTTGCTCAAAGCAATTGCCTCCATTGTTGCATTGTGCCGTTTGGCCTCTTTCAACTGATGTGTGTTGACACTAGCTTCGTCGACAGCCGGAGCCATACCCGCAGCACCACCCGCAAGAGCCCCAGTAGCGCTTAGACCGGCCAGAATTGGAATGAGAAACGGCAGGATGCTGCCAATTTTATCAGGCACAGGTATAACGCGAGGCATACGAATATCCTTCCCAGTCCCACGCGCAGCCGCACGAGCACCCGCCAAAGCCGACTCGACAGCTTTATAACCCGGTCGCATGGCGACCTTTGCTGCTGTGATGATGGATTCAAGATTCACAGTTCTCTTCCGCTGTTTACTCTTCCCGTCAGTTCCAGATTTTTTCTTCGCAGCCACTCCATGTTTCGACCGCTTTGCAGCTAAGCCCATTCCGAGTTTAGATTCAGCTTTCATGGTGTTGGTGGCTCCCCAGGCTACAGCCTTTTCACCCACACTAGCGTCCTTGGCCAAGACGCGATTCCACGCCTTCTCAGCGAGCGCTTTGTCGGCAAGATTTCTCGCTGCGGTATCGCGATTCTTTGCGTATGCAATGTCGTGGTCTTTACACGCGGCATCCAGCGGATTGATCCCCAAATCTCCACGAGCCAACCTCTTGGCCAATTTCGTTTCAGGTCCGCAGTACTGATACCCTGGCACATGCAATTCAACTGGGAGATGATTAATGATTTTATTTAACAAACCACCACCGCGTTTTTTCCGTGTTCACATCCTCATAGTCAGGCAACAACTGACATGACTTCTATAAAAGGCGGAATTTATATACCGTCATCTCAGTTTTCGTTGTCATGCTAACGAAAGATCATGAGATTTCAAGATCAGCCCGATAAACTACCTATCGCAAATTTCGATAAAATGGTTCGACGTGGTAAGAGGAAGATAAAAAAATGACATGAAAAATTGCTGCCAAATACCGTGAGAGCAATTTTTTGCCGGCCATCCAATTGCGGTAAAACTAACGCTCTCCTCGCACTCATCACTCACGGCAATGGATTGCGATTCGAAAATGTCTACGTCGATTCGAAATCTCTCATCCAGCCGAAGTATCAATTTTTGCAAAAGTCACTAGAACCCGTGCAGGAAGTGAGTTACTTCCCGTTTCGCGAGAATGATGAGGTTGTAAGACCGGAAGATGCTCGCCCCAACTCTGTTATGATTTTCGACGATGTGGCCTGTGAAAAGCAGGATAATATTGGAGCATACTTCAGCATGGGCAGGCATCGCGATATCGATAGCTTTTATCTAAGTCAAACGTATGCGCGCATTCCAAAACACCTAGTGCGTGCCAATGCAAACTTGATGGTGCTATTTCGGCAGGATGATATGAATCTGAAACATATCTACAACGATCATGTGAACGCGGACATGACGTATCAGCAATTTAAAGACTTGTGCTCGGCATGCTGGAATGATGACAATTACAGTTTTACCGTAATTGACAAGGATAGCGGAATCAATGGGGGGCGACATAGGAAGGGGTGTGACTGCTTTATAAGCATAAACTAACATAAACTTGCACAGTTTCGTTGCAACAATCGAGCCGGCAACATGGAGAGTGCCAAGATTCGTAAGCATAGCGATACATTGAGTGAAATATCAAAAGCATTCGATGTCATACGGCGGAAGCATAAGATGCTCAAGTTGGACAAGGACACGACCGAACAGGTTATGGGAGAGGTATTCAAGCCTTTAGTAACACCGTTGCAAGAATTGGTTGATACCTCAAGAAAGCAGCAGCAGCATATTAAACGGAAAATTAAAACGGAACTACCGGATGTGACAATGAAAAAAGAAGAAGAAAAAGATGACGAGAGTACCGGGGATGATGATGATGATGATGATGATGAGGAGGATGAGGATATGGATGAAGGGAATTTCATGGATGCAAATGATAAAACACTGAAGTTTGGTGAAATTTCTACTACAAGTACGCCGGTGAAGAAAACAACGGATTCCACGGCGGCGCAATATTTGAAAATGTTTAGCTCAAGTAAAAAGAGGGATTTGGATACCACATACGGTGTTCGAAAGTTGACAAACGGTATGATGATTGGTGATACGCCGAACAATTTCACTGATAATCTGGTCAATGTGGGGGATAAAAGTCATGAGAGAACACCTGGATTACTTGAATGACTGTTTAAAAAATCACCCGATGCATTGATTGTAAATGATGTGGATAGGAATAATTATATAAAAATTGTAACGACGACAAATGCGCATCGAAATCGTTACCGAGTCGATGGAAGCCTTCGAGATAATTCAAAAAGCGCAAAGTATAGAAATTTCATTGCACAACACGTTGGCTCGCCGAAAAAATCAGGTAAAGGCTTACCCGACTATAAGATTGCGCGAAAGGAGGGGCAGGATGTTGATTACGTCTGCTGGGATGATCTAAATGAAATTGTAGATCGTCTCCGGCTGCTTATTGCGTCACAGGCTGCAGGCAATACCAGCCATTCCAACGAAATAGTCTTCATTATTGAGGAGTTGCGCGAGGCTGGAACCGTTTATTAGCGACGTGTAAACGTAAAATCATCATTTGTTCAGTGACCGTCCAGTGATGAGCATAGACATATTCGGGCGACACTCGGAGCGTGGTGGGGGTAAAAGATTTATTCGATGGCCTCCGGGTGTTGGATTCAAAACCACCAACGACAATCAGTATGATTTGGACGGTAAACGATTGTGTAACATAGCTGATCCGCAGCACTCCGTCGATGCCGTTTCCCTAAAAGTTCTCAATACTGCTTTACAGTCTATGGCTGCGGATATTGTGGATACTTTTCAATCAAATTTTGAGAGTTTCGCGCATAATTACAACGAGGAGTCGAAACAGCTACGCTTCAATAACAAAATCATTGAAAATACGTTGAGTCGCATTAAACATATTGGGGAGCAGGCAACACCAACGTTGGGACAGACCGGCAGGGAATTAGTATCGATTGAGGAACCAGAGTGGTTGGACGTCAATTCGAAAAATTGATAGGTGAAGAGTTGCGAACAATGAAGACTGTCATAGCCGCCGAACTTCACAGACAGGCTCGACGCAACTATCCGCGTAGATATACGCGTACTGGATGAGACCTGGCAAGCTGATCTCGTCGAAATGACCGCATACAGCTTGTGCAACAAGGGATACAAATACCTACTAACAATCATCGATACATTTTCCAAGTACGCGTGGGCGGTGCCGATAAAGTCCAAGATTGGGAAAGATGCGGCTGCTGCTATGAAATCTGTACTGACCCAGAGCCGTATACCCGCACATCTATACGTTGATCAATGCAAAGAATTTCTCAACAGCAAATTGAAAGCCCTCATGATGCAGCACAATATCAACATGTATTTGACACTCAGCAACTCAAAGGCGTCGATATGCGAATGTTTTTAGTCGAACATTGAAAAAATAAAATGTGGATGCGGTTTACTCTCCCAGGATTTCACAAGTGGATTAATATTTTGGGTTGATTTAATGAAGTCCTACAATAGCACCAAGCATTGCACGATTCGAATAAAACTTGCGGCATGTTGGCACGGAGAATGAAAAACAGCTGTATCGTAGCGTGTACAAGCCTCGGCAAATCAATCGAAGTGATCGAGCGCGGAAATTTAGTGTAGGCGATCGAGTCCGAATCAGCAAGTACAAGAATGTATTCGAAAAAGGCTATGCACCCAATTGGACGACAGAAATATTCACCGTGAGTGAGGTGAAAAATACCAATCCACCCACCTACAAACTTACCGATTATCAAGATCATCCCATCGAGGGGGGCTTCTACGAAAAAGAGCTTGCCAAAGTGAAATATCCCGACGGCTACCATGTGGAGAAAGTATTACGCAAACGGGGGAATCTGTTCTATGTGAAGTGGTTGGGTTTTGATAGTTCGCACAATAGTTGGATGAATAAAACAGACATGTAACATAATATGTATGTATTTTCCGAATTTCAATAAAAGATTTTGAATATACAAATATTTCAACATTTTATCTCCTTTGTACGCACATGTGCCACACTCTGTACTACGAAAATAATAATAATAATAATAATAATAAAAATAATAATAATAATAATAATAATAATAATATGCAATTTTGCCATACGATTATTACACATTTTATTTTCCGGAAAACTTCTTTCCATTTTCTGAAAACTTTTTCTCATTTTCTGAAAACTTTTTTTCATTTTGTTACGTCCTCCAGACTTCATATTTCTTTTTCACGCTCTCAGTTACGTCACGCTCTGTAGTCTACTCTTATCGTTCGCGAGTCAGCAGGTTCTCCTGTAACTCGCGGCTAGCTTGCCTGCTACGTCCCGCTAAACCAGGCAGATCCATCCTAGCGCTTAAGCAAGACACCTATCCCTCTAAACCAAGATCATACCTTTTCATCTCGACCGACTCCATTGCATTGACTACTAATAAACAATCATATACTTTTAATCATTTACCTTCCCTTAATATCGATTCCTTTCTATTCCATTCATTTCCTGCATTGAGAGTAGTAGCACGCGAGTGCATAGTCGACGTGAACGGACCCTACAATAGCCAAATAACACCTTGGCTGGGCGTGGAGTAAGCTCCGATCACCGCTCATCGGAGCCTACGCAATCTACCCCGTAACAATTTTCTGGAAACTTTTTTTTGTTTTCTGAAAACTTTACTCGTGGTAAACAAATAAATTTGAATAATTGCTTGATATATTATTAACAAATGAATAAATAATTGTTAAGTATATGAATTCGCATTTTGAAACTTCAAATCCATTAAATATCGCATTGATCGTGAAACGTTTCCGCCCGATGGTGGATCGTTCGAGGCGTCAAACATCAAATATTTACATCAATTCTACGTCTACAGTTTATCCTATAGCTATTGGGGGGCTGGGACAAACCCCCAAGGTACGGTGTCGGTCTGTCCAGGTATCAATTGCCGCTTGTCATCCTGCCAACTCGGAGCCAATTTTTTTGTACAATCGTGCATACTTCGTGTTTTTTGCTGCGTATTGAACACTGTGGAAGAGTCAACTCTTGGTAAGCCGTCAGACAGCGCTTATAATTATCAAACGTGATGCTATTTATCGATGAATTTTTCACACCCTTGGCGCGCTTACTCACTTTTACGCCACTGTCACATTTTTCCCCATCCTCACCCATCGTAGTAAATGTGTACAGCTTTGCTCGCAGCCCCACAAACTCTGTCATAATTTTACCATTATTTTCATCCTTCATTAGCCCTAGTTGTTTTTTGTTCTTAAGGGAATACCATTCACATTGTTGGGCGGATAGTCAGAGGTATCAGACATTGTATCTACATCACGTTTGATGATATCGTAGATATTAGGCACATTGAATTGATAAATAAGGCTGTCTGTGTCGGTATACATCAATTTAGCTTGTTTATTCGAAAAGTTGGTTTTAATATAATTATAGGGGAAATCGTGGAGAAAGATTTTTGACAGATCTAGAATTGATGCGCCGACGTAAATAGGTTTGGCGAAGTGAACTTTGACACGATTCATTTCAATGATAACCATATCAGTGCCAAATACGGTGCAGCTGTGAAAGTTTGCTCGGGCAATAAGCGTTCTCGCACCACCTCTTCCCTTCCATTTTGAGACCAATTTGACATCTTTATGATTTCGCGCATTCTCCATAGTTTTGCCGAACACAGCGTTATTCATGAGTTTGTAAAAGTTTTTCTCAAATTCATTCCTAGATCGCTTACGCATGTCTGTATTGAGCGTGATGTAAGGCTCGAGCCATGGAGATTGTGCAAACTTCAAAATTCTGTGCACTTTCGCTACTTTTAATCCTAAACTCAAACACTGTTTTAGATTTCTATAATGCAATATATACTTTTTTTTGGGGTGAAGGGTGGTCGCGAGTTTGGCATTTTTACTACCCTGGAGGAGTAAAATGTTCGGGACGAAGAGGTAAGTCTTTGTGATCCTCGTGGAGTTCCACAGAATAGGCCAAATCTACCTCCAGAAAGTAACCGATCGGCGAATCGTCCGGATGGTTCGTTACATCGATGTGCTGATACTCCCACTCGAACGAACCGATTGGTAAATGCACGCTCATAGCTGAACCGTACAGGTTATTCACGTCAAAATACGTGAGATACGATTCCACGTTACTAGGATCAAAATCTTTTCCCATGAATCTATTATTGGCCCGGGCGTGTCGATTAGAACATTGCGCTACGCCGCCTCAAATGGCTCTTTCAATAAATAACACCATATGAAAGTTGTCTAAGTGTTGCAAATTTACATTAGTATGCTTGAGCATCGCGTCAAAAGCAAGTCCCGGTGCAGTGTAGTAGTGCAACGGATCTAAATCGTATGTTTTGAAGCAGCTAGCGCGGAAATTTTCGAAAATATCGGAAAGCAAAAGAACATCGGTCTTCAAATATAAATCTGAATAGCCCCCCTATGACTCTAAATGGAGTTCCCTCCAAACAGTTTTTGCGTGCTCGTAATCGGTGTCTGAAATATTTGCATCGCAGAGATGCAAGTAGAAATGCTTTTTTTGCAGGTAATCGCGGTTCATCGAGTTTCCCCCAACAATCGACGTATTCACAGGGAAAAACGCCTTTGCGGGTCATCAAACTGAACTGAGTCGGGTTATTATAAAATTTACGTGTTATGCGTTTATCGTTATCGGTCAAATATGTGGAAAGTTTATCGATGCTGCTAGTCATAAATCGAAACGAATCGATGAATCTCAAGTGCATCATTGTTCCATCGACGCGTTTGGTGAAGGATATATATATTTCCTTATTTATGGGTAGCAGTGTAATTTTACCGGGGACAGTTGACGCGAGGGATTTTATTTAAAAGTGAGAATCGTAACCGGACAAATTGTGAAAAACTATTGGAATTTAGTGCGACTCTCTGAAATTCAAACTACACCGATTATGAGCAGGACCACGATATTTACCCGTGAAGTGACAGTGATCGTAAAACTTTTTCTCCTCAGGGATAGACGGTTCATCACAAATATAACAATTCTTTGCGCGCATGTGATGATCGCGTTGCACTTGGGTAAGAGACTTCATCGGAATTATGTTTTTGATGCGTGACTCTACTTGAATTGATAAATCCATAAGCTGTTTCATAAACCAATCTATGCAATCGACACCGCGTTTACCGTGAAACTCCGATAAAGTCTCATCGTACGCGCAATGTACATAGTACGCTACACTGTGCGGGACATGCTTTTGAATTTCACAAGTCTTACGAGTTTCAAATTCATCTACAGGTTCAGGGATTAATATACATTCGAGATCGGCGTATACGACAAATGGAACGGTGCCTTTGTTTTGAAAATTGGAAAATACTAAATCTTTACACTTGGGAAACTCCATGCGTACTTTATTCAGCGTTATACAATCTTGTCGGTGATTGTCGTAGGCGTGTTTCACGCTGAAGTGGCACAAACATCTGTCACATAAAAACAGTCGACCATCATGATCAGACAATTGTTTGCTCACCAATCTGGAAAGATCTTTAATCCAAGCAAAGTGGAATCTGGGTGCAAACTCACCAGTCATATCGTCTTCCGGATTACTCTCAACCATTAGAAGATGGATCGTGTCAATGTTCACGCTATGCAAATTTCTACTCAAATAAATTGGCACGATGGCGCTTTTATTTGATTTTGCATGAAGCGAAAAAGTTTGAGATTGTATACCATATACATTGATGCGCAAATTATTTAATCTCTCAAGCCTTTTTACATCATGTAGAGTAGCAGGGAATTTGATACCTGTACAGTCCAACTCGGAAATATATCGATGATAACGGCTAGTCCTATCGGTGTTCATCTTGACCGGGTGGAGGGCTGCTGTGACGGACCAGAGAAGACATCTTTCGTCCTCGTTCCTCACGTTGATCACAGCCTTTTTATGCCGAATGTCTTGAGGCGGCTCGACGAATGTTGAAGCCCCTGCGGCGAGAGGCTGGTAGCGATTGATATTTACAGCGATGTTGAGGATCTCAATCATACTCCAGCCGGAATCACGTTGCTCGAAATCTTCCACCTTCGACAGCAGAACACCCCGTGCACTTATAAACCAGCCATTTATATCGCTCGATGGGAGAAGAATCGCCACGTTGGAGGTGTTGAAACTCTTGACTTCGGTGGAGATCTCTTCGTGCTTGACATTTTCGAATTTGCATGATAATATGAGGTTAACCTTCACATTTCCCTCCTCGCGCAGTATCAGCTCCAACTTCTCGGTGCCGACGCGCTGCACATTGTCCAGAAAGGTGTCCAAATTTTTATGATGGAGATTCGTGACAACCCCTGTTCTGATTCGGCTGGCAAAAACGCTATCCACGTCGTCCCATTGTACACCCGCAGGAGTACCGATATTTCCACCCGTCACCACTGTGCGCTGCTGCAACTGCTTGACCTTCGTCACCCAAGATTGCAGGAGTGCGATCGTATGTTGGATCCGTATTTTCGCACCAACAGTCATTCCTCGTTGCATAGAAATATCACGTAGAACTTGGATATTTGCAATTCCAATATCAGCCCAATGATTGATGACAGCGTCATTCTCTTCTCCGGGTGGTTGCTCTCTCAGCAAATTGTACGTCCCCTCCATCTGCTTCACGAGTCCCATATACGCTTCGACTGCCATGACTTTAACGGCTATAGGTAACAATTGTATGTCAGAGAAAATGAACATTATAGGCTTTCGACTTGCACGTATCGTGTAAGACTGATGAGTCTGCATCGGATGCGTTGAGCTTATATATAAGCTAATAGGTGCGCACTGCGTTCTGCGCATATCGGGGGGAAAGATGACGTCAAAGATGCGGTGCGCACTGCGTTCAGTGCATATTGGAGGGAAAAATGGCGTCAGAGATGCGGTGCGCACTGCGTTCTGCGCATATCGGAGGGAAAAATGACGTCAGAGATGCGATGCGCACTGCGTTCTGCTCATATCGGAGGAAAAAATGACGTCAGAGTTGCGGTGCGCACTGAGTTCTGTGCATATCGGAGGGAAAAATGACGTCAGAGATGCGGTGCGCACTGCGTTCTGCTCATTTGGCTTGACCGGCTGGTATGTGTACACACAGTTTTGGGTTTTTTGAATCGTTAAGCCGCGTGGGACATGCGGTGGAAACAATCGCTCAACGAAAAGCAGGTAGCGAACAGTGTTTGGCGTTAGAAAAATCTTGTCTTGCCGACCCTTTACCGGATGGTATGTGTACACACAGTTTTGGGTTTTACGACTCTTCATAGCGAACAAGTCCGAGCCTGCACATCCCCAGCCATATTAGCGTGGGATATGCAACGAGAAAAAAATCGGCAAAGGAAAAGCTGGTATTACGCAGTGTTTGGCGTGAGAAAAATCTTGTCTTGCCGACCCTTCACCGCATGGTATGTGAACACACAGTTTTGGGTAATAGTAGATCTAAATATATCACCAAACAGTCAAAAGGACAGCCAGGATTTACGATGACAATGGAGAAAGGAGGAGTTTCAAGCAGCAGACAAGGCGATGAAGATGGTGGATGGTCGGAAGTATCACAAAAAAAAGAGGAAAATAAAATTGTAAGTGCGAAGAACCAAATAAGCCATGGAATAATATACACCAAATATTCGTATAACCAGGAAAGAGGACGACCAGGATCGATGTTGACCACAAGAGAAAGAGGTGTTTTGTGGAATGAACATCAACGCAAATATAGAGAAAAAAATATAAATATAAAGAAGGTGATTTTAGGGAATAACCGGCAGAGCGGCAGTAAAAATAATTCAACGAAGGGTATCGAAGAATCGGAAGAATCGATTGCGATGATTGATTCGGAAAATAAATTGAGAGGACGACCAACCAATGTGATGTACATAGAAGAGCGAAAAATTAGACGACGGGAACAGCAGCGAAAATATAGGGAAGCGAACAAAAAATATCATACTGGCTTTTCAACCAACGAACAGAAAGGAGGAGTTTCAACCAGCAGACAAGGCGATGAAGATGGTGGATGGTCGGAAGTATCACAAAGGAAAAAGGAAAATAAAATTTTAAGTGCGAAGAACCAAATAAGCCAGAGAATAATAATAAGCAAATATTCCTATAACCAGGCAAGAGGACGACCATGATCGATGTTGACCACAAAAAAAAGGGGTGTTTTACGGAGTGAACAGCAACATGAATATAGAGAAAAAAAAAATATAAAGAAGGTGATTTTGGAGAATAACTGGCAGAGCGATAGCAAAAATAATTCAGCAAGTCAAGGAGATAGACAGATATCAATAGAGAAGGAACACCAATTTTCAACCAACGAATGGAAGCTTAGATTGATGAAAAAAAGAAAAGTAAGCACAGAAGGAATTGAAGTGGACAGCAAGTGCAGGACCTGTCATTAAATCAACATGAAGGAATTCGCCTATCTACTAGACAATGCGTAAGGAAATAGTGAGGCGCGAAGCGCCGAACAACGAGGCGCGCAGCGCCGAGATGGGGTTGGCGCGCGAAGCGCGCAGGGGCGAAGCCCCTAGTATACAATACAATAATTGGAGAAAAAAAATGGGCGAATGAAACTATCGTAATAATTATAGATGTCGAAAATGGCGATGATGATGATGATGATGATGATTTTATGGATTATTTCGAGGAATAAACCACGCTGAATTCATAATTCTTGATTATATATTTTTCACAAGTAAAAATTTATAACATTCACATTTTGTATAACGAGAATGGGTGGAAGTTATAAAGATATATATTAGTAATGTATCCTATTTCTAGATTATAATTTTATCGAATAGTAAATTTTTCTAATTCTATGTATAGTCTACATATTGTAACATTCTTTGACGTTACGGAAGGAAAATATGGATCCGCGAGTTTAAGTATCAAGTCAAAATCAAGAGCGTGAATAAAATGTTGTGAAAAAGCTTTAATTGCGTAATATGTGTTTCTCGTTTAAAGTCTGAAACTAGACTGTTTTTATAATATTGTTGGTTGACGCAGCAACCTTATTCTTTTGAAAGACATAAGAGGTTTGAAAACGTCTTTTATCTTTGATGACTACTAGATCATTGAAGAGGGGGCAAAATGGGTGATTTCACCCTTTGTAACACTACTCCCCCCAGAGGAAAAGAGTCGTCCCGACTCGGGAAAGATAAAACAATTATAAGTGTGATCTAGCAGTCAGTGCTCAAAGGTGAGTTAGAGCTGTGGCTCTAAAAATTTGAAGACTCCCTTTTTTTACTATCTGGCATTTGCCCACAGTCTCAAGATAAACCACAGAAAACCTTGAGCAGATAGTTGAGCGTTAAATAACTTCAAAAATTTATATGCCTTGTTTTACAAAGGTGAGTGTTATTGAGTGTTATGTGGCTTCATGAATTCGAAGTTATCAGCATCGGTCCAGATCGATGTCGAAAAGAAATCCAATCCTCTTCATGAAGGATTGCCCAAACGAAACAGGTTCGGGTGAAAAACATCGAGGCGGGAACCGAAAATTCCAGGACCAAATAGGATGAAAACAGACTCCTTTTTACAGGAAATAAGGAAATAGATGGGTGACTGATCCCAATGTTCTTGAGAAACAGCTCACCCTAGAGTTTTGGAAGGACAAATGTGAGTGATGGTATAACAATTCAAATTCACTAAGTGAATTTGGGAGAATACACGAATAAAATAAATGAAATGTGTATTTGAAAGAAAAGAAACGATCTTATATGAAATTTCCATGTATTTCTTCGAAATAAGACCACCAGTCATCCTCAGGAATCGGGGAAAGATCGGATGGGAAAAGGCTGTGTCAAGTAACCTGAAAAAGTACTCAGAAAAACTGACACTTAAGGTTGATAAAATGTGAACATCAAGCAATCGCTCATCAACCATGAAAAATAATCGTGGCTCTATTTACATCAATAAACCAAAGCCTATCCGACGCAAAACTCGACTCCAGAGAAGAAGTTTCTAGAAGGAAACAAAACGCTTAGGAAAACAAAAGATCATTTCAAAACAAACAACTTCTTTTATTGAAAACATCAGTTCGTTGTTGTTCTCCGGCCGGCACTTTTTTCCATATTCCCTCCCAAAGAAAAAAAATAAATCCCCCAAAAACTCCCGTGAAGCTTCACTGTTGCCTGGCACTCTGTCGACAAAGTGCCAGCCAACTCTTACGACCAGCACAGCCGCTTTGTGCGAAGAGCGGCAGCCAACTGCGAGCCCGAAAAAGGTATTTGACCAGGACTCGACACTGATCGACACGACAACGGTCCTTGGAGCCGCGCTGAAATCCGGCTCCTTCTCGATGATAATAAATGTAAGCTCTTTGAAAAGTTTACTAATCAAAAGAAATAATTCAATTCCAATTTGAAAGATCCGAAAAAGAGCAAACCCATCTTAAAATCAATCTCTCCTATTTATAGAGCAACGCTTGAAGCTACATCAGGTTCGACGCAGTAAAATCGAGCCGACCAAAACCCGACTCCGTCTAAGCGTTATCTCGCTTCGAACCTACAAAATGGAGATCAGCTACGCAAAATATCGATTGCAAGAAAATGAATTTTTAAAACATAACCTTTCACAATCTTTATGTTTTTTCAATAAAGAAAATCTATTTTATAATTTTTTTTTATGTCTTTTACTTAATTAAGTGTATCCCTCAATAAAGCAAGTATAGGTTAACTATATGCTATCTGCATGTTAAGGAAGTACAAAAATCTTTAGAAACGTGATCGGCCGTAGCTTCTGCATTTATGACTAAGACAGGAGCCGATAAATAAGAAAAGGTTTGTTTTACTAGCCAATCTTCATGGACCTCATGAATAGTTCTGAGTAGCTCTAAAGAAATGCTCGATTCCTCCTCACGAGAATGGCAACTAACTCGAGCAAAAGAAGTTTCTGGGGAAACTCGCAAATAAACGATCAAATCTACTCTGAGCTCAGACGAGCGAATGAGAAGATCGAAATTTTTCATCAATAAATGAGATTCGAAGACGCGATAATTACCTAACCTTCGACGAGCTTCTACAAAACAATAGCAACTGAACATCGATCTTTCCATTACCTCTACAGGCAATGGAGTCGTCTGAAGATGTCTATCTAACATAACCATTTGAGCGAAATGCTGAAAATAACAGCAATAACGATCTGGGTCCTGATACATCAAATCTAAGAGATTACTTCCAGCTACGTCTCGATATTCCTCAAGAGGTTCTGAAAATGTACAGACCTGGCGATCTGCTAAAAACCTCTTGGTGAAAGTTGTTTTGCCGCATCCGATATTTCTTTCAATAATGATCGTGAGCGGTTGAGTTTCACTCGAATGAATTCTAAAAGGCAAATTCTTATCCTAATCGATGACCGACTGTAAAGAAGGTCAAGTCGATCACAGTCGTCAAGGGTGTTCGTTTGAAGATCTAACCTCGAAGGATGTTCCTGGTCTCGGAGAGACTGTTCCAGGTTGATCTTCTTCAAATGGAGCAAGACGATCCAAGTGAACCACTTTGTGACGTGAATGAGGAGATCTTTGGATTCTATAAACAACATCATTTATCCGATTAACAAATAAGTAAGGGCCTTCCCAATTTCTTTGTAGTTTTGGACATCGTCCTTTCTGTCCACGGGGTCGGAAGAGCCAGACAGAATCTCTAGGATTAAATTTTAAATCTCTGGCTCGAATATCATAACGAGTTTTTAATTTATCTGAAGCCATAGAAATTCTATTTCTAGCAAAGTGATGAATTTCTTCTAAACGTTGTTGTAATAAAAAGGCATAATCTGTTTGATGCTGTCTTCGCACAGGAACAGGGCCTTTCTCTAAATCTGACGGAAGTCGAAAATTTCTTCCAGTAAGCATGAGGGCTGGCGTCTGCTTCGTCGTCTCATGAATCGCAGATCTGTAAGATAAGAGGAAGAAAGGGATCCAGGAGTCCCAGTCTCTCTGATTCTGCTCTACGAAGAACGACAAATACTGTAGCAAGGTTCGATTCAGACGCTCTATCATGCCGTCAGATTGCGGATGCAAAGGAGTCGTACGAGTTTTTCTAACCCCTAAAATCTGAGTAACCTCTTTCATTGAGGTTGACTCAAAATTTCGGCCTTGATCAGTATGAAGTTCTGGAGGAACTCCCTGTCTACAAATAAACTCTTTAACAAATACTTGTGCTACAGTGAAGGCTTCTTGATCAGCGAGAGGAACCACTTCAGGCCACTCAGTAAAATAATCAGCAATAACCAGAGCATATTTATTTCCAGAATGGGTTATCGGGAGAGGTCCGAGAATGTCCATCGCTATCCTTTCAAATGGAGCTCCCACGTTGTAAATTTGAAGAGAGCTTTGTCCCTTCGCTCGAGGTCCTTTCTTTGCCGTGCAGATTCGACATCTTCGACACCAATCTTCAACTTTCATCCGGCAACGGGGCCAAAAGTAGAAGTTGCGAATTCTGCCCAGAGTTTTATTTGAAGCGAAGTGTCCGCCTGCAGGAGAATCATGATAAAGAGCAAGAATCTCCGGAACTCGTGTCCTGGGAACCAAAAGTTGCCACCTGATTTCTTTCAAGTCTGCAGATTCCCATTTTCGGTATAAAATTCCATCAATTGAAAGGATAGAGTCCCATTGAGCCCAATAAATTTTCAAATCTGGCTCGGCTAAAGATATATCCTGCCAGTCCGCGCGAGTTTCCGCTTCTTTTCAGGACTTCACTTGAGTCAAAGTGTCGTCCTCTTGTTGCGATTTTCTCCATTCCTCCTGGTTATTTTCGAGAGAAATCTTCCGTATTATAAGAGAGAGGTCACGGTTTTTCTCTAATCGTGCACACTGTTTACACTCTGGCATTTCCTCGCAGGGTCTTCGAGAGAGAGCATCGGCGTTTCCATGTTGAATTCCTGCTCGATGACGAATGTCAAAATCGTACTGACCGAGCCTTTCTAACTATCTATCTACCTAACCTTCGGGAGATTTGAACGAAAGTTGCCACCTGAGAGAAGCATGATCTGTACGTATCAAAAATCTCCTACCGTACAAAATGGTGAAAATGTACTACGGTCTTAACAACAGCTAGAAGTTCTCTACGAGTGACACAATAATTCCTCTCAGTTTTACTCAAAACTCTGCTGAAATAGCTTATCACTCTCTCCTGACCTTCCTGAATTTGTGACAGAACCCCGCCTATTCCTGAAAGAGAGGCATCCGTATCTAAAATAAAAGGAAGTTCGACCTCTGGATAAGCTAAAATCGGCGAAGAAATAAGATTTTCTTTTAATTTCTTGAAAGCTTCTTCGCATTATGGGGTCCAGTCAAAAGGAATCTTGATTCCGGTCAAGTGATGGAGAGGTTTAGCTATACTAGCGAAACCTTTTACAAATCTTCTGTAATACGTACAAAGGCCGAAAAAAGCTTTAAATTTGTTCTTTACTCTTAGGTGTCGGCCAAGAAGAAACCTTCTTGATTTTGGATGGGTCGGTCTTCACACCTTGTGCTGAGACGATATGTCCGAGGAAGCCTACTTCTTTCTGGAACAGATGGCATTTTTTCGGGCTCATTTTCAGGCCTGCTTACTTCAACCTAGTGAAAACTTGTCTGCGATTTTGAACTTCTTCTTCAAAGTTCTTGCCAAAAACGATTATATCGTCTGAATAGACGAGGCATATTTTGCCAGTGAGCCCATGGAGAACAGCCTCCATCATTCGTTCAAAGGTAGCCGGGGCATTACTCAAACCAAACGGCATAACCTTGAACTGCCATAATCCTCCTAAACCCGTCACAAAAGCTGTTTTTTCTTCATCTAGAGGATCTATTTCGACCTGCCAGTATCCGCTCTGAAGATCTATGGTGCTGAACCAAGTTGCACCAGCTATCATGTCCAGTGTCTCGTCGATTCTGGGTGGAGGGTAAAAATCTTTCTTCGTTATATCTTTCAGCTTTCTGTAATCGATACAAAATCGTTTGGATCCGTCCTTTTTGTTAACAAGGACGATTGGTGCGGCCCAGGGACTAGACGATGATTTAATCACATCGTTCACTAGCATGTCCTCCACAAGCTTCTTCACCTCTTTTCGGGCGTTGAGAGCGAGTCTTCGAGGAGCTTGTTTTATTAGTGAACTCTCTCCGACGTCGATCTTGTGCTTGACAGAAGTACATCGGCCCTTATGACCACTATCTTTGGCGAAAGAATCTATAAATTCTAGCAAAAGAGATTTAAACGATTCTATCTGAGCTAGATTTAACGAAATCGAAGATTTCTCCACAAGGCTCTGTAAATGTGAAGGGAAATGTTGTTGAAAATCATCTTCTGAGAGTTCTATTTCCCGAATTCTAGAAGGAGTCCAATAAATTTCATTTCACGACAACAGAGTCAGGGCGGCTAGGTGGTCTAGTGGAGTAAGTCTCCGGTAAAGCATCTCTAGATACCAGGTTCGATTCCTGGCTCCGTCGTTAATTTTTCAAATTCACCAGTTGTTCAAATTTACATATTTTCAACAAAATTCTCTCGTAGATTAATGATTTGCACACCCGCATCTCATTTATCAGACGGCATTGCCGTCTTACGGGCTTCTCATCGGAAGCAAAGGATTGAAAGGGTAAACATAAACATCTACACACTACAGTCTCCTTACATCGTGCATGCAGAGAAGAAATTCTTACTCATACAAATCGGGCACATGAAAACAAATTTGAACTCCCTGGTTATGAGAGAAATTAACGACAACAGAGTCAGGGCGGCTAGGTGGTCTAGTGGAGTAAGTCTCCGGTAAAGCATCTCTAGATACCAGGTTCGATTCCTGGCTCCGTCGTTAATTTTTCAAATTCACTAGTTGTTCAAATTTACATATTTTCAAAATTCATTTCCATTGGTACAAAGAGTTATTTCGCGATTGTTTGAAGCTAGTAAGAAAGTCTATTCCCAAAATACCTTCATTCTCTATATCTGCTATAAAAACCTTATGTGGAGAGTCGATACACCCAAAAAGGTTAATTTGGTCAGTAACCTGTCTCAAAACCGGGGTCGTCTCTCCAGTGGCTGTCCGCAGAGATAAAGAGGGAACAATCTGGTCATCAGATTTAAAGAGATCCGATCGAACTACGGTTACTTCCGCGCCGGTGTCTATTACCCATAGACAATCGACGCCATTTACAGTACCGCGCGCGTAAAGACAAGACTGTCGTAGACTTTTAATTGAAAACTGTTTTCTAAGAGGGCTTCCACTCTTAACAATCTGCGATGATTTTCGCCCCGACAAATCATCTGGAATTAGTTCTTTGGACGAGTTCCTGTTGAAGAACTCGACTGAGGATTTGCTTCCCCTTTTTCTATATCTTTCTTACGCCAGTTATAAGAGTTTGGATTCGAACTCTGCATCGGTTCTCCACTAATTATTTTAATTAGAAAACAATGATTGGCGTCATGACCAATTTTTTAACAAAATAAGCAACACAATACAGTTTGTTCAAATGCAACTACGCTTTTAATTTCGCGTCTGTCATTCTGATCTTGAAAAGAACCACGATTTCCTTGTTTAAAATTATTATTACTTTTTTCATTTCTATAATTCCGAGGCTTGGTCTTCTCCGAGCGCTCAAAATCCCGTCTTTCTGAGGTGACTTTTGACACCTCGATTTGGCGAAATTTATTTGACATAAAACATTGCTTACGCATGGCCTCCACCTCGAGAGCCTCAGCCGTTGCCTCCCGTAGGGAAGTGAGACCCAAAGTCCTAACGGCCATTTTAATTTACGGGTCAGTAATTGCATTCAGAGAAGCCTGTGTTGCTAATAAATTCCTAGACGGTTCATGGTCTGATAATGCTACTCGAGATAGTCGTTCTATATCCTGACTAAGAGACGCGAGGTCCTCGTCACGTCCTTGTCTCCTCGTTTGTAATTGTGCTGCATAAAGTTTTGTTGAATGGTCATTGCCATATCTTAATTTTAGTTTAGAGCTAAGTTTGTCATAGTCTGAAATTTCTTCCTCTGATAATGCTATTAAAACGTTCAACGCGGGAGTTCGCAAACAAGAGGCAAGGCTGTAGGCCTTCATGATGGAGTCCCACTGATCATGCTTTGGTATTGTATTAAATTGTTTCTCGTACTCAGCCCATGAGACTTTTCCATCGAACATAGGCGGTTTCAAAAAGCAAATGGGTTTCTTATAAATTTGAGAAGCAAACCCCAGTTATCTTGAATTATTCAATTGACTAAGATAAGAAAAGCGAGGCTGAACATGAAACAGAGGCTTGGAAAAGATCACCTCGTTATCTACTCTTGTTCCACGGTTTGTGGATTCGTCCACTTCTCTAATAAAAGGCACAGACCTTGAATTATGAGCTTCTTGGGATCGTCCTGGGTATTGGACCTCCCCAACAGCTGGAGAGGGAATAGGAGAAGGGAGAGGAGTAGCAGCTCCGGAACCTCGCGGGGTGACGGCCAGTTCTCCAGAGCCGTTCACCTGATGTACCGTCTGAAGAGCCGCTACAGTTGTCTGGAACAGGTCGTGTAGACTGGTCTCCGAACGTTCCTGAGCCTCACGATCCAATCTCCGCTGTTCTTGTTGATTGGAGAGTTCTTGTTTTCGCTGTTCCTGTTTGACCAGAAGCAGCTGGAAAAGTTGTTGTTGTTGCTGGTTAGCTGCATCCAGAAGCTTGTAAAGTGATAAACCCAAATTTTGAATTTATCCGCGGTTGAAAATCGAATTCTATAATCGAAGAATTAATCGATCCTCGATTTCTCATTTCCCCCCCTCCGATCACACTACCGAGTTCGCTTTCGTGAGCTCGGTCTCTTGGCTCTGGGACGTCGAAGGGACCGGTCATCCGCTCATCTCTCTATAATCTACTCAACGGAAACTGGCCAGTAATTGAAACAAGATTTAACGTGGAGAAAATATTGAAATCATCAACTTCGGTTCCGCATTCCAGTCCCAGGGCAGGAGCCAACGTGGGAAAAAACGAGCATCATAGACAAGTCAAAATTTGAATATTTGTTTATTCAAAAATCTCACTGAACTCCGAGACAAATCAGAAAACGATGTATAAATTGGAATGAGTGTGTGTGTGTATCTGTATGTGACTGTGTGTGAAAATATGTGCCTCATATGTTAAATAAAAGTAAAAATAATATGAATTGATCTTACAAGCTGCCGTTGATGTCGTTCGACGGCTTCTTGTTGCTGATTCATAAGCCTTAGTAGATCGATCTGTGTGATCGAGAACACCGAAGTTACGGGAAAAGGGTCCTTTGAAGGTGATGAAATTGTCTCGGGAACCCGCGGATTTTCCGTGATGGAAGGTCTTCTCCGGCACTTTCCCTTCGACGAGAGTGTGTCAAACGACTATTGCTCATGGTTAATAATATTTCACGCACTGAATTGACTCGATTAAAACTCTTTATTCCACTTCTGACACTAGTGTAACGTTTTCAGACGTTACGAAAATGAATATGGATTCGTGAGTTTAATTATCGAGCCAGAATCAAAAGCGTAAATAAAATGCTGAGAAAAAGCTTCAATTGCAGGGTACGTGTTTCTGGTTTTAAGTCTGAAACAAGACTGATTTTACAATAATGTTGGTTGACGCAGCAACCTTATTCTTTTCAGAGACATAAGAGGTTTATAAACGTCTTTTATCTATGATGACTGCTAGATCATTAAAAGGGGGCAAAACGGGTGATTTCACTCTTTGTAACAATATAATTTTTTCCTCATTTTTGACTACCCGGGTTGGTTGATGTTAATGTCTTCGTTATAGTTTTCGTCCTCAATGTCATCTTTTAACTCGAGTTTAACGATCGTTGTCTGTGCCCAGAAAAAATTGGGCTTCCATTGATATTGTGTCATTTTCGACCTTACTCTCGATGATAACTTCTGGTGCATTCTTGCATAATTCATTACAAAATCCGCACGCAATAGAGCACTTCAACTAAGCTTTCCTGCAGTCACATGCTCCACCGCATCCTTTTTTGCATTTGCATGAAATGAAATTCAATAAGGTCTCGGGTGCTGGTGACTTTGTCATTGGTAATGGAGAAATAGCACTGGTTCGCTGACCCTGTCTCAGTTGAGCTAGGACCTCGGGCGCATAGTTTGCTGCCATGCCCCTTTTTCGATATAGGGAGGGGAGAAAAGGACGTTCGTTTCGAGCGTCATAAAAGGAACAACGTAAGACGAGGGACGGTTTATACCTGCTTTTGAAAACATTTGTACAGAACCCACCGAACGAGAATTGAAACGTTTATGCTGAATACCAATAATATTCTGTACAAAGTCACGACACGGCAGAACATTTATATCTAGCAACAAAAACCATTTCAATTTGGAATACATTTTGCCATATAATTTTATTTCAGTGTGAAAAAGCAGTAAAAATAATATAATGTTATTTGTTTTTTCGAAATTTACCACGAAAAAACTGATTTAACTATTTTGTAAACAAATTTCCATCTTTCCCTGCTATAATTCGATACATGTGAGACTTACAAAAAAAGTTCACAACAAAAATTGTTTGAAATTTTATTATCTTCAAGTTTGTATTGAACGTTTTTAGTCGTAGGATCAACCGTTGAGGTATTATGTTGGAAAAAACAGATTTTAGCACCTTTCATCCAAGATCGCGGCCAGGGCGACCATTCCTCGAGGTCACAAACTGGATTTTTCATCCGAGTACAAACTTCAACTACATATTCCAAAATTATAACTACACTACCTTTTGTAGGGTGTGTCTTTTCTTTCTTATCCCTACTGACTGGACCAAGTCACTGGGGTTAGAATCGGTGGTTGGTAAGCTAATATTGTTCCGCGTGGTGGACTGTACTATTTTCACCATTTTCACACTGTTACGTCCGGCGTACCACCTCTATCTATTTTTCCTACTCGTTAACTCTCCCATAGTTCTTATATTAATATCACGGTCTTTGCGCTGTCCTCTTATCTCTACCTAGACTCATGCCACTCACTATCGCCTTTACTCAGCTAATTCTATTCCCTTCCTTTAGCATCCTCACACCTTTCCTGCACCCGTGCGGTTTGTTTCTGAGGACACTTGGGAGATTTAAAATAGGTTTTAACTCTCAACAACGTCTCATCTAGACCTCTTATATATCTTTCACATAGCACACTTCCTTCCTACCGCTAACTCAACTTCTATGCAATAAACATATAATCTATATATCAAACATACCCGAGGTTATTCAACCTTCATCCTAACTTCCGGTTGTCCTAGTACGTAAGAGCGAAGCCGAACCTGTTTATTTCTACCGCTCGGGAGTAAACCCCTTTCACGGAAGTAACAACACTATTCTTCGTATTTTCGAATATGGATGATAAAATACCATTCGCCTCAATTCTCCCATCAGTTTGTATGGCTGCCTCAAATCGCTTGATTCCCGCATCCTAAGCACAAACAAAATGGCTCCATATCAAGGTTTCTCAGATTTGTGATTGATACAAAATATAATGTAAATGAGATCGTAATCCAGACAAATGGCTGCCTATCTATCCCAATGAATTAAACGAATTATCACTACGTATAATCGTATTATTGGGCGGCAGAAAGACTATTTTCTATTTTGCCACCTAGCCTTGGCCACGTGATCAGCTAGCTTACGGTGTATATCGGCACCGGGTCGTAATGATCGTTCGAGGCTCCCGGCAATCGAAGTTAAGCAAATTTCTTTTGGGAAGAGGATCGTGGTGGACTTGGTAGAAATTAAACAGAATGTAAATTAACAGCGTATCTTGTTTATTTTCTTTCTCGCTGATCTTCAAACTCCCACTCACTCACTCTTTAGCTTCTCTTCACTTTCTTTTACAATAAAACACCTGTTGCGTCCTACGACAGTGTAGCACGAAGTATCCTCACCCAGCCGCGCCTTGAACACAAACTGGCGTAACAATAGCTCGGCTACATGAGTCTTTGCCTGTCATGGCTGTTCGGCGCGCGTATTTAAAGCTAGAGCAAGCTCGACTGATGTCTTTAAAACTCTACGAAGAGGCAAGTTAGGTTTGCCTCACCACAACAGATTCGGTGCCAGCTGGTGAAAGCGCCGTCTGCGTTAATCGATTGAGCGCGATTATTACCCACCGCAGGAGTGTTGACATCACCTCCGGTAATGAGGTGTTCCCGAAATTTCTCCATCCAAGACTGCAAGAGCTCGACTGCGTGCTGAATCTGGTATTTCGAAATCATGTTTATTATTGGACGCATGGAAATGTCACCTAAAAATTTCATATTTTCTCGTCTAACGTTGATCCAATGATCGGTCGTTCTGTTGCGCTCTTGCCCTGGAGACAGGGTGCTCATCAAATCGTGAGCGTCTCTCATCGCGCCGACGAGATCCTTGCATGCTTCACCAGCCATGACTTTAACTTCTTGATGCCTAACTCCTAGCCAGATTTATTGCGACATTTTGTTACAACCAGATGAATAGTTTTGAAAATATAACAATATTTGGAAACCAAGTCGCAATGAGATTGTACACTTATGCAAACGCTGACAAAACTTTGAAAGATAACGAAAAGTTATGTTGAAAAGTTTTTTAGGTTTTGATAAGTTCTACGAAAGAGTCAACGAGAGCATCTGGCTATGTTTAATAATTTAGCCAAGAAAAGAACTCGAACGTATTAGCAGACCAACGGACTGCTAGTATACTGTGAAGGTGATTCTAATCTTTTTTTCAAGAATTTAGTGAAGTGAATAATTTATTATTTTATTAATGATTTATTTTATTCACGATTTAAGAATGTATTATATTTATCAGTTTATTGATTATTGTTACACATCATATATCGACCGACCCATGACAACAAACGCATTTCTGCGGGCATTCTAGAATTGACGTATTTTGTCGTCCTCTTATTGTTAGATCGGATGAATTTCGATAGACGCAATAGTCGTGTAAACGAAGTCTTATACATATCTTGTAGAGTCGATTGAGATATGTCGGTTCTAGTCACCCGATGAAATACGTCAATAGTAGATGGCCTACCATACTATGTCTGTTCCCATCAGATCCTTTGATATTTGTAACAAATTCAGTTTGTAATTTGCAAATACCCAATGGTTGAATTTACAGAATTTCGTATACATGTTAGTCAGCATTTCTTACACATTTTTATGTATGTATAAATTTATAATCGGATTTGATATGCACCTCAATGTCTTAAATTCACGCTTAGGTTTCTAGCTTTAATTTTCGTCTTTTAACATTTTTCTACTTTTTCTCGTTAGAGAGATTACGAAATTCGAGCATTGTGCGCGCAAATGGGGTCGTTTTCAACTGATATGCGACGTTTGGCAGTGGCTAAAATTTTTAAATTATTTCACTGTCATACCTACATTTACTGATATAAGTCTTTTGTGCAGGAAGTACTTACAATGGCGTCTGGGACGATTGGTATGGACCTTCAGGTAGAGGGGATGCTTATAATATTGAGGCGGTCATCGGAAGTCCAGCTGGTCAAGCTGTCGCAAGTGTGGGTTTTGTTATAATTGCACAAAAGGCTCGTGACATTCGTGAAAAAGCATCTGTAAGCTGCACTCCTAAGAACGTCACCTTACCAGTCTGCAGTCCACTTCAAGCTCCGTGCCTTTTCCGGATTCATGAAGATCCATGTGAAAAAAATAACCTTGCTCATGCGTATGTATTCAATAATTTACATGATAGTAAACTAGCGTAGTTCACGAATGTATTGTAGAAGTTAAGGGGGGGGGGGGGGGGGGACTGGTCAAAATGTACCGCCCGGAGAATTTTTCGGTGTATCTCCGAATCAGCTCATCTGCATCGTTTTTCGGCACCGCCGTGGATGTTTCTTGACAAACAGATTTCGATAAAAGTATGAAATCAATCTAAATCGACGAAACTTTACGTCGTGTGAGACATTTTTTCGTTCTCTTTAGGTTCAAGAGTAAAATGTTTTTCACAAAAGTGATGCGCCGTGTTCTCCTCTACAAGACAAGTTTTCTACTAACATTACGTAGCATTGTTAGTTTGACCGTAAATCACTAGTGAATAAAAGAATTGATTGTTGACTTTATTGTCAGTAATTCGCAGGCTTTCGACTCAATAAATGTCTGTTCCGGTATTACTAATAAAATGAATGAAATACAATTTCATAATGTGTGCGTAAGGACATATTTATAACTGTTTGGGGGTTGACAAAACTTACAATCTGATAAATCTGGAGTAGCCAGCTTCAAAGTTCGTTTTTTTTTGGGACTTGACATACCATTCTGTCTCATAATTGTCGGACATTTCTGTATCTGTAAGGTAGCTTGCCTTTGGAAAAATGCTGAGCTGCAGTTTCGGTAAATGGAGCTATGTAGTAAATTTCCTGTTAATCCAATGAAAGAGCTATTAGTCAGAACAGAATATTGTAAAAAAAAGAGAGAAGTAAACGGAAATACTAAAGTGAAAAATCCTTGTCAAAATCATAAAAAGAATCAATTTCAACGAATAGAAATTTGGATGGATTGATGATGTCAATACAGGAAAATATTCACGATTATTCTATACAAGTTACCTACCGAGTACTCTGACGGGAATAATTCTTTAATTGAGCTTGCAACTTGATCGAATTGATTTGAATTGATCATTTTTAACCGTTCCATAATCAGAAATCAATTGATTGACATTTACATTGGCTAACTTCTCACGAGTAGACTTTGACGACAATCCGTTATCTCTTTTGAAAACAGCTAAAACCTGTTTTCCGTCAGGATATTGATTCAAGATGTATTCTAACCATTGTAAACAGAAGTTCTGCTTTATGAATAGTTCACAGACAGAAGGACTGATTAGACATATATTATAGACAAACATCGATCAACAACTACAGAGCAAATACAACGTAATGTTTTATCAAAGGTTGCTAGAGACAGAAGTGACAAAAAAATACATTTGCTAATATAATCTCAGTAGCCAGGATAAAAATCATTATGATGCAGCATTAACAAACTACAATGTTTCTGCGACGACTTCATTAATTCGTTTCTGAGATGGGTGAATCACACGAGTAAATAAATGTGACCTTAGTGATTCTGTCCTGATGTTTAGATACGATTTATCGGAATGAACTATTGTATTAATCAAGTTGAGTGCTTGAAATATAAATAGAGACAGAGATTACCGATTTCGTAAGAGGTTTGCATCCTGAGATCTTTTCAAGTAAATCTGGTCCTGAAGAACAATTTTGGCGCTTTAAGGGCTGTGGGGTTGGCAATTTTGTAAGAGCTTTACTACACCCTGCAACCGATGCGGAGGAATCTGGGTCTGAAACACCTTTTTGTGATTTCAAAGGTTGCTGGATTGCCTCTTTGATATTATCTTTCCCCTTTTCAACATTTTCTTCTTTAAACTCGTAAATTAAAGTATCAAAAATTGATTGATCTATCAGGTCTAGGTCTAAAATAATTTTCGTAGATCCATTACACGAAGCATTATGATTATCATCTATGGTAACCTGCAAGTGACGGTTATTGTCAATTTATAAACACGTGAAATTCTAATGACAAAAAAAAATGAGTTGCTTTTTCTCACTTCAAGCAATAACATATTATCATTTACATACAGTTCCGTATTCTATGAACGTTATAGCTTACTGTATTTGCTTCCTCCGATAGGAGCCGTATGAATTTCATTCGGTGGCCAATAGGTTTGATTGAAGCAGCTATAAGATCTGGTGTTAGATCCCACCATATATCTATATCAATCATGTTATCTGGAATCAGGAATGCAACAAAAAAAAAATATCAATAGGCTGTAATTTTAACCTTGAAGATTTATATCAGGGTTCAACAGACCCTACCTTTATTGAGATGAATCTGGAGCTGGCAGCCAAAGTTTACAACCAAACGTGCTGAAATTCATGAAATTGAGACAATGGCATACAAGAATAAAAAATGTACGAAATTTAATACAAAGCTAATACTTTTATAGAAGTTTCGTGAATAAATCTGTACGAAGTTTAGCACATTTGACTGCTAACTCTAGCTGCTAGTTTCAGCTTCATTAATTCAAGCCTGTTCAAGCTTTTTCAAACCTAAATCAATTCACTTCTATCGACTAAAATTTTTAATCAGTATACTAGGTTCATTTTCGTCAATTCAGAGTCACTGACGTTTATCCCTATAAGACGTATTCTACTATTTAACAACAAATGTCATCTCTATTGATACTAGAAGTATGAAATCTAACTCCCTAACAAACTCGATCGAGTCAGTCAAGAAAACGATACAGCGGTATTCAAAAGACACAGAAGATTGGGATGAATTTGTATACAGGGTGAGTCAGGTAAAACGGCCAGAATGGGAGGAGCTAAGTTAACGGATAAGGCCGTACCTCTTAGCCAATCTGGAGCGAGTCAATTGAAACACCGAAAATGGGAGGAGCTTTGTTGATGGATTAGGCCGTAGCCCGCGTGTTGATATCAAAGTATAGTCTGCAGTCTGCCTACAGGTATTCAGTGGTAATACGAAATAAAGTCACGATATGACAACTAATGAGGGATCATAATAAGAGTTTATTGCCTCACTTGTTGTCATATCGTGACTTTATTTCGTATTACCACTGAACACCTGTACGCAGACTGCAAACTTTACTTTGATATCAACACGTGGGCTACGGCCCAATCCGTCAACAAAGCTCCTCCCATTCTCGGTGTTTCAATTGACTCGCTCCAGATTGGCTAAGAGGTACGGCCTGATCCGTTAACTGAGCTCCTCCCATTCTGGCCGTTTTGACTGACTCACCCTGTATATGACTGGATGTAACATGAACAGGGTTAGTAAGGCTGGCAGCCGCAATCGCACCTGAATTTCAGGTTGATATTTACTAGCCGGCTCTACCGTAGCGCAGCAAGTCAAGACGGTGGGATAGTAACTAATATTCAAATGAAATAACCTGATTATTAGCAAGGGTTGAAAATTTTGAGGGATTTAATTTTTTAAACAAAATAACTTTCACTTAAGCGACTTGGAGGTAAGAGTTATCCATTCATTCAGTGAAATTATTAGAAACAAGGTTCTTTGGATTCTTTCAATATCGGGGCGGTCAGAGTTTCCAATTCCTGCAATACTGAGAATGGTACCACATTGGCGTATAAGAATACAAAGACCAACGTTGTCACAACCTTACAGAGAAGAAAATTCTTAGTTTTGCATTGCAGCGGAGTCAAAGACGAAGCGACTGCCTGAGACGGCGAGGAATGACGTCGAGGCCCTATGGACAAGGAAAACTTTGGGCGTAGGGCTACGGCGTCAATCCTCACAGTCTCCGGCCCCTCTTATTTGACTTCGCTGCGATACAAAACAAAGATTTTTTTTCGCTGTCGGCCTGTGATAGCATCGGTTTTCGTATTCTCCTGTCTATGTGGTATCGTCCGCAGTGTTGCAGGAATTGGAAACTTTGACCGCCCTAATATTGATAGAATCCAGAGACAACTTCGTTTCTAAGAATCGTACTATTTGAATGAATGAATCTTACCTTCAAGTCACCTCAATGGAACTTATTTCATTTGAAAAATTGATTTCTCAAAATTTTCAACTGATTAATAGTAAGCAGTAGAATAAAATGGAGAAGAAAAATTTCGTGGAGCCAAATAAGATTTAGTTATTTCAAATAAAGCTCGATAGAAATATGTCAGTAGTTGAATAAAAAACTCGGTAATGAATATTATTTGGCTGAATTGAAATTTCATAATAATAACTATACATTCACTCCGCCATATCCTGGTATAAGTTTGTTAATAGAAAATACTCTTATCTCAGTGTATATTCTATGGATGCAGATACAAATGTAGTTTGCATGTTTCTATGTACTTTCAAGCTGCGTATGAAGGGCATTAACATAAAATGGTGGCAGCTTCGCATCTTTATTATACCTACGTCAGAAATGGCGGCAGCTTCGCATGTTTATTATACCTACTGTGACATGGATTTTTCCCGCTCCTCGGTCACTCGGAGAAAATGACCGAGAACTTACCGCGTGCACAATAATTTCGCGTCCACGATGTACCCTGGATCTAAAAACAATATCACGAAGTTTTGTTGGGCGCCTGGCATGATTAACACGCCTCGAAATCATTAATGCGCTATACCTCGGGCATATGCTCGATAGATCAGTACCACGGAGAGAGGAGGGGTAATTTTTGGAGAGAGAGAGAGAGAGACACTCGAAATACACACGCTATTTAACAAAATAAGTAAAATAAAATCTCATATTTCCCAATAGCGGTGATACAAAAACAAAAAAAAAAATAATCCAAAAGGCGCTCATCGCGATTCTAAAAATAAACAGAAAATTACACGTAACCTACTCTATTTCTTACTCTACTGAGCTCGCGGCTCCCTAACTAAAATGTCACTCAACGATCTCAAAATCTTCATACGCAATTCTGAATTGACAAATTCGCCATTTTTTCTCCATGGCGATTATAGCTCGAAACCGAAACTAGAATTAATCACTCAAAACCGAAACTAAAATTAATCACTCGACGGTGCGCCGTCGGGCTACCGAACAGACGGCGTTCTCAATCTCACCTGAGATCTCACCCGACTCGGAGCTTCAACGCTACCGCGAGCTGTCCTAAATCTAAACGCGACAACATAACTTACCTAAAGCTTATTTTCTACTTATCTCAACTAAACGAATCCGCAAACGTTACTATATTTCAAACGCAACTAAAACTCAATACTCAAACTTCTCGTCTCAACCGCTGCTCAACGCAACGGCAATTTCGACTATACATCACCTCAACTCGAATAAACACTATATTAACTAAACGGCAACTTAACTAAGAGCAAGCACCACTAAATTTAACTTCAACTAAACACGAGCTCAAGGTTACACAACTCAATTTACATTATCCAAACGAACGGGTACGGAACTCAATGCAGGCGCAACTAAACGTAACCTAAACTATACGCAATCGCAACGCATCCGAAATCAAATCTACTCAAAATCCTCCAAAACGTTACCCGCTAATCCGAGCACTCCAATTCGGCACTTCCCGACCTACTCGAGAGGTGACACTGAAAAACCCGATAACGCGGCTCGACCCGGTACAGCGAAATTCGGCTATAGTTGATTTCACAAACGAGAGAGACTCAACTAAAACCCGTGACTCTACTCAACTTTCTCAGGAACTCAAAATTTACTCTACTCTAACACGCGTACTCAGGCTACGGTCATCAAGCAAAAGAAACGGCAAAAGAATTTCGAGTACTTTTCTACAACGCAAATTCAAAACGGCTATCCGTTACTCGGCAAGCCTTTTCGTAATTATGCTCGAAATTCAATCGCGGGGATAGAAGCAGCGCTTACCTTCTACATCCTTACAACCCCCTTTCCATTTCCCTCGCGATTTTTGAGCGAGTCCATTACTTCGCGAAACTCCCCAAAACGTGACTACTTATCACGACCGCCAGAACTAGACTGGTTTCAAAAACCTATGACCTGCCGCAACACGGATCTCGATACGCGACCCTATACGTGACGTCATACCCGCAAAAATACGCAATAATCGATCTGTCATCGATTTCGTCGATCGCGCAACTCGACGCGTACCTTCAATAGCATCGCTGCGCAGAACTTAAAGCTAGATCGCAATCTCATCCTCCGCGCAGCTCCATGACGTCTTGGCGGTGAGCGTGGTGCTCTCTCGTCGCTAGTCGGTCCGTCGCAAGTTCGCTGGTCAATTGTTGGCGGGGTGAAGTGGGAGAGGCTGCGACGCGCCGGCCGTCAGCGGGAATTGCGTCCACCTTGGATTCCCGCGACGCGAGGATCTGCGTCGGCTCCCCCTCCGCAGCCTCGACATCCTTCCCTCGCAATTGTCGATAGTCCGCCACTTCGCGATTTCCTTGAATTCGGTGTCGACTTCTTGCCTGATGCCGTTGTAGCTCGAAAAATAAAAAAAACAAAAAACCTGAAATATCTTACGCTATTCGCTAAGGTGTCCCTTCTCGTAGTTTCGGATGCGTGACTCTAGTCCTGGCGTTCTTTTGCAAAAACTTCGGGACTCAATTTCGGAAATTCCCAAATTTTGGTTCCGCTCAGGGTTCAAGGAGACCCTTGTAACGGGTATCAAAAACGCCACGTTGCACTACATAAGCTATTTTCATTCGATTAATAAATGCGTAGTTGTTTGAAGAAAAATATCTTTCTGTTCAAGCAAAATTTATTTAATGTGGTAGAAATTTCGGTAAAACGAATCAATATATCATTGCCCCAAATCAAATTCTATATGAGTAGATTTTTAGTTGAATCTGTGTAAATTGAGCTAAAGTAAATTTGTGAAAACTTATTCCAAAAAAATTGTAGGACAATAGCGGCGATATCCAGTTTGTTCAATGAATCTATAGCCCCGGCTACGTTTCATATCCACGTGGGTCTGAATTGAATATACAAGCTGGAAGTGAACATTATGAATACGATATATAAAATGTACTAACCTTAAAATATTCGGATATATTCTATCAATTCTCGGCCGGTTAGCACTGTTCGGGTTTCTTCGTCCATTGTTCTCACGGAATTTTGTGTAGAAGACCGTGGCTTTTTCTATCTTTTATCTGAGACACGTGCCCACAATTGGTTAATGCGTAGCTCGGTCTTCAACACGAACCTCATCCCGCCACGGACGAAACAGGAAAGAAAGACATGTCCGGATTACCGAGTCACGCGCGCCACCGAGCATGCGCGTTCGTTGCTAGGCGCCTTGCGTCGACCTATCGCGCAGAGTTCGCTGACTGAACTCTATGTTATACGCGGAATATAAGGGTGGCGCTACAGTAGCGAAGGATGAATTCTAAAGGAAGCGTCAAAAGTAATAGAGAAATTGACATCTATCGACGAATTTCTGCTTTGCTTTGGCGCACTTTTTAAATAATGTAAAGTCGGAAAGTACCCTGATGATATGTAATGAATGTATCTTTTACAAGCCATGTTGAAACACTGTCCTCCGCAATGAATAGTAAAAGTGATATAAAATGAAAATGAAAGGCAGATTCGTTCACAGCAATCAAATCAACAAATGTGTAAACAAATGAGTGTGAACTTAGCAGATATTAATGACATTTTTGAATTAATAAAAAAGCAAATAAAAAGGTAATAAGTGAAAAAGAAAAAAATGCATGTTTAGAAAATTAAAAATTTAGAATGTGCATTTTTTTTAATTTCAATTTTGTAATTATTGCCTGAGTTTATTTATTTTTTTCAAATTGTTTTGTCTGCCAAATTCGCACTCATGTAAATGAAATAATGATTTTTGGAAAATACATTTCTGACAATTGAGAAATCATCATGTGCAAAATTAGAAGGAACTATAGTGAAAATATGTAAGTATTATACCACAATAAAATCACAGATATGTTTCACAGAAGTACACAAAGTGAAGGAATAATGACTGACTATATGAGTTAGATAATATAACAATAATATTTGAATGACGCACAAATAGCTGTAGAGGCAGCCCAGGAAAATATAGACTTACTGTGAATAAATAACTGACCCACGGAATAATGAAACAAAAAAATTGAAATAGGGAGAATTTTTTGATTCTACGCCAATAATTGACACTATTTGGGAGAAAATAACAGTTTCTCGAATCAAATGAATCAATCTCTGGCTCGAATAAACGTACATGTGATCGAGGAATCTGTCTCGAAGAATTATTTATTTTTCAGAAACGAGCTTTTTATTTGACGCCAATAATTGATACTACTTGGGGGAAAATAACATTTTCTTGATTAGAATTAGTCATTAACTGGCTTGAATAAACCTATATGTGATCAAGGGATCTGTTTCAAAGAATTATTCATTTTTCGGATGCTCGCCCTCCATTGCATAATTGCGCTTCGTGTATCTGCGCTTCGCTGAATCACTTTTTGCTGCTTGGCTTTTTGAATTTTCGCTTAAACACTCATCACTTTTTTCACTGACAATATTTCTCCCCTCGTCATTTACGGTAGTATTCTTATCTTTGCGGTGAGGTTCATTACAATTTACACATCCCGCTCTTCTAAGATCGTGACCTAAGCCAGTCCGAAAAATCTGATTTTTATGACGGTTTGTTACAAATCCATTGTCGAATCGTACCTATATTACAACTAACAAGTGAAAGCTGTTCAACTATAGCGGCTTTCGAGTTTTTACTTATGTCTTTGCGATAATCTTTGGCGTCAATTATTTCGTTATCAAAGAATGTGTTTTTTCTATTGCCATGTTTGAATCGTTTTTGATCAAATTGATTTTTTTATACTGTGCCTACTATATCGCATCTTAATAAATCAAATCTTGTGCGTGTTTCTCTTTTGAACATTAATGCTGATGGTGTTTTATTCGTAGTAGCGTGTGGAGTGTTACGGTGATCGATTAATAATCTGCTCATCGCAGAGTCTAGAGGATATCCGTCTTTGATCATTTTGTCAACTTTCGTTCTTACGGTTTCAACGAAGTTTTCCGCTGCGCCGTTGGTGGCTGGATAGTAAGGCGGAGAAAACGTGTCTTTGATTTTGTACATTTTCAAGAACTTTCTGAATCCATCACTTGACAATTGCGGGCCGTTATCTCATACCAAATGCTTTGGGATACCGTATCTAGAGAAAATTTCCTCTAATACTTTAAACAGCTTTTGTATAGGTGTGTCTCTTTTCATGTTTGTTACTTCAGTCCATTTTGAATGCGCATCTTCCACTATCAAAAACATGCAATTGTGGAAAGGACCCGTGAAATTGATATGCATTCTTGACCAAGGGGTGCTCGGCCATTGCCAAGGTGTTAGTGATGTTTTCGTCGGTTCTGGTCTATTTTCTAAGCAAATTTTACAGCTATTGGCTAAATTTTAGATATCTCCATCTAAGTACGGCCACCAAGAATAATTTGTAGCCAGCTGCTTCACTTTTACTCCACCCATGTGTGACGAATGTAATTCTTTCAAAATGTATTTTCGCAATGTCTCTGGTATGACAATTCTATAACCCAATGTTAAACTGCCATTTTCTATTTCTAATTCGCGGCGTTTTTTGAAGAAATTATTCTCTATAGGAGGCAAGTCCGCTGTTTTTGGCCACTCGTTTCTTTCGTAATGCACGATTTTCTTCAGAGTTTTATAATTAGATGTCGCTGTAGCAACTGTCTTGAAATCAATGTTTGAACAATTATTTTGAATATAATTAATGCATGTATATACATTTTCGAAAACATGTGTCTTGTCTTTTATTGGCAGTCTGGATAATGCGTCGTAGTTTCCGTTGGCTTTTGATTTAACCACTTCGATTGTATATTTATATGAAGGATTAATGTATATTTATAACCTGATAAGAAATATGCCCAACGTTGAAGTCGACTGTGAATCATGGTTGACATATTCTTATTCCCGAAGATGAACTTCAAGGGTTCGTGATCAGTCTTTAATATAATCTCATTATAGCAAATGTACTGATAGAATTTTTTGAGACAGAATATTATTGCCCCAACCTCTTTATCTATTATGGCTCTGTGACGTTCATTTTTTGGGAAGATTTTTGAAGCAAATGCCATTGGTCTCTCCGAACCATCGTGAAATATGTGTGATAAGATGGCTGATAAGCCGATATCACTCGCATCGTATGTGCGTAATAATTGATCATTAGGGTCGTATAATGTTAATATCTTATCGGATATTATTTGTTCTTCGACCTAATCAAAGGCTTTTTGACACCTATCGGTCCCTAACCATTTTTTACTTTTAAGCAGTTCGTATAATGGCCATATGTAGTCTGCTCTATCTTGCAAGAATCTCTCATGAAAATTTACTAATCTTAAGAATGCTTCTAATTATTTGACGTTAGTAGGTATTGGTGCGTTTTCTATTGCTTCCATTTTTGACGGGCTTGCGTGTGATTCTTTTTTACTTATCTTGAAACTTAGTATTTCTATTTCGTTTCTAAAAACATCACATCTAAGCAAATTAATCCGTAATCCGGCTTTTTCTAACCCCGAAAAAATTTCTGTAAATATGTCAATGTGCTCTTAGTAGTATAACAAGGAGAGTTCTGGATAAAAACACCTTCTTTACTGACCAAGCCGACCAATCCGCCTATACGTGCATCCCGGACGCAAACTCTTGAAGGTTACCCCCACTCTCGTAAGATAAAACGTGCTCTGCCGACCGTTCGTCGGTAAGAAAATCTCCCAAATGACCGTGATCGTTGATAAAAAATCCTCTAAATGACCATGATCGTCATTCAAAAATCCTCCAAATGACCATGATCGTTGGTAAAAAATGTCTGAAATTGCCGTGGTGTGACCCCTTGTGGGATAAATTGTGCTCTTTGTCGGTGAAGAAAATCATGCTCATCGAGCGGGAACGATAACTGCATTACTGAGCGCACTCCGTGAATCCCCAGGCGTTCGAGCGGACCCCGTAGATCCTCGAACATTCGACCGAGAATCCTGGCATGTGTCAGGTTTTGAGAGCTTCAAGAAGGTTCGAGAAGATTCTCACGGCCTTGAACGGATCTAGACTGACGAACAATTCGTCCGACATGTTTCGACTCGACGGTGAACGGCATGCGGTCAAAGGATTTCGGTGCGACGTTGAATTCAGAAAGACCCGCTCTGGGCTTAAACGAATTTCAGACGTCCGACGAAAACAATACTCGGAATGGTCTGACGAGTTTCGACTTGACGGTGAGTGGTCAACGGATTGCGGTACGACGTCGAATTCTGGAAGGTTCTGAAATTTGTATGCGGATGCTTCGACCCTGAACGAATGTAGGCTGACAAACAATGCGTTCGATAAGTTTCGACTTGACGGCGAGCGGTCCGGGACCGTGAGAAAAAGCTTCTTTGACCCTGAAAGATTCTCGGATTCGTCCGACGAAAATGATACTCTGAATTGTCCGACGAGTTTCTACTTGATGGTGAGCGGCCTGCCGATAATGGATTGCGGTGCGACGTTGAATTCTGGAATGTTCTAACGTACAATCGAAGACACCTCATTTCGGTAGCTTCTAGAAGTTTTTCAATGATTCTGTGTGCCTGGTGGGAGGAATACGGCTATAAAAGACTGAATTTCAGGTCAGAAAGACAGTCTTGCATCTTCAGCTCTCATAAGGAGAGCTTAAAATAAAGCAGAACTAAAACAGCGAATCGATCTGTTCTTAAAAAATATTCACGACTTGAAAACCGTTATAAACCAGAAGTCAGAACTCAACAAAGTGACAAAAAAGTTCGCAAATCTAAATTTATGAAAAAACACGTAACTGCTAAACATTTAAAAAAAATGGATTTCACAAAATTGAACAAAGTTGCAAGCATGAACGAATTTCTGCCGACGAAGAAATTGACGGAGCTAGAAATATTCAAAATCTACAGAGTCACCAACATTCGACGAGTCCAAACGAGGTTCGTACATCGTGTCGTCACAGATCTGAATGACGAATTCAGCGTATTCTTACCGGCACGGATTGTGCGACTGCTGAACGAGGACGAGACCCAATACCAGAAATTGCTGCAGACGATGGAGGAGGAGCGGTTGCTCTTGCAGTATCTGGGCAGCCAGTATCAGGGGGAGTTCACTCAATACTTTTAGATGGGACCGAATTTTGGCAGGCTGCAGGAGTACACTGTACCAACACAATATTTAAAAATTCGCAGTTACTATATTTCTATAGTTATTTCTTGCTAGAGTATAGTAACATGTCAGCATTACTTAGGATGTTAAGAGCGCCCTCTACCGAGTAATGTGATTGGAGAAAATTTAAGCGCAGAAGTCTAAATGAAAGAGAATATGATTTTAAAAATTGCAGTTGTAAATAGTTAAATAGCAATAAAAGTCAGCTCCAAAAATAAATAATTTTAAATAAAAATAACAAATCAATAATAAATAGTAAATGACAAATAATGCTCGAAATCACAAAAAAATTCAAGATAACCAATGTTTACACATGTAATCGCAGTAACATAGGATACAAGAATGGCGGAATATTATTTTCCGGCTGCACATGTGCACATTATTATTATTAGCAGTTCTACCACTCTAAAATATTCACTTCTAGTGAAATTTTGTTTTCGTAACTTGTCGCGCCTTACTCCTGCAGCCTGCCAAAATTGCTTGGAGTGGGGGTAAAGAGTGAACTCCCCCTGGCCAGTATGGTCAAATTGAATTCAAAGATGCGTCGACTCTTGCCTAATTTGTACACCGTACCTGGACAATGTATGCAGCGTCTCCTTCTTACCAGCATGTACCGTGCGACTATTGAACGTGATCAAGGACCAATTTCAAAAACTCAACAAACAAATACTTTCGAAGAAGTTTCCAGTTATTCTACGTTTCATAACCTTTAAGAAAATTGTATAAATTTTTTCACAAAGCTTTTATTTTTTTCTTCTGCTGTACATTAACTAGATACACTACTAATACTACTACTTCGTTGCATGCTGTTGTTTACAGCTCTCTAAAACATACAATAATTCTGGGAATTTAAGATATGTATCATACACAAAAGTATTTATCAAATTTTTTCTAAGAGTTGTGAAATAATATTTTAGAATCGTAGGACATGTATTACAAAAGTTTCAAGGTTTTCGTTGTTCAAAAGAAAAAAAGCAAAAAAAAAAATAAATAAGATAGAAACGCAAGACATGTATGAGGTATTCCACACCATTTCACCTAATCGGTGAAGGTCACCGACGCCGATCTTGGTGTCAATTTTTGTCTCAATTGGTCTATCGAAAAAAAAGAACACGTGTTCGGCCGTTCTTCGATTAGGCCACCTGTGTCGATTTTATGAATTTTCCAATTTTTCAACTTACTCGAAACAGACTTTTTCCAACTGGCTCTATCTTCAAGAGCTTTCATTCTTTTCAAAAAATGATAAAAGTATAAAATGTGTCAATAAGTCCAGGCTTTCTGAAAAAAAATTTTTGAAAATTTTTCAAACCACACAATTCTAAAATTTTTTCGAAAAAAAAATCAAAATTTTCTGAATTGCGACACCTTCAATTTTCCTGAAATTTTTCACTTGCATTCGACCAATTACAACAAAGTTTTCCTCCGAAGGAAATTATGGACTTCCCATTTGTTCGGGAGTTACACCATCATAAGTGCCGAAAAATTGGAAATATTTTACGCAAATCAATCTTAACTTCGATCAGACAAGTTTTCATGTTATAAAAATGCATGTTTGCTGAAAAAAAAACTTTTCGGGATATCCCAAACAATATAAATAAAAACGAGATCACAATTTTTCTTTTCTATGCCAAATATATTTTCAGGTAGAAAATTTCTAAATATAAATACAATAAGTTTTTACGTGGTTTGCCGATAATCAAATGAGTTCGACATTCGGTCGATTCCGAATAAAACTTTGAGCGAACTTTGCCATCCGCAAGTGGAATTAATGCGTCTAAAAAGATTTTCATGCCAATGTGTTCAAAATGTCGTAAAACGTCGAGCAAACACATTTTTTTCAAAATTCCGTAAGTATATGTGTGTATGTGTGTGGTTGACGCTCTGCCACAGTGGTCCGAAAGCCCGAATTCCTGGCCAAAACCCCCAAAACCGAAAGTTATCATCCGAGGTAAAGCTTCACATATTTGTCAATAGAAAGCATTAGAGCTTTGAAATCGAAAAGGACAGATGTTTATATTCATTCTATGGCCTGTGGTAAACCCTCGAAAGTGACCTTTGTCAAGACTCGCGCGGGACTGTGGTGTGTGCACGCTTTCGAGCGCGGGATAAAAAAGGCTATAGTTTTTCCAATTTGCATCAAAATCGAGTCAACCAAAATGGATATTATTCCTCAAGGTAAGTGAATTACATAAATTTTGTGAAAGAACCAAGTTTCGGAATTTATGGCGATGATATTAATGATGCAATACGAGTGCTGCAAAATAACCTATTTCATTGAATTGCATTACTATCTGTAGAGAATTAGTTATGATCCCCGGAGATCCTGCGGAGATCTCAACGATTCCTAGTGTGAAAAAGTATAGAGAATGTGAAACCGTTGGCATCGCCTGCTCGTTTTTGCTCCATTGGTCAAAAATAAGCATTCTTTGAAGCAGTGTTTTGTCGACTCGGTCGGAGCCTCGTGTCCCGCCTCGTGGGATTAGTGTAGCGCGGCGATGCAGACTTTTTCTTTTGTTTACATATACCTGAGGACTGTTACAAATGTATCTGATGTACTGTACATAGTGTCCAATTTGAATTTCATTGGACTCGCACTACTGAATATTATCACGAAAGTGAATAATTCTAATTGATAAATTATTAAAAGTAAGTAAAAGTAAGTATATATTTGTAAAAATGGCAGTCTCGTGGTAAAGAAGCTAAAAATGCTTTGAAAGAACGTAAAAATTCCATCCAGAAAGCATTCAAAGACGAACTGCACCTCCTCATAGATCAACCAAAGCAAGGCATGGGCAACTCAAATGACGGCAATACGGCTCGGCGTTTTTTTGAAAACACTGAAACGTCTGCTCGCATTCTTGGGGTCGATGCTGAGTTAGTGAAAAGATTTCACGTAATTTTGCAAGTTATTTCATGCGGGTTTAACGTCAAAGTAGATTCGTTTGAAAAATATTGCAACGAGACTGCTGATCGATTCGTTGAATTATACCCATGGTATTGTATGTCCACAACTGTACGTAAGGTACTTATGCATGGCCCACGGATTGTCGAATTAGCCATTTTGCCAATAGGACAGCTCTCTGAAGAAGCTCAAGAGTCGCGAAATAAAGACGTACGGAATTACCGCGAACGTTACTCACGAAAATGCTCGAGAGAAAAAAATATTGAAGATATATTTCTCCGACTTCTAGCTTCTTCAGACCCGCTTATTTCGAGTTTGCGAAAGGCACATCCCAAAATGGGAAAAAGTTTGTTTCCTGAAGCGATCGCGCTTCTAAGTTATGAAAAGTTTAGTTTTGAAGAAGGCGACGCAGACAACGTCATTCATCAAAACGACGTCGATGATGAGTATTCAGATAGCGATTAGTATGTATCTTTAAAAATTAAGTTATTTTGTTTTATAAGAAAAAAATCTGTAAGAATTAAAGAAATTAATTTACAAAATATCACTTTTAACAAAGTTGTATCATTTTTCACGGAATATTCCCGCCATTTTCGGTCCACCATTTTTAATTTCGCATTTTTGCATTCGTTTTCGGAATCAGCGACCCCAAAAACATTACAAGTATGAATTTCAGCGAATTGGTATCATTTTTCGCGAAAAACATCCGCCATTTTGGGGCCACCATTTTGAATTTTGCATTTTTGTTTTTTTTTTCGGAATCAGCGACCCCAAAAACATTACTAGTATGAATTTCAGCAAATTGGTATCATTTTTCGCGAAAAACATCCGCCATTTTGGGGCCGCCATTTTGAATTTCGCATTTTTGCATTCATTTTCGAAACCAGCAAGCCAAAAAACTATAGGTATAGTAATACTAGCAATTTTCACCAAGAAATATTTGAGTTATTAGTTTTGGCCAAGAATTCGGGCTTTCGGACCACTGTGGCGCGCTCTCTAACTTTCGTGAATTTCAAGCTATGGTTATGATTTTTTTTCCACAAATTGGGTAGCGTACGTGGTCGATTGGTATTGAATTGCGTGTACTGTATGTGACAAAAATGGTTGTACGCTCTCTAACTTTCGTGAATTTGAAGCCATGGTTATCATTTTTTTTTCACAAATTGGGTAGCGTACGAAGTCGATTGGTATTGAATTTGACAGGAATCCCTTAAGGTGTTTAGATTTCACAAAATTTTTAAAAATCGAGCTAATCGCTCTAAATTACGTAAATTTAGAGCTATGGAGCTGAATTTATTTACACAAATGAATTGGAGGACAAGGATGATTGAGATTGAATTTCACAAGGGATTTTTGAGGGGTTCAAAAATCATTAGAACACACTATGATTGATTTCCGTTGATTTTTTGGATTTTTCGATACTTATGATGGTGTAACTCCTAAACGAATCGGAAGTCCATAATTTCTTTTGGAGGAAAACTTGATTGTAACTGATCGAATGCAAGTAAAAAGTTTCAGGAAAATCGAAGGTGTCGCAATTCAGAAAATTTTGATTTTTTTTTCGAAAAAATTGTAGAATTGTGCGGTTGGAAAAATTTTCAAAATTTTTTTTCAGAAAGCCTGGACTTATTGACACATTTTATACTTCTATCATTTTTTGAAAAGAATGAAAGCTCTTGAAGATAGAGCCAGTTGAAAAAAGTCTGTTTCGAAAAAGTTGAAAAATTGGAAAATTCATAAAATGGACACAGGTAGCCTGATCGAAAAACGGCCGAACACGTATTCTTTTTTTTCGATAGACGAATTGAGAAAAAAATTGACACCAAGATCGGCGTCGGTGACCTTCACCGATTAGGTGGAATGGTGTGGAATATCTCGTCTGTATCACGAAAGTTTCAAGGTTTTCGTTGTTAAAGAGAAGAAAAAGGAGAATAAATTTGTTCTAAAAGTTGTGTAATTGGATAAAAATTTTTCTTACATTCTTTCAAACAGAAAATCCCCCTCTTCATCACGTACCAGACAGGCCGCCACACCCGCCTGATAAACGATCATGTGATTTCGAGGGTTGTTATCGTCATTACGGTCACCGTTCGCCATGTGCACGCTCATTGCCAATCTTACTGACTGTACCAGAAAATCGTAAGGTATTCCGAATATCCACTCTATAGGCACCCGCACATGTTGTGAAATGTTTACGTACTCCATTTTCTTTTTTTCTTGAAAATAATCTGCAAAAAACGCACATCCGTTAAATTATTTCTATTCACTCAAGTAAAATCGAAAATTGTTCTACACTCAGGGTAAAAAAACTGTATGAGTGCACTGATTTCAATCACCCACCTTCACAGTCTGCAAGCTCAACTGTTAATGATTTCATCAGACGGACGGAGCACCCCACTCTTCGTACAGCTTCTTTATATGTTTGAGGTTCACGATTACACTAATACCAAATCATAAGGTGGTTGATACTTGTCGATTACGTTTGCAGGATATATCCTTCTCACTCTGTCCTACTGCACTAGTGCTTAGACCTCGAAATCGTGAAAATGACACCGTGGGGCAAAGTAAAATATCCCCGTAACGCTCTCGGTGAACGATATCTACTAAGCCTATCACAGTTCCATGTATAACTCTAGCGATTCGTTGACTCTTACGGCTCTCTCTCGTACATGAGGCCTGCGAAACTTCTTTGCCAAGTTCCAAGAACTGCCTTGCCATTTTCCACGCGCTGCAAGTTTGTTCGAGTAATATCTTGAAATTTTTTTCACTGACGAATATTGCATACGGTGTTCACGAATTTTCGGCAATGTGTAAGTCACGTCGTTGTTTACCCATGAAAAGGACCGTGTCAGCGTTGAGCGGTCATTCAAGAGCAAGCTTTGCAACACTATCTGTGTGAAGTGCGTGATCGAAAGAAGAAGAAACATGGATTCCGAAAAGTGTTTGAAATTAATACAAATCATGGATATGGCGTTCAAGATCTTATCTGAAAAATCGTCACCGGCAGAGATTGCAAAATGGATTCGATTCGGAACCCAAAATATCAGACTTTTGAATAAAATCTTACGTAACTACGCCTCAACGATCGGGGAGAAGACAAGAATTTTGACTACAATTGAAATTCTGAAATCGTTGACAGTCAAATTTCAACAATTTCAAAAAGTGGATGACGGATTACGAAGCCGATGAAGAAGCGATCGAGTACGGTGGGAAGATTTGGAAACAGCTTTCGAGAGTCGAATTCGAACAGGAGCCATTATCAATCTGCGGCATAAAGATTTGAACAGGTTTTTGGAAGATGCGAAACACCTCTTCGTTGCAAGACTGAAGAAAATGCTACGAAAAGTGAGAACTTTAAAAGCAAACTGTGTGTTGTGTTGTAAATTCAATACATATAACGAAAAACGATGAACTTGTTGAAGAAATGAAATATTTTAACACCAGAAACCAGATCATCCTCCAGCCAGCTGACATACACGGGTGGTTCGAAGAAAACGTAAAGTAAAAAGTGTTGGCCAAGGTGGTAGATGTTCAAGAGAAAGACTCTGGTTGGTCGCTGACAGAAATAATCAATTTGACTTTGAATATCAGCAAGTACGTGCCACTGCGAGGCGGTGTGTTCACATACACACCGCTACCCAAAAATATTCAAGATAAGAAGGCTGTCGTCAACATCCGTAAAAGCGACTCATATTGCTTTCTATGGTCGGTCACCGCAGCCCTCTTTCCAGCCAATAACAATCCCAGCGAAATCACTTCATATCCACATTTCAGCTCAGTGCTACAATACGACGGTTCACATTTTCCAATGTCTTTAGACCAGATTCCAAAATTTGAGAAACTTAACAAACTTCCAATTAACGTTTATGGTATAGATAGTACGGAAAAACAAAAGCGCAGTGATATTGTACCCATCTATTCAAGCCGAAACAAGTCTGATAAACCTACAATCCATCTTTTAGTGATAGAGTCTGAAAACGACGATGACGATGATGGAATGGAAAATATTGAAAAGAATGTGACACATCATTTTGCATGGATGCGGAATTTATCGTGGTTGACAAGTATACAAATTTCTGAACGTAATGGTCGTACTTGGTTGTGCGATAGGTGTCTATCACATTTTCAATCTGTAAGGTGTTTGTTCGAGCACAATGTAGATTGCATGAATTTGAATGAAACCAAAGTTATCTTACCAGAAGAAGAGGACAAGATTCTCAAATTTGAAAATTTTCAACACAAAGAAACTGTTCCGTTCTGCGTTTACGCAGATCTAGGATGTTTACTGCAGCCCACCCTTCAAAGTTTTGGGAAAAATAGAACAATTCATCAGAAGCATCTTCCGTATAGTGTAGCTTACTATCTACATTATGCGTTTGACGATTCGCTTCTAAAATTCAAAATTGATGGCGGAGAAACTTGCATCCAATGGTTTGTGAATGAGTTAAAGGAATTGGCACATTCGTTAGAGGGATACTACAAGACTGTTGTACAGATGGAACCACTAAATTTCAATCAGATCAACGAATTTGATTTATCGGCGATCTGTCATATTTGTGAAAAACCGTTTACACCCACAGACGTAAAACATCGGGATCACTGTCATTTCATGGGAAAGTACCGTGGTGCAGCTCACCGCAGCTGTAATCTAAATTACCAAAATTCGCACACTATCCCAGTGATATTTCACAATCTGTCGGGTTACGATTCGCATTTTCTGATTAAAGCCCTGGCAACGTCATTCGAAGGTAGTGTTGAACTATTACCTGTTAATGAATACAAGTACATTTCGTTGAAAATATGTAAATTTGAACAACTGGTGAATTTGAAAAATTAACGACGGAGCCAGGAATCGAATCTAGTATCTAGCGATGCTTTACCGGAGACTTACTCCACTAGACCACCTAGCCGCCCTGACTCTGTTGTCATTAATTTCTCTCATAACCAGTGAGTTCAAATTTGTTTTCATGTGCCCGATTTGTATGAGTAAGAATTTCTTCTCTGCATGCACGATGTAAGGAGACTGTAGTGTGTAGATGTTGTGTTTACCCTTTTAATCCTTTGCTTTCGATGAGAAGCCCGTAAGACGGCAATGCCGTCTAATAAATGAGATGCGGGTGTGCAAATCATTAATCTACGAGAGAATTTTGTTGAAAATATGTTATACAAATCGGGCACATGAAAACAAATTTGAACTCACTAGTTATAAGAGAAATTAATGACAACAGAGTCAGGGCGGCTAGGTGGTCTAGTGGAGTAAGTCTCCGGTAAAGCATCGCTAGATACCAGGTTCGATTCCTGGCTCCGTCGTTAATTTTTCAAATTCACCAGTTGTTCAAATTTACATATTTTTAACAAAATTCTCTCGTAGATTAATGATTTGCACACCCGCATCTCATTTATCAGGCGGCATTGCCGTCTTACGGGCTTCTCATCGGAAGCAAAGGATTGAAAGGGTAAACATAACATCTACACACTACAGTCTCCTTACATCGTGCATGCAGAGAAGAAATTCTTACACAAGTACATTTCCTTCACTAAATTCGTTAAGGGAACGAATGTAACCTTCCGTTTCATAGATTCGTACCGTTTCATGCCTAGCAGCCTCGATGAAGTATCATCGTATCTGGACGATTGTCAAAAAACAATAACACGTAAATTCTGCAGTTGCTTGCACAAACTTCAGTTACTGAGTAGGTAAGGTGTCTTCCCGTACGGATACATAGAAGGTTGGGAGAAGCTCGAGGAGAAACATTTACTAGCCACAGAAAAGTTCTATTCAAAATTGAATGACGGGAATATATCAGACGACGATTACGCACACGCGTGCGACGCATGGCGATCTTTGAACGTTCGGGTGAGTATTCGGACTTGTATTTACAGACGGACGTGTTTTTACTGGCTGACGTTTTTAAAATTTTCGACAAAACTGCTGGACGACGTACAAACTGGACCCATTACATTACCACACAGCACCCGGTCTGTCGTTTGATGCAATGTTAAAATGTACAGGCATCGAGCTCGAGCTTCTCACCGACGTAGATATGGTTATGTTCATCGAAAAAGGTATTCGAGGTGGTGTGTCACAGTGTCCGAACAGATACGCAAAGGCCAGCAATAGATATATGGGAGAGAAATTCGATCCAGAAGTCGAAGAATCTTATCTCATGTACTTTTGCGTTGATGATTTGTACGTTGCGGCTATGAACTTTGCTCTGCCGTGTAATTCCTTCGAATGAGTATCGGGTTTCAGAAAGTGCGACGTTCTTGCCATCTCGGACGATGCGGAGTTTGGTTACATGCTGGAGGTAGATTTGGAATATCCTGAGGAACTGCATGAAACTCATAAAGATTTACCATTGTGTCCGGAGCACTATGTACATACCTCTAATTTCGAACAATAAACAGCTGAAATTGACGACCACGCTACTTCCCAAGAAAAACTACGTTGTTTACTATAGCGTTTTGAAACAATGCTCACAATTAGGCCTAAAATTACTCAAAATTCACAGAGTTCTCAAATTCAGGTAAACCCCGTGGCTCAAAAAATACATAGATTTGAATACCGATTTGGGGAAAAGATCTCACAACGAATTCGACAAAGAGATGATTATCGTCGAAATGAGTAAGACCAAAGTCAAGTTGGATAAACCATTGTATGCAGGTTTCTCCATCTTGGATTTGTCTGAAACATATATCTACGATTTTCATTATAATTATATTAAACGGAAATTTGGCAACCGAGCAAAATTAATGTATACGGATACCGACAGTTTGATTGACAACTTCACCGTCCCCGACATATACGAACATATGAAGAAGGACTTGCATAAATTCGATACGTCTGATTATCCGCTTGATATCGCTCATGGAATGCCTCTAGCGAACAAAAAAGTTCTCGGCTTAATGAAAGATGAAAATAACCGAAAAATAATTTTGGAATTTGTAGGATTAGGAGCAAAATTGTACGCATTCCTAGTCTTGCGAGATGAGAAAGACAATAAACGTGCCAAAGGTGTGAAAAGATCAGCGTTGAGAAAAATATCTTTCAACGATTATTTGGAATGTGCTTTGAAACGAGAAACTTTTTCTACAAAACAGCATTTGATATTAAGTCGAAAGCACGAGGTATACACTGTAGAACAGCAGAAAGTGGCGCTGAGCTGGAATGACGACAAGCGGATCGTGTTTCACAACACAACCGACACGCTTCCGTTGAGTTACAAGCCTGCACCTTAGCTTTGTAATTACCACATCGTAATCTATGTAGGACTTAATTTATAACTGTACCATGACGTATAAGATATTATTATGTAGGATGGTGAATGGAACAGTCCGAAATATGAAAAATTGTACAACGATGCATATGTCTGTCAAATGTCTAAAAAATAAAGATGCATACTTGTTATGTGTCGGATATAAAATGAATGGGCACATACGTTTTTACAAAAAATTCATTTATTCAAATGTTACATGTCCGATTCGTTTATTCAACTGTTGTGTGTATTGTCAAAACCTAACCTTTCAACTTATATTTTCCTTCAACGCTTCTTAAGCACCTACTCCACCGGATAAATATCCGGATGTTGAACCTTGAGGAGCTCTTGTTCGTAGATACTACCAGCGATAGTTCGATCTCGGTAGTCTTTGAGTTTATACGTCACAGGATAAGTATTTTCCACTGGACTTATCGTGAATATTCCAGTCGTCCAATTGGGAGTGTAACCTTTTTCGAAAACATTTTTGAATTTGTTGATTGGAACTTTGTCGCCAGATTTAAATTTTGCCGATATGGTAAGTATTGCTCGAAGCCCTCCGTACGCCTGACGTACTAACAGCTTTTTGTTTGCAACGATGACATCCGACTGTTTCATTCTTATCGCTCGGTGTTTGACGTTGTTGTAAGCCGAAACCAAATCAGATAAAATGTCGAGCCACTTGTAGCTTCCTTGCATGCCGAACCGTGTCCACATTTTAACTTTCAGCGTCAGATTGAAACGTTCACATATCGAAGCCTTCAAATTACTGTACGTGGAGTAAAGTTTGATTCCGTAGCGTGTCATAAAAGATTCAAATTTTGAGTTTTAAAATTCCGTTCTTCTGTCGACGTATAAATTATTGGGTACCCGTCCTTGGACGAGCACAGATTCCATTGCCTTCCTAACATCATCTTCAGACTTGCTATTTATCGGTATAGCCCACGCATACTTTGAAAAAAAATCAATGACTGTGAGCATGCACTTGTTACCTTTGTTCTGTCCAGCGTACGACATCATATCAACAAGATCCGCCTGCCAGGTCTCGTCGATGCCGTGCACGTCCACACGTCTACGCGGGTAATTCCGGCGTGCAGGCTCATGCAGTTCCGTCACCAGTGCTTGCTTTTTCTCGTTCATATTCCACCGCTCCTAGTCTGGTGTCCAATTCGGAAATGATTTCTGCGTTTCGAATCGACAGGTCTCTGCCTGTTTTAAAGTCTGTGTAGGAGGTATCCAAGGCTTTCTCCGTGGTGATCTCCAGAGCTTTGATTATTTGATCAAGGTTGTCGATTTGTTTCCGCAGCACGTTGAATTTCCATTTTGAGGTTTCTGAAGTTACAGTATTGTTCGGCTTTGCGGGATCTGCGACATTGCACAGTCTCTTATTCCGTATATCGTCATGCCCGTCCGCTGTTATTCGAAACCCGACACCTGGAGGACCGCGAGTGCTCGCAACGGTGTCTTCATTCAGCTGACGTCCGAACACGTCGACGCTCATCTCGTAATGATTGCAGTGTCGACGAGAATTGGCTAATAAATGATTCCGGCTTCCCGTAATTCTTCCAGAATCGGCATGATTTCATTTTTTGACTTGTATTCCCAGCCGCTTGAGACGCCGAAGCAAACAAAGTCGTTCCACCAGCTCGTTAGCGTCGTCCCCGAAAATATAATCTGTTTGAATACCTTGTCGAGTAACCCAAGCCTGAAGTAGCAGAACACCTTTGCCCGTACGCTTCGACATCTGTGACGATGGTGATACGCCTTTGCCTGACGTAGAAATATTGAGCAGCTCAGAAATTGAATGCTTGAGTTTGGCGCTCTGAGCGTTTCGGATAGGCTCGGTGGCGCTATAGTACTTTCTGTGAGCATTTGTTGCGAGAAGGATATTTCTGTAACCTTCCTTGTCGTAGCCGGTAACGTGAGCGCTGTTGGGTATCTTTTCAAACAGCAGCTCCAACAGTCCTTGAGTTTTCGGATAGAGCGTACCGCCTATGCAAATGGAATCGCGCTTGAAGCTCATCGGTGAGTCACCAACCATCAGCCCGGCAGTAGAAAGACTCCGTACCCCGTACACGGTATCTAACCCGTGCTGTTTTTGTTTATCGTTGAGCATCTCAAGATATTCATTTTCTGATCTCACCGACAATTCCGTGACAGTTTGATCCTCTTCCTCTGCAGTTGCAAAAGAATCTTCTGCTTTCATTTCGTTCTTCGGCTCATCCTTTGTTTCAGTTTCGAGTTCTTTCTTCACCTCTTCCTTGACAAGTTTCGTGCCTCGAGAAACATTGACTAATTCCAGCAGCGGGGTTACCACAGGTTTGAAGACATCCTTCATTGTTTCCTGCAGCGACTCTTTTCCCGTCTTGAGGATTCTGTGCTTACGACGAATCGCATTACTCGCTTGAGCGATATGATGCAAGACTTCTTCTTCCTCACGACTTCCCTGCATGTTGACACAACTAGTTCTGGAAAGCTACTGTTTCGTCGCCTTCCGAAATCGTGTATTCTATTCTTTTGTCATGTTCATAAAATTGTCAAATCCCCTCCTATACCGACCATTACCGAGCTCTCTATCCTTGTCGAGCACTACGAACCCATATTTGTCACCGTTCCGGCATGCCGCAGACAAGTCTTCGAACTCTACGTACGACATATCAGTGTTTACATGATCGTTGTACACATGTCTCAGATTCATCTCGTCTTGTTGAAATAAGACCAGCAAGTTGGTGTTGTCGCGCACGAGAAGCTCAGGGATTCGAGCGTACGTCTGACAAAGATAGAAACAGTCTACATCGTGATTTCTATCCATACAAAAGTTCGCGCGTATGGTTATCCTGCTTCTCGCACGCTACGTCATTGACTATCATGATCGAGTCAGGTTGCATCTCATTCGCTGCAATGACGTGCTGGTACTCGTTGAAGGGGTGATACTCAACACCATCGACATTTTCCAGCACTTGACTCAGAAACTTGTATTTCGGTTGATTGAGAGATTTTGAGTAAACGTACAGGTTTTCCAATTTCAAACCGTTCGGATGCGTTATTAGCGCAAATAATGCGTTGGTTCTTCCACAGTTAGATAGTCCGCAGAATACCGCACGTACACTACTCGGCAACAATTCGTCACGACGTTTTTTCCGTTTTGTACTCTGCTGCGTAAATTTGTCGGAATTCATCACAGGCAGCTTGGTCGATTGTGTCTCGAACCTCATCCCGAACGTGACCGGCTGGATTTTCTATAAATGCATCGTTTATAACAACTTTCTCTCAGTCGAAAAGCGGACATGATTGTGCACACACGTGATCGTGAGCGATCCTTGACAACGCGATGAAGTGGGAAAGGTTTGGTAAATAGCAATATCAACTAACTCCCGGTGGAGTAGCATGTTCCGGGTTACCAATACTGCGGTTCTGGTACGAAGTTGACGAAAAGACTCGCAAGAGACGATTCCGGTATCAATCCTCTCGACGCAGCGTTCCGGAAAACGATATAGCGTATTCGAAAAATCGTGAGAACCTTGAAGCTAAAAGCGTCGCGGATAAAATATTAGCCGAAAAAGCCTGGTAACGGGTTCTCGTAAAGGACCCAAATTTGGGTGGAAAGGCAGCCGCTTGGGCTGTAGCTAACACGATAAAGGTGAAAACAAAGTTAGGCATGGTGTGTCAAGATCTAAAGAACGTTTCCTGGAACAAAATCGTACGTGCGGCAAAACAGTCTATGATTCAGAGCTACAACGCGAAAACGAGCATGAAGTCTGCACTCGAAGGTGCTTGAGAAGCTGTGAAAAAAGGAGAAGGTAAACATAATGTCCGATCACCGCGCGTTCTACTGGTACCCTCAAAAGTTGGCGGATTTCCACCTTTTCTCATACATATTATTTCCAGTCTCAGCGCCATGGGTCCATTCGCGGGGGGTGCTGCGGGTATTAAGAAGGCTGTAAACGATGCGAGCGCGGCTGAACAAGGATTGGAGGAGAGCAAACGAAATGACAAAACGATGGAAGCGATCGCTTAAGGTAAAGCACTTCATCTTAAACCGTACAAAAAGGGTTTAGGTCTTCATCTTTCAAAGAAGTACCAGTGAAGCTACCACGCTGAGCATTGACCAACTGGAATTTGCTGAAGTATGCGAAAATCATAAAAATTTCCCAATTCCGAGGTATTTTCATGCGCAACGAAATGCCCAAAAACGGACCGCGTAGAAACCAGACAGCTGTACGTGAATCTTGACGATCAGGATGGCCCTGGGACACACTGGGTATCTGAGAACGCGACAACGATGTCGACAGTTTATTTTGACAGTTCCGGTCATCGTCAACCTCCGTTAGAACTCGTGAAATATCTCGATGTTGGAAGCGTTAAGAGTAACGATAAAAGATATCAGGGTTACGATACATTTGATTGGAGACACTTGTATCTGAAATTTTTAAGCGATGAGCTACGTAAACATGACGCGTAATTTAATAACTTCAGCCCAACACTTGCGGTCATGGATGATTTGTTTGTGTGAATGATATCGGGAACGTCTTCGATTCTCGAAGCGCAATATTTTCCTCCGATTAAACTTGCTCTGAACAAAAATTATGTTCTCGGTCTCGTTGAACTGTTAACCTTCAATTCCATTTCCAACGTTGATGTCGGTCACAATAAAATATACGTAGCCGATAAGGTAATCACTATATCTACTGGCAGCTACGAAATTGAGGATATTGAAAAGTATGTTCAAAACGCGTTCAAAAATACCACCATCGAAATCAAACTGAAGCCTAACAACGATACGATATGCATCGAAATCAAATGTAACCATGTCGTAAATTTGGAACCTGACAATTCTATTGGTCAGCTTCTCGGATTTACGCCGTGCGTATTGGCAGCTAACCAAACTCACCATTCGGATATGCCTGTAACTATTCTCGAGGTCGACGCGTTGCGAGTCGAATGCAGTATTACAACGGGCGCCTACGTCAATGGCCATAAAGTGCATATTATTCATGAATTTTTTCCTATCGTTCCACCGGGATATAAGATCGTGGTAGTGCCGTCGCACGTCATTTACCGTCCGATCACCGTCAAGACCATAGATCACGTACAGCTTCGGTTGGTCGATCAAGACAGATATCTGGTTAATTCTAGCGGAGTAGTCATAACTATGAGACTGCACATCAAATCGCAATAAAAGATGGGTATTGTATATACCAGTTTGTCCTGAAAGAGTTATATTAGTCAGTCATCGATCGATTCCCGAACTGCTAACTCGTCGTAACGTGGAGTTCCTGATAGCTTTGGGTCTAAAGCTGACACCTTCCGGAAAAGGAATTTCCGACAAATAAAACTGCGATTCTGCTGTTTTGTTGTCTGCTACGTACCATGGAGAAGGAAATCTTGAGCATTCGAACACCTGTCGTCTTTGACAAATTAATCGCCCATCGAGAAATATACGCACACAAACCGTACGCATCGTCAACTTTCAACAACAGCGATAAGATTCAAATCACCGTTCAGCATCAGGACTCATGCGTATCACCGAGCAAGAGTTCGCTGCATATCTCTGGAAAATTGCTCAAATCGGACGGCACTGCAGCAGCGATCACAACTTTAGTCAATAACGCCATCTGCCATTTTGTCGAAGATGTAGGGTACGAACTAAACGCTGTAGAGATTGATAAATGTAGAAACGTTGGTCTGACTATCCTGCTAAAAGGTTTCGCTTCGCTTAACGCTGGTCGCAGTTGGCTTATGGAAAATGCTGGATGGCTCAATGTTAAGGAAACGAAAAAATTAACTGATGCCGATAGCAACTTTGACGTAGTTATTCCCTTGAGCATGATATTAGGCTTCGCTGAAGACTATCGCAAGATCATCGTTAACGCGAAACACGAGCTGATTCTTACAAGTTCAAAAAGTGATTTTAATGCCATCGTTCAAGATCAAGAAAAAGATTTCAGAATCGTGATCGATCAGGTGGAATGGTTTGTACCCTATGTGAAGCTGTCGGATCAACGAAAAATCGCACTGTTCAAGTTCATTGTGAAAGATACGCCAGTGTCCATGAGCTTCCGCAGTTGGGAGTTGTACGAATATCCTTTGCTACCGGCAACCACGAAACACGTTTGGACTGTGAAAACGTCCACCCATTCGGAAAAACCACGATTTGTCATGCTCGGTTTTGAAACGAATCGAAAAAACAAAGCCGGCAAAAATGCCAGTCATCTTGATCACTGTAACATTACTGACATCAAGCTCTTCTTAAATTCCGAGTATTATCCGTACGGTAACCTGAACTTGGACATGAGACACAATCGCTTTGCATTACTGTACGAGATGTACGCAAACTTTCAAGCCACCTATCACGGCAAAGAACCTGAGCCTCTGTTGACGAAGAGCGAATTTCTACAGTACGAACCTATGATTTTCGTCGACTGTTCGAAACAAAACGACGCTCTGAAATCTGGACCGGTAGATATTCATATCGAATTCGAGGCTAAAAATAACTTTCCTACTGGTACATCTGCCTTCTGCTTGATTTTACATGATCGTATAATTGAATATAACCCGCTGAGTAGTGGGGTGAGGAAATTGGTATAAAAACCTTGAACGTTGTGAGAATCGATTCAGTATTTTTCACGATGGAGTTCATAGTCGACGTACAAGGATTCAGAAGACCGGGTCCCGGTTTTACACCAAAAGAGTTGGCAGTTGTGTCACTCGACGAAGATACCAACCTGTCAATTTTCCTCTTCGAACCTCCGTACGATTGAAATTATTTACTCGCTCTATTCAAAAGCGAAAATTTTTGACTGTCACGGAATTATCATGGACTATCCTGGGAAGGTGGTGATTTACTTCTAGAGAAACTCGATTTCACCATCGAATGTATGTCGCTATGTAATGCTTCAACAGTTCACGTAAAAGGTTTTGAGAAGAAAAGTTGGCTGTAGAAAATTCTGGGTGAAGAAGTTGAAGTCGTTGATTTAATGGATTTGGATTGTCCATCTTTGCAGAAATTGAATAAAATGTCAGATACGAATTCAAACTGTAGGCATCATGCTACGTTATGTCCAAACTGTGCGGCTCAAAACGTATTGTTACTGCGAAATTTTTCACTCAAACACAAAAGACAATCGGTATCTACTCGAACAGTTATTCATTCTCATTGCCTAAAGCATGGGTACGATACCGTTGAGTGAGAAATATGTAATTACACTCATATATCAGCATTATGAATTTCATGTAAAACTGTAATCCGAAGTTATTTTTTTCAATAAAATATTTTGCAACGTCAATATCAACCGTTAATTCAGAACCTCTGTCCAGCTAGTTAAGAGTTTATTTCAGAAGCATCCAGAATTCAACGTCGCACCACTATCCGTTGTCGGCAGGCCGCTCACGGTCAAGTATAAACTCGTCGGACGATTCCGAGTATTGTTTTCGTCCAACGATTTCGAAAATCTTTCATGGTCAAAGAAGCTCTTTCTCACGGTCCCGGACCGCTCGCCGTCAAGTCGAAACTTGGCGAACGCATTGTTTGTCAGCCTACATTCGTTCAGGGTCGAAGCATCCACATACAAATTCCAGAACCTTTCAGAATTCTACGTCGCACCGCAATGCGTTGGCGGCAGGCCGCTCACCGTTAAGTCTAAACTCGTCGGACCATTCCGAGTATTGTTTGTCTGAAATTCGTTCAAGGCCAGAGTGGGTCTTTCTGAATTCAACGTCGCACCGAAATCCTTCGACCGCATGCCGCTCACCGTCGAGTCGAAACACGTCGGACGAATTGTTTGTCAGTCTAGATTCGTTCAAGGCCGTGAGAATCTTCTCGAACCTTCTTGAAGCTCTCAAAACCTGACACATGCCAGGATTCTCGGTCGGACGTGTGAGGATCCACGGGGTCCGCTCGAACGCCTGAGGATTCACGGAGTGCGCTCGGTAATGCAGTTGTCGATCCCGCTCGATGAGCATGATTTTTTTTACCGTTAAAGAGCATAATTTATCCCGCAAGGGGTAACACCACGGCAATTTCAGACATTTTTTACCAACGATCATGGTCATTTGGAGTATTTTTCAATGACGATCATGGCCATTTGGAGGATTTTTTACCAACGATCATGGTCATTTGGGAGATTTTCTTACCGACGAGCGGTCGACAGAGCACGTTTCATCTTACGAGAGTGGGGGTAACCTTTAACAGTTTGCGTCTGGGATGCACGTATAAGCGGAATGGTCGGCTTAGTCGGTAAAGAAGGTGTTTCTATCCAGAACTCTCCTTGTTATACTACTGCTCTTGTTCTGTTCGTCCGGTACAATAAATGATATCTATGTAAATTTCTGTGTGCGGAACTCCGTTTAGAATTTCCTCAAGTATATGTTGGCATTCCGCGGGACTAGACGCTACACCTTCACCTAGGCGCGTGTATCGGTGTCATCCCTCGTGCGTTATTTTTGTGAGTGCATCTTTGGACTCATCATCCAACTCAAATTGCATAAACGCATGCTTTTAATCAATCTGAGACCATTTATGACCTACTTGCAGCGTATTGAAAATTTTTTCTTTCAAAGGTATACGGTGCCTCTTGATAATTATCTGAGGATTTACGGTTAATTTGAAGTTACCGCAAATTCGAACCTCTCCGTTTCTTTTTTGAGCACCGGAACAATAGGTGTTGCCCAAGCGCTGCATTTTACCGGTTCTAAGTTACCTAGCTTGTACTGCTTTCACCCCCTCTTCAAATACCGAGTGAATTTCCGACTTGCCGGACTATTCGATACCACAACTTCCTCACGCGATAAAGTGCTGAGTAGATTTCTCGTTCGAATCAACTTTGATTGCTATGTTCCGTGTCGTTCGAGATAAGGTGTACTTTTTCTGATTCATCCTCTTCACCAAATGTAATGGCCGTGGATATCCGGAGGAGTTTTACCAATAACGTAGGAAGGGACAAATGCTAATAATACTTTATTCGTGATTACATACAGCTTATATACATGTGATCCGAGCGCGGCGTCTTGCCGGGTGCTCGGGAGACGACTGACTGTCTCCGATATCTACTATCACGTATGTGCTTGAGGCACCTCACATACATTCTTGCTCATACACATACTTGAGGCACCTCACATTCACATTCCTGCTCACCAGCTATGCTCTCTCACACCATATCGGATATACTCTAGCCAGCGACTTAGGATTTGAAACCACTGTGAGATCGAAAAGTAAATGATATGCAAGGGCACTTCCACGACTTTATATCTCGGCGGAACGATATGCGATAGGGAAAAATTCTTGAATAGTATGCACTTTGCGCTCGTTGACTTAGGTATCCGTTGTAATGCTGCATTCAACTTGCATTGCAATGACTTTGAAAATAGCTACAGGCATATCCGAATGGTGAGTTTGGTTAGCTGCCAATACGCGTGGTGTAAATCCGAGAAGCTAACCAATAGAATTGTCAGGTTCAAAATTTATGATCTGGTCACATTTGATTTTGCATGACGTATTATTGCTGAGCTTTATGCTGATTTTGATGTCGGTATTTTTCAACGTGTTTTGAACATACTTTCCAATATCCTTAATTTCGAAGCTGCCAGAAAATATTGTGAATACTTTATCGGCTATGTATATTTTATTGTGACCGACATCAACGTTGGGAATGGAATTGAAGGTTAACAGTTCAACGAGACCGAGAACATAATTTTTGTTCAGAGCAAGTTCGACCGGAAAATATTGCGCTTCGATAATCGAAGACGTTTCCGATTTCGTTAACACAAAGGAATCATCCATGACCGCAAGTGTTGGGCTGAAGTTATTAAATTACGCATCATGTTTATATAGCTCATCGCTTAAAAATTTCAGATACATGTATCTCCAATTAAATGTATCGTAATCCTGATATCTTTCATCGTTATTCTTAACGCTACCAACATCGAGATATTTCACGAGTTCTAACGGAGGTTAAAGATGACCGGAACTGTCAAAATAAACTGTCGACATCGTTGCCGCGTTTCTTATATACCCAGTGTGTCCCAGGGCCATCTTTATCGTCAAGATTCACGTACAGCTGCCTCGTTTCTACGCGGTCCGTTTTTGGGCATTTCGTTACGCATGAAAATACCTCGGAATTGGGGAATTTTCATGATATTCGCATACTTTAGCAAATCCCAGTTGGTCAATGCTCGGGGTGGTAGCTTCACTCGTACTTTTTTGAAAGATGAAGACCGAAACCCTTTTTGTACGGTTCAAGATGGAGAGCTTTACCTTAAGCGATCGCTACTATAGTTTTGTTATTCCGTTTCCTTTCCTCCAATCCTCGTTTAGCCGCGCTCGCATCGTTTACAGCCTTTTCAATACCCGCAGCATCCCCCGCGAATGGACCCGTGGCGCTGAGACTGGAAATAATATGTATGAGACAAGGTGGAAATCCGCCAACTTTTGAGAGTACCGGCAGGACGCGTGGTGATTTGACGTTATGCCCACCGCCTTCTTTTTTCACAGTTTCTCGAGCACCTTTGAGTGTATCCTTAATGCTTGTTTTCGCGTTGTGGCTCGGAATCACAGACGTTTAATTTTGAATAAAACGGTTATTTGGTTGGTAGTCATCTCTTCTTGAGCTTTTCCCAGTTATTGATGTACTTGTACGGAAAAACACCTTTTTTGGTCAATAATTGAATTCATCCAAGGTACTGCAAAATTTGCGTATAATTGTTTTTTGATTATCACCCAAGTACAATGCTAATTTCTCAACGCTGCTGGGCATCAAACAGAACAAATCTAGGAATCTAAACTTTACATCCGTTTCCTTGATACATTGATAAACGAAATGTACTTCTCTTCATTAATGAATAAAAGCTGAATAGTCTCCTTGAAACATGTTGCCAATGCTTTCATCAGAAAATGTGCATCGTAACCTGATAGATTGGGGCATATCACTGGGATAGCATGTGAATTTTGATAAAGTAGATTACAGCCTCGGTGAGCAGCACCATGGTAGTTTCCTGTGAAATGACAGTGATCACGATGTTCCGTGTCATTCAGAATCAATTGTTTTTTACAAATGTGACACACTGTTGTTGAACAAAATTCGTTAATTTGGTTTGAATTGAGCGGTTTCAAAGATACATTAGTTTTGAAATATGCTTCTAACGAATGTGCCAATTCCTTCAATTTATTGACGAACCATTGAATGCAGGTTTCCCGGCGATCAATTTTCAATTTTGAAATTAAATCGTCAAACGCACAAGGCAGATAATAAGCTACACTATATGGGGAATATGCTTTCGATGAATTGTTCTTTTTTTTCCCGATGCTTTTAAGTGGGTTTTAACGAACATTCAAAATTTGCGTGAATACAGAATGGGACAACTTCTTTATGTTTGAAATTTTTGAATTTGATAATCTTGTCCTCTTCTTCTGATACCATAATTTTGCATTCATTCAAATTCGTACAATCTACACCGTGCTCCAACAAATATCTTTCAGAGTCAAAGTGCGTCGGACATCTATCACATAACCAAATATGACTTGCACGTTTTGAAATTTGAGGACTTGTTAATCGCGATCAATTTTGAATCTATGCAAAATGATGTGTTATTTCCTTTTCATCATTTTCGATATCATCATCATCCTCGTCATAATCAATAATTTCAGTCTCTCACACCAAAAGATGAATGACAAGTTTATCAGACTCAATTCGGCTCAGATAAACGGTTACAATTTCACTGCGCTTTTATTTTTTAGCATATTCTATACCATAGATTTTAATCAATAGTACGTTCAGTTTTTCAAATATTGGAATTTGATTTAAAAATATCGGAAAATTCGAACCATCGTATCGTAGCACTGAGCTGAAATGCGGATACGAAGTAACTACGGTGGAATTCTTGCTGTTAGCTGGAAAGAGAGCTGCGGTCACCGATCAAAGAAACCAATATGAGTCGCTGTTACGAACGTGACGGCAGCTTCTTACCTTGAATATCCTTAGGTAGCTGTGTGTGTGTGAACACAACTCCTCTTAATGGCACGTATTTGTCAATATTCACAGAGAAATTGATTATCTCGGTCAACAACCAGTCAGAGTCTCTTTTTCGGAAATCCACTACTTTAGCCGACGCTTTTTGCCTTGGTTCTCTTTGAACCACCTGTGTATATCCGTTGTTTGGAGGATGATTTGATTTTTGGTATTGAATAATTTAATTTCTTTTGTAATTTCAGCGTTTTTCGTTATACTGAATTCACAGGACAAGATATAGTCCGCTTATAAACTCCCAGCATGTGTAGCATCTTCTTTAGTCTTGCAACAACGAGGTGTTTAGCATCTTCCAAGAACCTGCAGAAATCCTTATGCCGCAGATTGATTACGGATCCCGTTTCAATGCGGATCTCGAAAGCTGTCTCCAAATCATCCTACCGTACTTGATTGCTTCTTTGTCGGCTTTGCAATCTGTCACTCTCTTTTTCAAACTGTTCACGTTCAACTGTCAACGATTTGAAGATACCAATTGTGGTCGCAATTCGTGTCTTCTGTCCGTTCGTTGAGGCATCTTTTCGTAAAATTTTATTCAAAAGGCTGGTATTTTGGTTCCAAATCCAGTCCACTTTTGAATCTCTGTCGATGAATATTTCTCATTCAAAACCTTGAACGGAGTATCCATGATTTTAATTAATTTCAAACATTTTTCGGAATCTATGTTTGTAGTAACAAGACATGTTATAGAATGATTGTTCTACGCTCCTGCAGTCTCTTTTATGGGCGGAAAACATGACTCACACATTGATGAAAATTCGCGAACGTTATTCCAACAAAAACTTAGAGATAATTCTTTAACGAAACTGGAGCGGGTGTAAGGTGGTGGGGCAGTTCTTTGAATTTGGCGAAGAACTTTCGCACGTCTCACGTACGAGCGAGAGAGAGAGAGAGAGAGAGAGAGAAAGCGGTATTTATTGTGCGCCCTGGCACTATATCCCCTCAAGCGCATTACATATAGCTTTGAGGTTAACAATAGTAGTATAAAAATAAATAAAAAGATATAACAGTATAAGCATAATTAAAATAAAAATTCAAATGAAATAAAAAGTAAATAAAAATACAACACGTAGTGCTTTACAAATTCAAAAATGAATAAGAAATAAACAAAGAAAAATAGCGTGATCCTCGCTTCACGTCCACCGACAAGCTACTCGGTCCACCAGCGATGGCGTAGAGGCGAGTAGAAGCACGCTTTACATTAGTAAAATTAACTATCTTCAAGTTACAGCGTTATTCAATCGTCAATAAGTGCGCAGAACGTCGTTTTCTGAAAGTTTCCATTGTAGCAGCTTGTCGTACCGATGCTGGCAAATTATTCCAGAACGAAGGTGCTGCTCCTGCGAAAGAATTTTTGTAGAGTTCCGTCCTACATGATAATGGCTGCAGCCAGTCTCTGGGTCATCGCGAACTCCTATGTGCGTTCCCGTTTTGGAGCGCAAGTCTGTCGTATAGGAACTTTGGAATGCGGTTGTTAAGTACTTGATACGTTACGCACCCTAGGAAGTACAACCTTCTACCTTTAGTTCTGAGCGAATTGAGTTGCCGGTAATATGCAGAGATGTGAGCATCGCGCCTAATATCCAACGTGAAGCGAATGCATGCATTTAGAGGGCGACCAAGGGCAAGGTCTTGTTCGTTCGTTATATCAAGATATATTAGACAACAGTAATCTAAGTGAGGAAATACAAGCGCGGAGACTAGTTGCGCTCTCAACTTTGGAGGGAGCAGACAACTGCATTGCTCAAGCTGATAGATGATGCCATTTATTTTTTTTGCAATCTTCGTTGTGTTGGAATTCCAAGATAGAGGTCTACTGATGGTTGTACCCAAACAAGTAACATCGTTAGAGAATGGGACCTTCACATTGCCAGCCATCACCGGAGGAAGGTCGTCGAACTTAATGCTGGCAATGAAACGGCGTGTGCCAATCACAATGGATTTAGACTTTTCGCTGTTTAGAAGAAGGCCCAAATCGGCAGCCCAGATGAAGATGGCTTTAATATCTTCATTGACAGCCCTGATACCCTCCACAAGGTCATCAGGCTTGCAATGTAAATAGACTCGCAGATCGTCAGCATAGAAATTGTAACTACAATTTCTAAGTACGTTGTTAAACCCATGTAGATACATTAAAAATAGAAGAGGACTGAGTACTGAGCCCTGTGGAACCCCATTCCTGATGTTCAACCACTCAGATTGTGCCTCAGTATGACTGTCTTGTGTGGATTGTAGTCTCCCTGTTAGATACAAGCAAATCCAGTGCAGCGTAGACTGCGAGAAATTAAGCGCGCGAAGTTTTTCGAAGAGTTTCTCATGCCGGACACGATCAAATGCCTCAGAAAAGTCAAAAAGTATCAAAATAGTGACTTTACGTGAGTCCCCAGCCTTACGATGATCTTTGAGCACGCGCAAGAGAGCTGACTGCGTATTATGGCCAGCGCGATATGCCGATTGGCAAGGGTCTAGCAAGGCATGCATATGAAGGTGGTTCATAATCGGATCAGCCACTATCTTTTGCAGGCACTTTGAAAGAGCACAGAGAATAGAGATGGGACGGTATTCATTTGAAGTGGTCGGGAATTTTACCTTAGGAAGCAGGCAAACGAAGGCGCACTTCCACATGGTGGAAAAAATTCCTGACATGACCGAGATAGAGAAAAGATGGTGGATCATGGGCCGAATGCAGGGAAGAGCAAGTCGAATCATCTTAGTGGAGAGTTCGTCAACTCCGATGGCTGATGGTTTTGAGTGATAAATAGCCTTGTCGAGGATGTCGTAACTTATGTTAAGAAAATAGAACTTATCGTCTCTATACTCGCGCTCTCCCAGGTAATAAACCGACGGCTGTTTGTAAGTCGGATCGATGCTAGCAGATGCGAAATGCTTGTTAAGGCAGGTAACGGAGGGAGCTAAGGGTTTAGCACTATCTCGAGATTTAATAAGTCCCAGACACCGTAATTCGTTCCAGGTAGAGGCGGCACTTGTGAAGGCCGAGAAAATTCGGTTGCGGTACGTAGCTTTGACTGTTCCAATCGTGGCTTGCACAGAGTTTCTGAGAAGCTTGAATCTGTTATGTGCGTCCAAAGTGCTTCTCCTTCGCCATTCTCTTCTCGCCCTATCCCTCGCCCTCATTAACGTTTTGATCTCAACAGTTAGCCAAGGCGCAGGTGCCCTTTTGGCTTTCACCTTGGTTATTGGAGCATATATGTCCAGCCAATATGTAAGACAGGTGTTGAGTATAGACAGTTTATGTTCTAGATTGTTTGTATCGTGAAAAATACCCCAGTCCATACTGCTAAGCTGTGTTGGGAAAGCAGCACTATTGAAAGATCTTAAATCGCGACATGAGACTCACGCGGAGGGAGCCTATCAACTTTCGGATTGTACTTAATATAAATAAGGTCGTGTACTGAGAGAAATGGTACTGCAACTTGTCCATAAACCACAAGCATGTTTTCATCATCGACCATGCAGAGGTCGAGCAGAGTAGACGCACCGCGAACATGATGTGTAGGCCCATACGGGACTAAGTATAAATTAGACATTTCTACAAAATTAAGAAGGTGCTTGCTATCGTGCGAGATGGTATTAAGATCTGAGTTAAAGTCGCCAAGTACTACTGCGTGTTGATACAGTGTACTGTGCTGAAGGTATAAGTCCTCGAATTCTGTTAGATGGCCGATATTCGGTGGTCGATATACAACACAGACTAGTATTTTAGAGTGATTAGGTATCGTTATCTCAGCAAGTATATACTCCGGTTTTATATCGCAGTTTCCTCCTGAGTCAATCAAAACACGTGCTTGCAAGCAGGAATGCACGTACATGCGTCAGATTGATCGCATCGCAATAGGCAATAGTTTTGCAGATTCACATAGTCATCAGATACCTGAAGAGTAAGCCAGGTTTCAGACATGCGTATGATGTGGTGAAAATTTCCGTTAAATAATGGCGAAACTCGTCTAGATGGCATTTTAAGGACTGACAGGTTACATAGCATATCAGAAGACAGTTCTGCGAATTATTCTCCATAATCGGTATTACGCGCTTTATCGGCAATACGTTTACACAGAATGGGGCAACGTTTTCCGTCAAGGGCATTATGTTGGCAGTCTTCATCGGTGAAGACTGCTTTGCAGTTATAACAGAGCGGTTCCTCTGCACGATTTATGCACCTCGCAGTTCCATGGTTACCCGAGTAGTATGCGCAGTGCACGCTCTCGATGCAGTCCTTAGCAGGATGGCCGAAAGACAGGCATAGCACTGCAGTACTCTAACGTGGTCATCAAAACGACACGAGGCATAACGGACATAAATTTTTTGTTTACTTCTCAGAATCGCCCTAATTTCTGCCGAGACTTCTATAACGCACGCCCGCGAATTCCGTTTTTCGCGCGACATGTACACTATTTTCACCTCAGGATTCCCCGCTTCGACTTCCGCCAGATTCATCCTGACGATGTCGGACTGAATCTCCTCCGGAGTGAGGTCAGCTGGCACCCAATGTATAATGAGGCGCAGATTGAGTTTTGTGATTTCACCAACTTCGAGACCGAGTTTTTGCAGAGAGGAGAGAAATCGAATTTTTACTAGGTCCGCGACTTTAGCGTCGATGCGAATTCCGTTGTTTTTGGCTCCGATGGCTTGATCTACTTTCATTCCTATTTCGGCCGGGTCGAGATTTTTTATGACGACTTCCCTCGTGCGTTTTGAGGACGGGAATTTTGCAGCTACATTGTCTTTCGGTGTAATCAAAAAGCTCACCAACTTGTCTCCAGAAATAGTAGGTCCGTGGGGGACATACCCTTTCTTGGAATGCGATGCAATGCTTGCATACGACGTGGATGCAGAGGGCTTCAGCGAGGTCGCAATTGCTTCTTTGACTCCGACAGAACAGGCTTCGGTTATTTGCGAGATTATTGTCGTATTGACGGGGGATTTGAAAGCCTCTCTTATACTAGAAATGCACGTACGAGTTATCTCGTTTTGAGCTGAAGTGACTGCCTCTGCGCATCTATCTTTTGCTAATACCTCTCCCACTAGAGAAGAATAAGCTGCAAATACCATTGTTTAGAGAGATGGCAAAAAGATATGGATCATCGACGTGGGATCCGCGAATTAGTGATGAGAACGAGTGTGAATGAAACGAAATGATGTAGAGATGTAGAGAGATGATGATTAATAGTAACCGAGAATTTTTATTGGTTTTGATGCTGCGATACAGACCGTATCGCAAGAGAACGTTACAGAGAGTGAGGATTTTACAGAGCGAGAGAACACATAGATTATACACATACATGATTTCGAGATAGTAGACAATACATGAGATACAGCTGATGGGTTTTGAGTCGCGACACGGGCAAGCGGCGAGATTTGACGCAGAGACGGCAAGTAAACATTGCACGCGAGTGTGCGTACATGTGCGAGGACGATTTTGAGTGTCGCGAGACACACATTTAACTATTCGATACCTTGCCGAAACATACCGCCCGCTTCGCTATCGGTAACGATCGCGAAATTAGATTATGCCGCCCGCCGTGCGTTATTTATTCTTAGAGTCAATAATTGTCTTAAGAGGACACTGGAAGCACACACAATTTCACGATTGGACGTTTTAACACAGAGGATTTCGTTTTAACGGTCACAACGCGAACGAGACCGTCGGTTCCCGGATGCACTTCGATCACTTTCGCGAGGGGCCACACAGATGGAGGTAGATTTTCGTTTTTTACGAGAACTATGGATCCGATTTTGATGTTCCCGTGATGAGTCTGCCATTTCGAGAGGTTTTGGAAGGACTGAAGATACTCCGTACTCCACCGTTTCCAAAAATGCTCCAGCATTTGACGCGAGTGTTGCCAATGCGATAGCCGTTGAACTGGCACCTCGATGAGTGACGGCTCAGGAATTGTGTTCAATGCTGAGCCGACGAGAAAGTGTCCTGGAGTCAAGGCGCTTGGATCCCGTGGATCGTCCGAGATAGCGCAAAGAGGTCGAGAATTAAGCGTGGCTTCTACTTGCGTGAGGAACGTCGCGAATTGCTCGAACGTTTGAGTAGCTTCTCCGAAGACTCGTTTGAGATGAAATTTGACTGATTTCACTCCGGCTTCCCATTTTCCACCGAAATGAGGCGCGGAGGGAGGATTGAACCGCCACTGGGTTCCGTGTGATGCGATGGTGTTTGCGATTTCTGCGAACTCCTTTGACGATGCAGCGAGAAGACGGCAAAGTTCTGAGTCTGCGCCGACGAGATTCGTTCCAAAATCGCTTGCGATTGAGGCACAAATTCCTCGTCGAGATGTGAAGCGTTTGTACGCCGCGATGAATGCCTCCGTCGTGTAGTCCGAAACTAGCTCGAGATGCACAGCTGAGGTCGTGAAGCAGATGAAGATAACGATATATCCCTTGCATGATTTCGCTCCTCTTCCGCGGGAGGCTCGAATCGAGAATGGACCAGCGTAGTCAACGCCAGAGTGAAGAAACGGCCTTGATTGCGTGACTCGAGACTGAGGGAGTTGGCCCATCTGTTGGCTGCTGAGGGTGGCGCGATGACGCGCACAAGGAACGCAACGATGTATGAACATGCGGATCGGTACTCTTCCTCCCAGGATCCAGTACCGCTGTCGGATTGTAGCGAGAGTGAGTTGCGGACCTCCGTGGAGCGTCAACCGATGATGATGATCGATGATCAATGTGGAGAACGATGATTCGCGAGGCAAGATGAACGGGTGCTTTTCGTCACACGAAAGCAATGAGTGATTTAGTCGACCACCGACTCTGAGGAATCCGTTCGAATCGATGAACGGCGTGAGTCGTGATAGTGGATAACTTCGAGTGAGACTTGAGCTTGTCTCGATTTGGCGAATTTCTTCTGCAAAGTACGCCTGCTGGGTCACCTTGGTCCAAAACAGTTGGGCGTCGCTCAATTCGAGAGTAGAGATCGGTCCGACAGTGATAGACGTGTTTACGCGATTCGATGTCGTCTTCGCGAGGAACCGATTTGCTGCGCGTTTACACAATGATGTGACTTTGAGGAGAGTCGATAGTTTTGAATAGCGATCGACGAGATCCCAGATTTGTAGCGGCTTAGCTGTTGCGATGTGCGTCGACAGCCCTTTTCTTTCCTCGAGATGAATGTTTTCTTCCGGTCGCGGAGATAAGGATGGCCAATTGACAGAAGGCTTCGAGAGCCAGGATGGTCCGAAGGTCCAAAGTTCTGATTTTTGAAGTTGCTCCGGAGATGCGCCACGAGACGCAAGATCAGCGGGGTTTTCAAAACCCGAGATGTGATTCCAACGAGCGCGCGCGAACTCTCGGGTTTCCGTTACGCGATTACGGACGAATTCCTTCCACCGCGATGGGTGGATTTGATCCACGCGAGCGCGACTGTGGAATCCGTCCACAGATAAACCGGGGTGTTTTCGAAATTAAGAGTCTTTTCCACATGACACATCAACCGGACGAGAAGATTCGCAGCACAGAGTTCGAGACGAGGAATTGTCACCTTCTTTAGCGGCACTACTTTAGTTTTCGCGCACACTAGTGAAACGCGCACTTCGTGAGTGTTGATATACGTTCGCGCGTAGATCACTGCGCCTAATGCACTTTGAGAGGCGTCCGCGAAACCGTGGATCTCTATCCCGAGAGATCCTGAACTTGACCCGATCCATCGTGGGATGGTGATAGCTGAGATGCCTTGAAGATCTTGTAGAAACTCGATCCATCGCGAGGACAATAAAGCTGAGAGCGGCTCGTCCCAGTCGAAACCGAGTGCCCACAATTCCTGCATAAAGATTTTGGCTCTGATCGTGATCGGCGAGAGCCATCCGAGAGGATCAAAGAGCTGCGCGGTTTGTGAGAGAACTTTTCGTTTCGTGAAATTGTCCCGAGTTTGATGAATTTGCGGAGAGAACGCGAACGCGTCGATGTCTGGTCTCCACGCAAGACCGAGAGCCCGAAAGAATGGACTTTGATCGAGATTCAGATGCATCGCGATCTCTTGATGGTTTCGAGAAATGTAAACGAGCGTTTCTGGGTGGCTTGAAGTCCACTTTTGAAGTTCAAAGCCGCCCGCCTTGAGCAATAGATTGAGTTCGTTGATTTTCTCGCGACCTTGATCAACGTCCTCTGCTCCTGAGAGGATGTCGTCGACGTACGTGTTCTCGAGAATGACGTGGCTCGCAAAGGGGTACTGCTTACCTTCGTCCTGAACAAGTTGATGAAGAACACGGATCGCGAGATACGGAGTGCTTGCAAGACCATACGTTACCGTAGTCAGTTGATATTCTTCAATCGGTAGCTCTGGTTCTTCCCTCCAGAGGATTCGCTGAAAATCTTGGTCATCATTGTGGACCAAAATTTGTCGGTACATCTTGACGATGTCTGATGAGAACGCGACTGGATATTGTCGCCAGCGTAAGAGAACGTCCGCGAGGTCGGTTCGCAGTTTTGGACCGACGAGAAGATTCTCATTGAGAGAGAGTCCGAGGTTGGTTCTTTGAGACCCGTTGAACACGACACGCAACTTTGTTGTTGAACTGCTGTCGCGAACTACACCGTGATGGGGAAGATAAAACACGCGGGAATTGTCTTCAGGTGTATTGATAGCGCGACGCATGTGCCCGAGTTCACGATATTCACGAAGGAAGCTCGAGTAAGCCTCCTTGAGTTTCGCGTCGCTACCGAACCGTTTCTCCAAACGAAGGAGCATTTGATGCGCGGGATTCCGCGAGTTGCCGAGCTCTACCGAATTGTCTTTGAGTGGCAGCCGAACTACGTAACGACCGGACGCAGTTCGAGAAACCGTTTCGCGAAAGTGTTGCTCACAACGCTCTTCTTCGGAAGTTAGTGCCAAAAGTTTCGACACTTCTTCCTGCTTCCAAGACTGCTGCACGAGATCGAGCAGTTCGTGATCGAGGGAGCATTGGAAGCCTTGGACTGCGCTATACGAGGGGCTTGCTGCTTCCGCTGAAACGCAGCCGGAGAGGACCCAACCGAACTGAGTTTCTTGCGCGATTGGTGTTCCTGGTGCTCCTCTTCGAACTCCTTGACCAATGATGTTGCTGTAGATGTCAGCTCCGAGAATTACGTCGATTTGACTGGGATGTGCAAAGCTTGGATCCGCGAGGTTGAGTCCTCGTAGATGAGGCCAGTCTTCGACGAGAAGTCGAAATGAGGGTAGATACGATGTGAGTTGTGGAAGCACGAGTGCCTCCACCTGACATGAGAACGAGGTGTGAGCACGAGATTGGAGTTGCAATGTCGCGATGCCGCGAGTCACTGCCGATTGATGAACTCCGACGCCAATGATCGGTATCATTGCTTGATGCCGACGTAGTCGCAATTGTTGCGCTAGCGACTCCGTGACGAATGAACTTTCGGATCCTTGATCGAGTAGAGCGCGAGCGATGATTCTTTCTCCAGTCTCCGGATTCGAGGCGATCAATTGCACTGTGGCGAGAAGAACTGGAGAGCGCTTGATCATTGTGGGCTGAGCTGAGTGGTTGCTCACCTGAGAGGCGCTATTCGAGATCGGTGCGTTTTGCACTGCAGGTTGCGCTACTGCAGCCTGTCCTTAAGATGTGCCGCTGTTAGCAGCTGTCGAGATTGAGAAAGAGTTTCGATGCAGCAAGGAATGATGTCGACCGTTGCACACGCGACACGTTTTGTTGGATCGACAGTCCTTCTGCTGATGTGGACCGAGACAATTGAAGCAAAGCTTTTTCGCAGAAACCACTTCCCTTCTTTGATCCAGAGATTTGTCGCGAAAGGTCGAACAGAACGCGATGTAGTGGTTGCCTTTGCAGCAAGCACACGACTGTTCCTTTGATTGCGCTGTATGTGACCTTGTCGTCTGAAGATTTGACCTTCCTTGCGATGAGTGCGGTTTCGACGTCGCGATTTGATTATGAGCATGAGCTTGCTCCACGGCTTCGAGGGTGTGGATGCGACCGATGAGAAACGCCTTGAGCTCCGCAAACGTAGGGGGGCTCGAGTTTCTCGCTAACACTCTTCTCCCACTCTTCGAGAGATGCTGGGTCGAGCTTGCGAATCGTCATGTGTACGATGATGTGATCCCCTAATTTCTCGGGACTATCGAGAAGTTCGAGTGCGCCAAGAGCTTCGCAAGTGTTGCTGTGCAAGCTCTTCAGTTCTGATGACGACTTTTTCGTGACACGAGGAATCGCGAAAAGTGCCGCGAGATGAGAATCCGTCAAAAGTCTCTTGTTTTCGTACCGCGATACGAGAGTTTCCCAGGCTCGAGGGAAGTTTTCAGCGGTAAAAGCGATGTTTTTAATGAGTTGTGACGGTTCATCGGTAAGACTTGTTTTTAGGTAGTGCAGTTTTTCCACTTCCGAGAGTTGCGAATTTTCGCGAACGATTGATGTGAAGAGGTCGTGGAAAGACTTCCAGTCTGAGTAATTGCCCGAGAACGTAGGCAATTCGATGCGTGGTAGCCATTTTGAGGCTCCTCCAGTTGTGAGTTGGGGGGCTACGGCTGTTGGCACGATCGGTGCCGATAGAGTCTTGAGAGTTCCGAGTAGATCGAGCATCTCTCCCTTCGCGTTTAAGTATTGCTCTTCGCACTGTCCGTAATAGTCTTTCGCGAAATACGAAAGTCTTTTGATAGCGTCGAGTTGATCACCTTTTGCTGCGATTCTAATTTGATCAACTGTCTCGTGCATGTCTTGGAACTTCAGCCAATTTGAATTTAAAGCATCTAATCGCGATTGCACTTGCCCGAGGGTTGTTTTTGCTTCACCGAGCTTGCGCAAGTTTTCGAGAGTGCGACAGATGCGCCTGAAGAGATCGGTTTGACGTTCAATGTATTCGTCGATCGTCATTTTGACAAACGAGAAAGTGTAACTCACGCGACGAACAGAGTTTTCACGAACGAGAGAGAGAGAGAGAGAGAGAAAGAGAGAGAGAGAGAGAGAGAGAGAGAGGGAGGGAGGGAGGGAGGGAGGGAGGGAGGGAGGGAGGGAGGGAGGGAGGGAGGGAGGGAGGGAGGGAGGGAGGGAGGGAGGGAGGGAGGGAGGAGAGAGAGAGAGAGAGAGAGAGAGAGAGAGAGAGAGAGAGAGAGAGAGAGAGAGAGAGAGAGAGAGAGAGCTCAATGTAGGGTTAGCTAAGATACTATATGATATCAACCAGATATCTGAGTATTCGAATGAAAATAGCCTTAAATTAAATTCAGCGAAGTCTTCTGTTATGATTTGTGGTAGTGGAGCAAACGTTCAGTCCATCGATTTTAAACTATTGCCGGTCATGGCAATTAATCAGACCTCTATACCTTATGTACTAGAGGCTCGTAATCTGGGAGTTATATTCCAAGCAAATCTTTCTTGGGCTAGTCATGTAACAACAATATCTCGCAAAGTGAATTTCACACTTCACAGATTAAAATATCACAAGAACTCGCTGTCAACTGAACTTCGCATAAAATTAGTCTCTACTCTAATTTTTCCATTACTCGACTATTGTTGTGTTGTTTGTAATGATTCTTCAAACGAGCTTGACATAAAACTTCAGCGATTAGTAAACAGTGCGATACGATTCATTTTTGATCTACGTGGTGATGTACATATCACCCCGTATCGATTACGGTTGAAGTGGTTGTCAGCCTCAAACAGGAGGAAGTACTTTGTAGCTATAGTTACTTATAATATTCTGCATAACCATGCCCCGTCGTACTCACGTGAACTATTTCCCTTACATCTTGATTATACTCGTCATTCGTCACGTCTGGGCACGGCTAATACTTTTTCACATTCCGCTACATAGAACTTGCATATACCGCAACTCCTTCCATCTCACTGCTGTTTACCTATGGCATTCTCTTCCTCGTGATATTACTTCCTCGTCCTCATGTGCTGTTTTCAAGGCTAAGGTGTATGAATACTTCTTATCTAATGAGGTTTCTGCCCTAGCTAGCCCGATTAATTAACGTATCATTATACTACCCAAGTTATAGTAGTGCTAGTTTATTTTGTTTTATTTTATTTCGCTTATTTGATTGTGTTTTTCATTTAATCTACTCACTTTACTTTATTGTAAGTAAAATTTATTATTTTATATTTTATATTATATTTTATATTATATTTCATTTTATTTTATTTTATTTTATTTTATTTTATTTTATTTAATTTTATTTTATTTTATTTTATTTTATTTTATTTTATTTTATTTTATTTTATTTTATTTTATTTTATTTTATTTTATTTTATTTTATTGTATGAGATAGGAGTAAACCCAGCTCAGAGACGATTCGGAAAAACCAATGTCACAGAGCTTTTTCAGCAGAATGGAATGAGAGATCGTGTCAAAGGCTTTGCTGAAGTCAAAGAGAACTAAAATAGTGACACGTCCATCATCAGCAGACTTTCTAATGTCATGGCAAAGGCGAAGCAAGGCTGTCTGTGTACTGTGAGCTGTGCGATACCCTGATTGGCGAGAATCCAAAATATTATAGTATGTAAGATATTTAATGATCTGATTATGAGCAATCTTTTCATAGATTTTGGAGAGTTCGCACAAGTTCGCAATTGGTCGAGTATCCGAAGGAGACAAAGGTGTATTTTGTTTTGACAAAGGTCTAATAAATGATCGTTTCCAACTCGCCGGAAAGAACGAGTTGTCAAAGCAGGAATTGAACAATTTCTGTAAGAAAGGAACCAGCAATGGAGCTGCTTTTTTAATAATGAAAGAAGAAATACCGTCAGGTCCAGTCGAATGAGAATTAGAGATATAGGACATAATTAACCGGAGTACATCATTCTCCGTTACATGCTCAAACTGAAACAGATGATTCGAGATATCAACATGGCTTTTAATTGACTGCAATTCACCTTTAGAACAAGCTGGTAAGGAACTAGAGATTGAGGAATAATAAGAGTTCAGTTGATCAGGCGTGAAAAAATTAAGAGGGGAGGTTGACGATGTTTTAACTAGTCCAAGGGTCGCAAGCTCCTTCCACAGTTTGTTAACATTGTTAACATTGGCTAGTCTAGTAAAGTTGTACTCACTTTTCACACGTTTCAACTCAGACGTCAACTCGTCTCTGAATTTCCGATAAATTGCATACCCTAATAGGCTATTAGCCCTTTTTGCTTGTTTATAAAGGGCGTTGCGTTTTCTAATACGCAATTTTAATTCTGGTGTGAGCCATGGTGCAATAGGCTTGCGTACAATAAAATTCTTGAAAGGAGCATGAATGCCAAGAGCTAAAAGTAAGATACCTTCTAAGGCCTTAAGAAACACGTTTATATCATCAGAGATTGAGGAATTTGTGGGTACAAGCTCTACTATCTTAACAAGAGATAATTCCACAGTTGTATTGAATGCACTAACGTCAAAATTCTTGAAGTTGCGGCAAACTATCATTTGGTCAGGATTCTGCGGTGTAATAAAGGCATACGGGAGTTCAAGAAGGTCATGCCCTGCAATAAATGGTGTTTCAGACTTTGTGAAGGCAATGTTTTTGTCACTACTATCAATAATTATGACATCAATAAGCGTATCGGATGTGGATGTATGATACGTCGCTTGGGATTCAACCACGTATAATGATAGAGAAGAAACCATCTCACTAAAATGTCTAGATTCAACAGAGTTAGACAAAAGATCACAATTCAGATCACCAGCAATTATGACATTTTTGAAGGAATGACTAAACTCGCAGAAAGTGTTTATATTGTCAGTGAATAGTTTACTTTTGGGTGGCCTGTACATGGACGTGAATAATATAGAGTCCTGGTTAGGATAGTGTATGTCAAGCAGGAGAAACTCAGGTTGATTAGAATACAAACAGGGTGAAGCTGCTAATAGATTGGCTTTCAATGACTCATGAATATAACACGCAACACCTCCACATCCCTTTCCTATTCTATCATGACGAATAATAAAATAGTTCGGAATCTTAACAAGATCATTAGAAATTTCAGGCTTGAGCCATGTTTCAGATATAGAAATAACGTGATAAAAATGTTCGCTAAGATATGATTTGATGTAGTCAATGTGGCCCAATAACGAGTTTGCATTAAATTGACAGATTTTCAAGGACGTAGCACTATCATGCAATCTCACTGCTTTTCGAGAGTTCCGTACACGATTTAGTCAACCTAATTTGTCTAGATCAGCCTCAGAGGTGATGCGAATAGGCTGAGATCCATCTTGCTTACGTGCGTAGATCTGACCCTCCCTAGACCATACATATTTCCAATTTCTGTCAGACGCGATCTTTTTAGTTTTGCGCAACAAATTATAAGTGTTTGGGTGAAGAAACTCGTTGACAAAAATATTGCCACGCTTATCACATGCAAAAACATCACTAACCGCTAATACGCCGTGCGAACGCTTTTTCCTTATAATATGGCTACTGATCTGTGAGGATTTAAAGAAGACAATAAATGATTTTGATGCCTCACTAGTGTTAACCCGCTCAGGATTTTGGCTCGAAGGAGCTCTGCGGGTGATTAGACGAATGTCGAGTATGTCAGAAGCGAGTTCAGGGACACCAAGCACAGTCAGAACTTTAGTAACGACTTCTAATGGATCATCAGTAACTGTGAATGGTATACCAGCAATGGTGATCTGGGCAGAGGAGTTGACAGGTGTATTGGTTAATGAATCTCGTAAAGAATCAATTTCCCTATTAAGTAGCACGTTGCTGGCCTCTAATTGTGCTATTCTGTCACCTTGATCACTCACAGTTTTACCAATATTTTCGATAGCATTAAGCTTAGATGCCATATTAGAGTTAAATGTATTTTGACAGTTGATCAAAGCATTAAGTGTATCTACATTTTTGTTTAGAAGGGCTGCTATCGAGTCAAGAGTTCTACCCGATTGAGACATGACTGGTGTATCAACAATACAATTTAACTGCTCTCTGATATTTTGAGTACTACTCAATGGCTTGTTACCAAGATTTTTATAACAACAGGGACTAGAGTTTCTACTACTCGTATAGTATCTATAACACCCTGGATGAAAACTTTTCAAGCAGTCTACACACCTGAGTTTTTCACCGGCTACAAGCCGTTTGCACTTAAAGCAAGTGTCAGACATGCAACCGATTTGATGTAATGAGAAGCAATAACAATACCAGCTGAGAGAAATGTCACAGAGACACAGTAAAAGGTCGTGTAGATACTAACACACCGCATAAATCGAACTCACAGTAGACACGCACACGCTGAAGCACACGGGAACCAAGCATTGACGTAAACAGGTACTTAAGATTAATTCCAGCTTCAGAGTATTATTTGAGAGAAATTCCCTAGCGGTCGTCCAATGGGAAGAGGGAAGGTAGCGTAGGAGTTGTAAACAGCAAATCGTCCGTCCGTTAACTGCCAAGTCGTTCCAGTCAATAATTTTAGGTTATAAGACACCAGTCTTCAGTTTATTGCCTCATCCCGTAGCTCAAAAGATAGAGCAACGACGATTTTTAGCTCAAATTTTGCGTGAGCGACGGGGGAGGAAAAAAACCTGGAAGCAGAGCCCGAAAAACGGGCAGGGAACAGCAGAAAATGGGCAGAACGGGAGAGCAACAGAAATTTAACCAGACAGGTACTCACCGATCCAAGAGAGAGAGAGAGAGAGAGAGAGAGAGAGAGAGAGAGAGAGAGAGAGAGGGAGAGGGAGAGGGAGAGGGAGAGGGAGAGGGAGAGGGAGAGGGAGAGGGAGAGGGAGAGGGAGAGGGAGAGGGAGAGGGAGAGGGAGAGGGCGAGGGCGAGGGAGAGGGAGAGGGAGAGGGAGAGGGAGAGGGAGAGGGAGAGGGAGAGGGAGAGGGAGAGGGAGAGGGAGAGGGAGAGGGAGAGGGAGAGGGAGAGGGAGAGGGAGAGGGAGAGGGAGAGGGAGAGGGAGAGGGAGAGGGAGAGGGAGAGGGAGTTTTACTTCGCCTATGGGTGAGGACCGCTCAACGTCAAGATTTCGAGGCCCACCCATTAGTGCAAACGTAACCGACAAATGTGAACCACTTCGCGATTTTCCATAGCTTCAATTGGGAACTTCAACACATGAAAAAGCTGTACGAAGGGTGAATGCCCCATACGTCTAATGACAATCATTCGCAGTCGAACTATCGCAGCGTTCAGGTAGGTGATTGAAATCAGTGCAGTTATCAAGTCTTTACGTTCATTTTGCAACAACTTGGGGATTTCACTTCAGTAAATAGAAACAATTCGACATGTGCTTTTTTAAAAATCACATCATGAGTGTTTTTTCTTTGTTTTAGATTTCTTCCATGGTCAACAAATGGCAGACACTTTGATAATAGTAGTATCAGTAGTACGACATCAAATAAACGAATAATTTTATAGGAGCAGTAGAATAAACTATTTTTTTTTTTTAAATTCACATCAATCGTATAATGTTTTTAAATGTCAATTAAGATAATTGATCTTTTTACAAGGAAAATGTGGATTAATTGCAAACTTGTTTGAGAGTTTCTGTATATCTTCAAATCCAATTCGATTGTATTGGCCGTCCAGTTATTGCAACAGCAACCGCTCCTCATCCATCGCCTGTACCACGTTTTGAAATTGATTTTCATCCTCGTTCAGTAGTCCCACGATCCGTGCTGGTAAGAAGGCTCATTGTTCAGGTCTGTGACGACGCGTTGACCAAACCTTGTTTAGACTCCTCGGATGTTCGTTACTTTATAGGTTTTGAAGATTTCCAGGTCAGTTAATTTCATTGTTGGAAGAAATTCGTTCATACTTCCAACTTTATTGATTTTAGTGAAATCCATTTTTTTGAATCTTTGGTTGTTATATTTCTTGGCAAATTTAAACGTTCCAACTTCTTTGTCACTGCATTCAGCTCCGACTTTTGATAAATAACTGATTTTAAGTCACGAATATTGTTTAAGAACAGATAAATTCGCTTTCGTAATTCTGCTTTGTTTGAGCTCTCTTTATGAGAGGTGGATGATCGATGGAAGACTGACGTTCTGACGTGAAGTTCCAAGTTTGATAGATGTATTTCTCCCACCACAAACGGACAATCTTTCAGAAACTTCTGAAAGTTCCATAAGCTACAGAAAAAACGTCTGCGGAACTTTATAGAATTCAACATCACACCAAAATCTTTTGGCCGCAGACCGCTCAACGTCAAGTCGAAACTCGACGGATGATTACAAAAATTGTTTGTCAGCCTCAGCTCGTTCAGGGTCGAAGCGGGTCTTTCTCACGACTCCGAAATCTTTTGGTTGTCACGAGCGCCGCACATTTACCCGAAATTGTAACATATTACCGATCATAACAATTATCATTTTTTCATTATTATTATCTTTAGAGACAAGGAAGCATAGGTTTAGTTAGTACATATAAAATATTTTATTATAATCAGTTCGTGGTATAGCCAAGCGCAACGGCGTAGTTGGACAGCCAGCAACGTCAGCGTCTTCGCGCCCGCCAGATCCCGGGTGTAATCAACACCGGGATGAGGCGAGCGCGAAATCACGCGCTTCGAGGATGACCGTTGCGAGGCGAGCCTTTGTTCGAAATTGCAAACGTCAGCGAAAAACTCGCTCGCCGCCCGACGTTCCAAGGGGTGTCGGACGAGCGAGCGAAGACAGTCCCCGTTAGAGACAGCTAAGAACGACATCTACGGAACCCGGGCTCCTTCAGAGCTGCTGTGTGAAGAGTATCAGACTTAGATTCACCGACGATTAGAGTGGGAACCCCTCTAATTCTATAAGCGGTGTTCCAAAGCATCTCGCGTCGCGGCGTTAGTCCTTGAAGTAGTAATAAGTGTTGAACCACGAGCCACGAACTCTATAGAGTAGTGTAGTACGTAAGTGAGTGAGTGAAGTGAACTTCGGCACCTTCGAGGCCGAAGCAGCAACCGAGAGAGAGAGAGAGAGAGAGAAAAAGAGAGAGAAAACGTGAGTAGTATAGGAAAATACTGTAAGCTTCCTTGTCGATAACCCTGCTGCCTTTTAGTTTTTCATTAAATATTTCTACTCGCTTCCATTCAAAATTGGTACCACATAATTGAAATCCTCCAAACCATTTCCCACGGAACGCCCTGTAGAGGACGTTCGCCTCCGAATCCACCAAAATTAAATATAAACCTCGGTAATAACAAAGAGGGTGAAGTCGTCGCGTGCGAGACCGCTCCGCACGTGACATGGTCACAGAGACTGCGAATGATGGCACGCACTTTTCGTACAGCATCTTCATATATTTAGGTTCACAATTAAACCGTGTGACGTGGTATTTCACATCCCGTCACATGGGCTATTATGATGCACTCTTCCCTTCACAGAATAACGCATAAAAAGCGAAGGCACGTCTGAGGCCAATACTACAGAAAGAAGTACTAGCTAAATTTCAGATGAGATTTTTACATCAAGCCAACACCTGTCTATTCTCTATCTTTCGTACCGCACTACAACAGCATCCTCCAAGAACTTTGCTTCGAGAGAACTAGATATCGCAAGGCAGAGGTCACGGACCGGGTCAACAGCGTTATACCGTCAACCAGAGGACAGACTATCGCAACCTAACTCCAGGTGGATGTCTGCAAGGATTGAGAAAAGGGTCGTGTTCGGTATCAGGCGCAAGGTGCCAATACAGACCTCCAATGACCAGACTTATCGGCCAGGAGCCGAACCACCTGCATTAGCGCTACAGTCGCTTGGACGCGTCGCCCACGGATACGCGAACCGTCGACAACACTTATCAGTCATGAGCTGAACCAACCCTACCACCTATTTCGCCGTCAGCCATCAAGTAAGAGCATGTTTGTCTAATGCACATGTCTCATCACAAGATCGCAGCGTGGCCACCAGACCCGAATAACAGAGGGTGGGCCATGTCAGATTGGTGAGTTTTGGATGAAGGGCCCCTGTGGTAGTCACCACCACCAGGACATCTCGGTACAATGGTGCCCTAGGGCGAGTACCGCGCTGCGACACCGGAAAAATGGACTGCGCGGCAAATACCAGCATAGCGAGGAGCATGCAGCGTCCTTCTACCTCTTTAATATCGATACCGCAACATTAAGCAGGATCATTATACAGCCCAATAACATCATGTACCGGCAAGATCTATTCCCGCATCGATACCGCATTACCGTGAGGGGTACACCTTCCCCTCTCACGCGTAGCGCGATGCAGCCGTTGGCAACCCCCCTCTAGATATCGCTCAACGGATCGATAATTCAGTGTATGACAACGAGGGAGAAGATAGACTACCGCCCGTCTTATATGTTGACCCGTCTCATGTGACCTTCTGGCCCAATCGCGATCGCCCAGAACAAGGATAGGATCACGTAACGGCAGCGCGCCGAAAATCGACCGGGATCGCGAGGAGCATCCTTTGACGCGGTACACTCTACGTCCAGTGCCTGAACCATCTTGACGTGTTTTCGCTCTTAGTAGTTTCTCTTATCGCAGCCTCTATATCCTGTGTTTCGCTTCTGTCTCAAATATTCTCTACTGTATCATCTTTTCACGGAAGTGAGGTTTTCTTTGTTATATTGTAAAGCCCGCAGTTATTTGCATCGTATCTTACTTGTATCTTTTATCTTTTCTTGCAACTAGCAGTGCGTGCGCCACGTGAGCTCATCCGTTACCTCATCTCTTGTCTAATACCGCAAATAAATTCGCGACTTACTTATTTAATTTGTAGTGACTATTGCTTCCTTTCTTAATTTGACTTCGGTTATCCAATATTGCTGAATTGCAGCGTTTTGATATCGCTTTGCTTCTGATTTCATAGCAATTGTCTAATTACCTGCTTTATTTGAATAACGTATCGATCGTTCCTTGTAGTGATCAGTAAATTGATTAGCTTATATATTCTCTCAGTTTGTTTTATTCTTAGTATCTTATCTCCATCTCTTACCGTAATTTCTATTAGCTTGTCCATATCTTTTTCTTAGATTTGATTAATTCGCCTTGCTATCGAATACTGTTAAGTAATTGATATCGTAAATATACCGCGTGCGCGATCTTCCATCACTGCGCGGTGTAATACGTCGTTTTCGGAACCTGAAGTATTGCGCCGTAGTGAGTAACATCTTTCTAGTTAATTCTCGTTTCTATTATCGCCGGCACATAGCTTGTCCGTAGTTATTCTCGCTTGTGATATATCGCATATATTTCTAATAATTTTTTTTCTTAATACGTTAAGATTATCTGTATTTTTCCTTTACCTTATCGTTATTTCTTTCATATCTATCGCATATATTTCAAGTTGGACACTACGTATTACTTTATCTTTTCTATTATAATTTCTGGGTGGTGAATATTGTATTGAGTATCTTGTTTCCTTGAATGTGGATTATTATAATATTTCTCTGAATTGAATTTATCAACCTCTGACTTAACTTTGATATTATCTGATTAATTTGTATCTCATGTTTCTTTTTGTTTCTCATAATATTTCTTAATTTCTTTATTATTTATAATATTCCCTGCTTTAACTGTAGATTATCTCGACTGAACTTTACTTTATTGCGATCTGACTATTCTCTTGCTTTCTCATTCTGTTGTCACTTGCATTGTTAACCTAATTCAACAACCTTAGATTATGGATTGCATGTCAGTTCACCTTGATTGACTCAACTCTTGTAAATCTTGTTGAACGTATTTTAATTAATAATATCGCGAACGTACGCATTTCTATCGCTTATCACATGTCTCTTGGCTCGTTCATCTGTTAATTCTCACTCATACCTCTTTTCTGGTTGTATTTGAAATTCTGTCATGATTGAATTGCATCTGAATGTCTTGAATTTCGTGCTTGTAATTAATATCACTCGAATTTTGTCAATTATATTTGATACTATCACCGTTATCTATTTTATTGTGTTCATCTGTTGGATACGACCCCTCCTCTCTGCCATTATCTTGTCTATACTGAGCCAACTGTGCAAAACCGTCGTAGAACCTGACCGTTTCTTTTCTTGTCTTTTCTCTAATTATCTTATATCTGACGCTATTGCATCGGGCACCCAACAATAGTATCTTTATCGTTAATTATCGTATTATTCAGATCAGTACCTGCGTCGTAGGGTAACCAGACTTAAGCCCTCGCAATTATCTTTTAAATTGAATAAAAATACTGGTTACAACCTACATAACATTGTAAACTGGTTTACACTTGTCGGTTGCGTTTGCATAATACCTCTGTCTCACTCCGTCCTATTGCACTAGTGCGTAGGCCTCGGAATCATGAACCTGACACCCGTAGGCGACGTAGAACATCCCTATCTACTAATACTACTACACTTCCGTGGATCAGTCTGGCTATTAGTTCACTACCACTAATCTCTCGAACATGAGGGATGTGAAAGTTTTTCGCCAAGTTACAAGAACTGCCCCACCATTTTACACGCGCTGCAGGCTCGTTCGAGAAATATCTTGAAATTTTTTTCGTTAACGAATGTTGCATACGGTTGTTCGCGAATTTTCGACAATGTGTGAGTCACATTATTGTTTAACCATAAAAGGGACCGTGCCAGCGTAAAGCAGTCGTTATGAAGCAAGCCGTGCGACTACAGCTTTGTCAAGTGTGTGCGATTGAAAGAAGAACGAACAAACACGGATTCGGAAAAGTGCTTGAAATTAATAACAATCATGGAGACAGCGTTTAAAATTTTATGTGAAAAATCTTCACCGACAGAGATTCAAAAGTGAATTCGATTTGGAACCCAAAATACCAGACTTATGAATAAAATTTCACGAAACAACACCTGGACGAACGAACAGAAGACACGAATTTCGACTACAATTGGAATCTTGAAATCGTTGACAGTTTCAAAACGAGGGTGACGGATTACAAAGTCGACGAAGAAGCGATCGAGTACGGTAAGAAGATTTGGAGAAAGCTTTCGAGAGCCGCATTAGAATGGGAACCGTAATCAATCTGCGGCATAAGGATTTGAGTAGGTTCTTGGAAGATGCTAAGCATCTCGTCATTGCAAGACTGAAGAAGATGCTACAAAAAGCTGGAAGTTTATATGCGAACTATGTCATGTCCTGTGCATTCAGTGTAACGAAAAACGCTGAAATCACGGAAGAAATTAAATCTTTCAATACCAAAAATCGAATCATCCTCCAACCAACGGATATACATCGGTGGTTTGAAAAGAACGTGAAGCAAAAAGTTTTGGCCAAAGTAGTGGATTTTCAAGAAAAAGACTATGGCAAGTCGTTGACCGAAATGATCAATTTGACTGTGAATATTAACAAGTACGTTCCATTACGAGGAGTTGTGTTCATATACACGGCACTACCTAAGTATATTCAAGATAAAAAGGCTGCCGTCACATTCGTAACAGTGACTTATACTGCTTTCTTTGGTCGGTGACCGCAGCCCTTACCAGCTAACGACAAGAATCCCAGCGTAGTCACTTCGTATCCACGTTTTAGCTCAGTGCTACGGTACGATGGTTCGAATTTTCCAATGTCTTCAGATCAAATTCCAAAATTTGAGAAATCTAACGTACTTTCGATTAAAGTCTGTGGTATAGAATGTACTGAAAAACGAAAGTGAAATTGTACCCGTTACTTGAAGCCGAAACAAGTCTGAAAAACCTGTAATTTATCTTTTATTGATAGAGACTGGAATTGTTGATGATGATGATGATGATGATGATGATGATGATGAAATTAAAAATGATGAACAGTCACTAACACATCATTTTGCATGGATTCGAAATTGATCGCGTTTTACAAGATCACAAATTTTTGCTCATCGTGCTCGGACTTGGTTATAAGATAGGTGTCTGTCACTCTTTCAATCTGAAAGATGTTTGTTGAAGCACAGAATTAATTGCATGACTCTGAACGAAGCCAAAGTTATTTTCCCAACAGAAGAGGACGATATTCTAAAATTCGAAAATTTAAAACACAAAGAAACCGTTCCGTTTTGCATTCACGCAGATATTAAATGTTTACTGCAACCTACTCAAAAAATTATCGGAGAAGAATGAACCATTTATCAAAAGCATATTCCGTACAGTATAGCTTATTATCTACATTGTGCGATTAACGATTTCATAATTCAAAATTAATTGTAGAGAGACTTGCATTTAATGATGTATGAATGAGTTAGTAGAATTGGTACATTCGTTACAAGTATATTCAAAAGCTGTTGTACCTATGGAACCTCTGACACGTGATCGAATTGACGAATGTCAATCCGCTTAAATATGTAATTTTTGTAAAAAAATGTTCACACCCAATAACGTGAAACATCGTGATCACTGTCATTTCACAGGAAAGTATCGCGGTGTTGCTCGTCCCGATTGTAATTTGAATTATCAAAATTTACATGCTATTTTAGTGATATTCGACAATCTATCAGGTTACGATGCACATTATCTGATTAAAGCATTGGCAACATCTTTCGAGAGTACTATTCAGTTTTTACCCATTAATAAAGGGAAATACATTTTGTTTACGAAATATGTCAAGGAAACGGATGTGAAAATTAAATTCCTAGAATCATTTCGTTTTATACCCAGCAGCCCTGAAAAATAAGCATCGCATTTGGGTGAAAATCAGGAAATAATTTTACGCAAATTTCGCAGTACCTTGGATGAATTTCGAGTATTGATCACAGAAGCTGTTTTCCCGCACGAATACACCGATAACTGAGATAAGCTCGAGAGCAGACAATAACGAACCAAAGAACAGTTTCGTTCTAAATTAAATTACCAGGACATAACAAATGACAATTACGCCTACGCATGCAAAGTTTCGCAAACTTTTAACGTTCAAACTTAGCGAGAATATTCGGACTTGTATTTACAGACAGACGTTTTTCAAAATTTTCGACAGAATTGTTTGACGACACATACACTGGACCTGTTACATTATTACACAGCGCCTCGTCTGTCGTTTGACGTAATGTTAAAATGTACCGACATCGAGCTACAGCTTTTCACTGATATAAATATGATTATGTTTACCGAAAAAGGTATTGGTAGCGGTGTGTCGCAATGCTTGTACAGACACGCAAAAGCCAACAAGAGATATATGAGAAAGGCATTCGATCTGGAAGTCGAAGAATCTTGTCCCATGTACTTTGATGTTAACAATTTGTACGGTGCTGCTATGAGCTTTGCTCTGCCATGCAGTTCCTTTGAATTGGTATCAAATTTCAGACAATGCGATGTTCTTACTACCTTGGACGAAGTGGAGTTCGGTTACATATCAGCAGTGAATCTGGAATATCCTGACGAACTGCATGAAATGAATAAAGCACACTGTGTCCGCAGCATTACGTACCTCCGATTTCGATTATATCTGGTTTCGTTCTCGAGATAACAAAACGTAGTATCGCTAGTTCCACTGCAATGCCACCATGTATTCAGAGTCAAAAGAGAGAATACCCTGTCTCTCTATCTGCTTACATCTATGCTTCATAATTTTTTTTGTGCTCGATGTCATCGCACGTATAGAGTAACACGTCTTGTCAAAAACAAATTAAGGAGTGCTGGAAATGGGAAAACACAAACGGAAAAGAGAAAAAAAAAGACCGGGAGAGAATGTGAAAGAAACTGAACGCTTTGGAAAGTTTATTGACGAAGAGTCTGGAAGGGAACCCCGCACTGATACAAAGAACCCAACATGAGACGCCGCATCATGACAGTCTACCGTCAAACACAAGTGAGTATGTGCGGCAGCTAGCTGCTGATAAGGGTCTTATTAGCGATGCGCCCACACGAGCGTTGGTACATATTGTTCATTAAACTGGTTCAGTGCTCACACAAAAATGTGCCGTTGAGGGATTTTTTGCGAGACCGCGCAAATGCCTGATAACCGCGAGGGTGCCGTGGGAATGTCATATTCTCGTCCGTCAACAGCTTGCGGATATAAATATTGCTGTAAAGAAAACAGGGGTTGCCCGTGCTGCCCGTTAAAGCGTCGGTCATCTCCGGGGCGCTCCCCGCAAAGGGAGCCTTTAAACTGCCCTGGGGCTCGCCGGGCAAATTCCCCTGCGGGCCCGACTGGAGCAAGCGAGTCGAGTCGACCCCGAGAACACCAACAGTCAGTGAGGTTCCTGGAGAACGATGCCTCGTCCTCTGGTCCCCCACTAACGAGGAGAGCCCAGTAGTCGAACTGACTGCCCCCGAACTTCGTAACAAGAAGGGAAAATTCTTTCTTCACACGGGTTCCTCAGCTAGCTTAATCAAACTGCGTGCCCTCAATTAAGACTCAATTGTAAATACTGACGATAAAATATGGGTAAAAGGCTTAGAGGAATCGGATATTCCGACACTCGGCTCAGTTGTCCTTCATATTTCCGTAGAACCGGCTAAATTTCATGTGTTACGAAACCTGCCACTGAAAAGCGAGGCGTTAATCGGTAAACCGTATTTTTTCGCGGAGAAAGCCAAAATTTTGTTTTATCACAACACCTTAGTCACCTCAAGTGATCCTATCCGACCTAAGCCTTTCGTAGGCTTGCCTCCTTCCGACGCGGAACCAACAAGGCGCGTGTTAGCAGTAAAAATAACTTCGGATAAACGAAGTTATAAATTGTGCGCGCGTACAAGTGAACAAATAAACATCCCTTTGAAAAACGCGAATTTTGAGGAGGGATACTCCCCGCAAGTCGAGACTTAACCAGGAGTGTTTATTGGAGGAAGTATCGTTGCTCCAGCGGGAGGATCGTGCTACGTCTTAGCAATAAATACGCTATTCGACGACATCGAATCAGAAATCGAGCCTCAGGAACTCGAAGACTTCGACCATTATCGAGAGGACGGCTATTGAAGCGGTAAAAGCTCCGACGGTAGCGGCAGAGAGACTACTCCGCCGACGGATCGGGTAGAAGCCATAATTAAATCATTGCGATTGGATAGGCTCAACGAGGTAGAGCGCTCACATGTTATAAACCTCATTGAAAAATACCCTCACATGTACAAGCTACCAGGCGATAGATTGCGATACACGGATCAAGTTCACCATCGAATCCCGACGGTGGACGAGCTGCCAGTAAACGCGAAATAATACAGATTTCCTGTGGTGTATCTGTCGGAACTGGAACGGCAAGTTGAGAAAAAGCTAAGGGAGAGAATAATCGTTCATTCACGCTTCCCGTATAGCTCGCCGGTCTGGATAGTTCCTAAAAAACCCGATTCTCAAGGGAATCCTCGGATGCGCATGGCCATCGATTTTCGTAAATTGAACGAGAAGACGATTTCCGTCGCGTACCCCCTTGCGAATATGATAAAAATACTCGAACAGCTGGGAAAAGCTACATACTTTCCGACATTCGATTTAGCAAGCGGTTTCCAGCAGATCCCGATGGATTGTAGCAATGCTCCAAAGACCGCGTTTTCCACGATAAACGGGCATTACGAGTACGCTTTCATGCCTGAAGATCTCAAAAACGCGCCCGCGACCTTACAACGCCTGATGGATCGGGTGTTGATCGGGTTGCAGGGGACAGAGCTGTTCGTGTATCTCGACGATGTTGTTGTGTTTGCAGAAACTCTCGAGGAACATAAGATTAAATTCCCTCGTCTTATGCGAAGTCTCGAGGATGCTAACCTCGTCCTTGAACCAGACAAATGCGAGTTCTTGCGTAGCGAAGCCGCGTGTCTCGGGCATATCGTTGGCCGTGATGCGTTGCGAATGGACCCGAAGAAACTAGCGGCAGTGCGTGAATTTCCGCGCCCGAGAACGCAGAAGAACGTGCGTCAATTTCTGGGACTTGCCGGTTAGTACCGTTGATTCATTCCGGATTTCGCTGCCAGATCGAAGCCCTTGTCCGACTTGCTCAAAAAGGGAGAAACATTCGTATGGGAGCGGGAGCAGAAAAACAGCTTTTGCAAGTTTCGCAAAGCACTGTGTCAAGAACCGATTTTGCAGTATCTCGATTTGTCCAAACACTTCATCTTGACGACCGACGCCTCGGAATTTGCACTTGGAGCAGTGTTGTCACAAATTCACGAAGGCCATGATCTATCAGTCGCTTATCATTCTAGAATTTTCTCTAATGCTGAAAAGAATTACGGAACTACGGAACAAGAGTGTCTGGCTATAATCGATTCAATAGAACATAACTCCACATATCTGTATGGAAGGAAATTTAAGCTCGTAAGCGATCACGAGCCTCTCAAATGGATGCGTTCTACGCTCGATCTTGGCAGGAGGCTCAGTCGATGGAAAATTAGATTGTGTAAATACGATTATGAATTCCAACATAAGCCAGGGCACAAAAATGTAAATGCCGATGCACTCTTCAGTAATCTCATAAACCCGATGATAATCTCGTCTTCAAGTGATTCGGATGTAGAGCCGAACGTCACTCAGGAAGCTCAAGTTTTGCCTTCATCTTCAAAACGTTACGGTACTCGTAATGGCCCGACGTCTAGCACAGAAGTGTCGACATCTGAGACATCAGCTGGCCCGTCCAATGCCGATGCATCAATCGTAGCAGCGCGCACACGATCGCGTCTACGCAGCGTGCCTACAGTGCCAACGGTACCTGAAAGGGGAGAGGGGAGCTCGGAGAGCTCCAGCCCGGTGGTGAGACGACACGCGGGAAGGTCGTTACTAGACCCGGAAGGCGCCCACCTCCCACTGTCGCGAAACCCTCCGGATCCGAATCGGAGAGCTCAGGGCCACCCATACAGCGCTTGCATCGCAGTTTGTTGCCCTCACCGTTACTCCTCCCGGCAAGCCGAAGCCTCCACCCCCCGTAGAGGTCAAGCCCCTCGGAGGTCCCCAAGAACCAGTGTCTTTATCGGAATCCGCAAGCGCGATGTCTGACCAGAGGTCTGCTGCAATCACGGTCACGCTCACCACCCCTAGCAACGATTCTAATGGAAGCACGGAGGAATCGGAAGCAGATAGCACGAAGACGGTAACGGCAACCCTTGAAGACTCAATTAACAAATTTAACGAATCATTAGGGCGTTTGGAAGAGCGACATCACACTAAATCCTTCCGTGACCCCAAAAAAGGGCCTGATAAAACAGATTTTGACTGGCCTGATCATCTGTCGGAGGGGGATTCGGTAGAAGAGGAGGCTCGGAAGATTCTCCAAGAACAAGACCCTTTCGATGACATCGCCGAAGATGCCGAGCTTGCCAGCCGCTTAAAAGCGTTGGAAAATAGGTTTAAGTCACCATCGGACAAGGAATTAGTACGGCAGCTGAGTGCGGGAGAGAAGACAATATTACGCACGGTAGAAGAAGGAACGGAGGCGGACGACGAGAGCGATGAGCCACCAGCTGATAGAGAGAGTATGCCGCGAGTGAGTGCGAGAGAGAGAGGCCCAAGACAAGTATGGCCGCGGGACTCGAGCGCGAACTCGACACCTCACAGCCCGCTCGGACCTCTCTACTGCCCGGTCCCCGCCACACGGTGAGATGGTCATTGCCCAGCAACGATGTGGCCTCGGCTGCAAGATCTACACTAGGGTGGGCCAAAAAAAATGAGTATTTTTTTTTTACTTTATACTCTGAAAATCGGTTGCTAGATACCTCTCAAGAATTCTCACCAAATTTGAGCTCTTAATTTTGATAACAAGGTCCTCCGCTTTACAATTTTGCATTTTTTCCTGAGTATTAGAAACAAAAATTCATATCTCTTTGACAACTGTTCGTTAAAAAATATTTCTCCTCACATTCTTGTAGGAAATCGAACGCTCTACAAAAAAGGTCTCTTACAATTTTTTCGTAAACCTTACCGTTTAAAAGATATCAAAGCTTAAAGTTTGATTATTTTAAGAGAAATTTCTGTTTTGCTTATGAATTTTTTAACTCGCTTAGAAAAAATTTTGATGAATTGCACAACTCATAGTTTTGTAGGAAATTAACTGCTCTACAAAAATGGTGTCCTATGATTTGTCGATTAAGTTAAGCGTTTAAAAGATATTCATCTTCAAACTTCAATGCATACTAATTTTAACAGTTTTGATGAATAATTCGAAAAATTTCAATTCGATTCATAAGTTTCATGAAAATTTATTCCAATGTGAGTTCCTAAGGAAAAAGAAATGTTTTAAACTATTTTTCTTTTATTTTTTTAGTTCTATATATGTTTGGTTATATTAAAAAACATTAGTGCATTATTTCTAACTAAGAGGCAATGATTCATTAAATTTCCAAAAAAATAACGTTTTTGTTATAAATTTAATATGAAAAGTATTGATCTTGAAGAAAAAAAACGTTATTTTTTTGGAAATTTAATAAATCATTGCCTCTCAGTTAGAAATAATGCACTAATGTTTTTTAATATAACCAAACATATATAGAACTAAAAAAATAAAAGAAAAATAGTTTAAAACATTTCTCTTTCCTTAGGAACTCACATTGGAATAAATTTTCATGAAACTTATAAATTAAATTGAAATTTTTCGAATTATTCATCAAAACTGTTAAAATTAGTATGCATTGAAGTTTGACGATGAATATCTTTTAAACGCTTAACCTAATCGACAAATCATAGGACACCATTTTTGTAGAGCAGTTAATTTCCTACAAAATTATGAATTGTGCAATTTATCAAAATTTTTTGTAAGCGAGTTAAAAAATTCATAAGCAAAACAGAAATTTCTCCTGAAATAATCAAAATTTAAGCTTTGATATCATTTAAACGGTAAGGTTTACGAAAAAATTGTAAGAGACCTTTTTTGTAGAGCGTTCGATTTCCTACAAGAATATGAGGAGAGATATTTTTTAACGAACAGTTGTCAAAGAGATATGAATTTTTGTTTCTAATACTCAGGAAAAAATGCAAAATTGTAAAGCGGAGGACCTTGTTATCAAAATTAAGAGCTCAAATTTGGTGAGAATTCTTTAGAGGTATCTAGCAACCGATTTTCAGAGTTTAAAGTAAAAAAAAAAATACTCATTTTTTTTGGCCCACCCTAATCTACACCGTACCGACCACGTGCGTTACCACGTGCTTCACTTCCCGATAATTCTAGCAGGAATAAAAGCAAACTTATAACCTTTCCCGATGATCCCATCATAAAAGGATCAAAGGACACGACTTGGTCCTCGATTACGTCCTCCTCACTAGACTCATCCAGTAAAGACGAACCTGAGCGGGAAAAATCTATAGGAAAAACATGCACGATAATAGGCTCGCGAGAATGCCTAACGTATAAACTGGATAATCTAGTTCATTTCATCTCTGCGGATGGAGAACTATCAACCTCAATAGGAAAAATACTCGCTAATCTAGGAAGGGTAGATGAACAAACAATTAAAGACCGGAAATTAAAAATCGGACAAATAGCGGTGACTCCATATGGGTCCAATAAAGGTTATAGTATTGTTATTAAAAAGCGGTACTACGTCAAAACCAACGCCGAACACATATTCAGGGGACTCGAGGATCTTGAATTTGCCCTTCAACGAGTGGCCGTGAAGTTGGTTCGTATTTCACGCTCGGGAGATTATAAGGACGAACTACCGCACACGAAATTCCTTGACTGGTTGAACAGGTTACTCGGTGAGTCCAACATAGTCACCACAATATACTACGGTACAATTCGACGGCCACCGGATGAACAACACTCGTAAATAATTGAAGAATTTCACGCGAGTCTTGTCGGAGGCCATCGAGGGGTGACCAAGACCTATCGCAAAATCCGAGACCGTTTTTATTGGCCTTCGCTGAGAAACGAAGTGCGAAATTACATCCGTCGTTGCAAAGGCTGTCAGGAACGTAAATTGGTTCGAGCAAAGACGCGCGAGCCGATGCTCATTACTGATACGCCGGCTGACGTCTTTGATAAGGTATCGCTCGATACGGCGGGTCCGTTGCCTACAACACCACATGGCAATGAACACAAACTATCCATGCAAGACCACCTATCGAAGTATTGTTTAGCAGAACCGATACCCGATTCAAAAGCAACTATGATCGCCAAAGCTATGGCGAGGCGATTAATTGCGCAATTCGGTGCTCCCCGTGCGATCCTTACTGATCGCGGAGCAGCTTTTACCGGAAATCTATCACGCGAAATATCTGAAACTTTCATGTAAAATAAGTAACGACTTCCGGCTATCGACCACAAACGAACGGAGCGCTCGAACGAAGTCACATACCGTTAGCGGAATACATATAGCAGTAAGCAGATACGTACGATGATTGGGGTCGCTTGTTGCCTTACGCGGAATTATCATACAATACTAGCGTGCACGAGGCGACAAATTTCACCCCTTACGAAATCGTTTACGGGAGGCTGCCTCGGCTCCCGAGTCAGTTCCCCGTGGACGATAAACTATCAACGTATAATTCGTATATCATCGAGTAAATAAAACGTCTCTCCGAGATACGCGAAATGGCCGGTGAAAATCAGAATCGCGCGAAAGAAACAACCAAAAAATATTATGACAAGAAAATCCGTCCTTTTCCAGGTAAAGCGAGCGACCTTGCCTATGTCCTGAAGGAACCTCGTAAGGGTAAATTCGACTCCCAATATCATGGCCCCTATAAAATTGTCCAGGTAACTGACTATAGCAATGTAATACTGGAAGCAGAAAATGGGAAAAGGATAAGGAAGCATGTCGACAAGGTAAAACTGGCGGTGGTATAAGCCGCTAGCCAGTTTACTGAAATTGTCCCATAAATCGCTATTCGGCACAATGAATAAATGAAGAAGATGCAACGTATATCAACGCACAGATTGATCGATTGTTTGATGATCAATCCAACCTAAGTCGAATAATCGGTAGAGAAACTCACGTGACCCATTCGAGATTCCAGGAACTACATCGAGAACATCTGATGGAACTAGACATGGTTGATAAACTGCAGGAACGAATCAATCAACTCTCTAACCGGACAAGTATGATGATGCGCCGTAATGTCTTAGCGAACTTCGCGTACCGGGTGGAAGTAGAGGTCAAGCAATATATTGAGACAAGCGAGAAGTATTTACTCGCGATATCAATGGCTAGGAAAGGACGTTACGACCCGAGCATGTTAACAGCGACACCGCTTACCGCCATCACGAGGGAAATACAGTCTCGGGCACCCGTTTTTGAATTCCCCCTCGCGACCGAATACTCTATCGAATCGCTATCCCGTGTTGTCAATACAAATATCGTATTTCACTCGGGCAGGATCCTTATAGTGGTTCATATTCTCCTGCTGGAGCGAGCGGCTTATCATCTCTACCGCATGCACGCGTGGCCAGCTTCCCAACGCGGAGTAGAACTAAACGAATCGGCTCATATTCAACCGTCAACGCCGTATATAGTTGTGTCGGCGGACCGCCGCACATACTTCATGGCAGACTCCATATATATGAACGAATGTACCAGTGTGGAACACCGTTACATTTGCTCAATGGAAACCCCTCTGAAAGAGGTATCGACATCACAGTAATGCGAAGTAGTGATGTTGATAAACCCCTCAATCGACGCATACAAGCTCTGCGATGTAATTCAATCAACGGACGACTCGTTTTGGACGCATCTACCCTCCCAGGGAGGATGGCTCTATTCGCTCCATACACCGGAACATATTCATATACTCTGTCCGGCAAGGATGGAAATCACCACTACTTTGGAAGGTGCTGGGATACTCCACTTCAGCGCTGACTGTGTAGGACGCACCCGAAGTACCTCTCTTACCGGGATGCGTATTTACGAAAGTCGCGAGCAATATTTCTACGCATCAGAGATTTGACTAAACTTCTCTCTAATAACCCCAAGCTTCGGAGAACCGATTGAGGGAAGAATAGAAAATTCAGGACAAAACAACATCTTGCCGGAATATGCCAGGGAGGGAGCAGCATGGAAAATGTCACGTGCTGACGAATCCCTCGACAACGTGCAGCAACGTCTCTCCGAAATTGGCAGCCACCGCCGCGACAAGGAAAAACAGCACGTTCTGTTTACGACCGGGTTTGCCTTGGAATCCCTTCTAGGAATGGTATTGGTTATCTACATATGGCGAATCAACCTTTGCAAGATGGTGAAGCGGATTGGGTTGCCCTGCGGGCGCCCGAAACGTACAACTCACACAAATCATTATGAAGATATCGAGTTAGGCCAGACTAAACAGGCAACGGATCGAGACAACGAAGGCGCCGGAAACCCGAGCGCTGCTCTGTGAACCGCTTCGCGTTCAAAGTACGAGGTGGAGAAAGAAAGAGCAATAGGTCGGCCCGAAGGAAAAAGGGAAGAACCTTCTTGCCCTCTCCCCTGCCAAGAGGCTGAGGTAGCATATTAGAAGAATAGCACCCCAGATGACTCCGAAACTTCTCCCACTACAATATCAAGGAGAAGGAGACCCAGAGGGCCTCACAGGGATTAACAAACGCCATTCGACTCTTGAACCCAGAGCCGAGTAGTCGCGAAAAACTCGAAGAAATTCAGCGCGTTCCGAAAAACAACAAGTATGTCAATCGCCAACATAAACTATCGCAGCACCTTCGCAAGGGCAGCATCAAACAAGGCTTGCGCGGTCTGCCGCAAGAGCCCGACCAAATGTGCAGGCTGGATCGACTGCTACCAGAGATTGGCACACTGGGCAGGAGGTTCCGACCTCAGCTCCTGCCCTTTCTGTGGGACTGAACGGCCGGGCAGCGAACAAATGAAGCACTCAACGTTGTGCCTAATAAGGTACGAAAAGGCGGCACTAAACGCCAAGGCTTCAGCACCAGCACCAGCACCGATACAGACGTCGATATCAGCTGAGGCGGCGGCCCCAACCGCCTTGCCGAAGTTGATAAAGGTGCCTCCGCCGGCGAAGATGACATCAGCGACGATGACACTCGCGGTGGAAAAGGTGAAGCGCGAGGTCTGGCCAACCTGCGGGAAAAAGGCGAGCGACCAGCACTGTGAGAAGTGCTACCTGGAGAGCTACCTCTCACACCGGAGGCCGGGGAGTAGTAACTGCACCCTCTGCGGCCAGAGCGTGGGCGACCAACCGGATCTCCACGCGGGCCACTGTGCGGAGGCTTTCGGTCGCCTCCTCGGCGCAAAGGAAGCCCCCGTCGCCCCTGCAGCTCCGAGAACCATCCGCGAGCCCGGCCCAACGACCTCGCAGGACGATGCGCCCGTGCAGACAACCCGACGGGACGGCGCGATGCAGACGACGACGTTCCGACGCCGTATAACTGTTGGCACCAAGGAGAGGGGTGTCCAAACTAAGTGGGACACCAAAGAAGAGAGGACTCAGACCGACCCGATCATGATCCAGGAGGGAGAGGAAGCTCCGTTCTTGATAGACTTTCGCAGGCTGAGCAAGATCATGATTCCCGCGGTGCGATCACGCATCCTGGGGCGCTGGCTCTCGCTCCAGCGAGAAATGGACCAGCTCCTCGGACCCGCGGAGGAGGATGCAACAGAGGAAGGCGATTTAATCGCCTGGGAAGAGCCGCCGGGCGAAACACCGCCCGCGACACCAGATTCCCCGGTGAACCTCGCAGATGCTCTGCAAGGTGAACCGGAGGTCGTGTCAGACCTGATCCGGTGGGATGCATCGCCGGGCAAAACTCCACCTGCGACCCCCCCGTTAGCCGAAACTAAGGAAGACGAGGACGCCGAGGCCATCTGAGGACACCGAGGACGCCAAGGCAACCCAAAAAGGACCAGGCTCACGAGGACGAGGCAGCTGGCGAAGCGCAAGGACAACCGAGCGACGAGCCAGCGGCGAAGTGACAACGAATTGAGTGAAGTGACCAAAACTAAAAAGTGTCGTATGTGTGCGTGGGTTATGAAAGAGCGCATGTGCGATGTATAAACCACGTAAATACCAATTGATCAAAAAATGCGGTCAGGGGTGAGCCAACCCTCCAGTGCCGATGTCACCGTCGGCTCGGCGCACCGAGACGATGGGGGCATCGACACCTAAGGGGGGAGGGATGTCACGAACGCCGCATGTATGTATACCAATGTCAATAATTGTTAATACCGCTTTTAGAAGAAAAAAGGAAGCATAGCTTCAATTCATCAGTTAAATACATTGTGACGGGTTTTGGTCCGCACTAATACTGTGGAAGGGGGGAACAATTAGAGACGGGGCGAGAAAGTCGGGGCCGATAGAATAGGTAAAACTTGATGTGTATATTTGTGAAGGGGGGGGTACATGTGTTGCGGTCGGGGGGGTGAGTCGACTTAAACTACGAAAGGTACGAAAGGGTTGTAGACTTTAACGGGGGCTGATCACGCCTCAGCCCTTAGCGTCACTTAATCCTAACTTATGGATACGCGCGCGGAGGGGGGGGGAGTGTGTAGGGTGACGGGGAGCGTGAGGTAGGAAGGGTCGGTATTGCGGGGGGGGGGGGGGGGGTGGTGTAGTGTGACGGGGAGTGTGAGGTAGAAGGGGTTGGTATTGCGAGGGGAGGAGCAGATCGGCTGTAGAATGCAGGCTAACCTGGTGTCGTCGGCGTGTGTGGGTAATGGTGTACGTGTAACGGTGTGAGTGTCGGTGTCTCTCTCGTTTTCTATCTCTCTCTCTCTCTCTCTCTCTCGCTCGCCCTCTTCGCTTCTCGTGAATTTCTCTCCTTTTTACTTGTTGCTGCTTCGCAGGCCGTGGTCGTAATGCTCGCTGGCGCTCGGCTCAGCCGAGCGTCGGTGGGCTTCGGTTACCTTCGGGTGTTTCCCGATGGGACGGGACTCACCCGTTCGGCTCTTCCCCGCGGGTTTGGGGTTTGTTGTGACTTGCACTCTAGGTGCAACGTCACAACTCCCCCCTCCCCACGCGGGGCGAGGCCTATAGGGTGAGCCGGCTTCGGTGGCGGGTTTTGTGGTCATTTCGTCTGTGTTTTCTGTGGTCGTCTGCTCCGATCTGTCGGGGTTAGGGGATGTGGGTCGGGTTGTATTTGCGGGGTGTGCGTTGGGTGTGGGGTTGTTGGTTGTCTTATATCTACTGATTCTATTCTTATATTATTTTGTACTAACTCGGGTGTTTTTCTTAATCTATTTGTACTTCAATTTTTGGTTTTGGTTCGGTGGCTCTCGTCGGTGTGGGTCTTGGTGAGTTTTTGCGTTGTTCCTTGTTCTTTGTGGCTCGTGGTTGCTTCTCCGTGGTTCTGCGTTGGAGTTGGAGGTTGTGTTCTGTTTCCTTGGCCTCCGTCTGTCGTTGTTCGTCCGTCGGTTTGGTGTTGTCAGTGTATTTAGTGTTTTCTGTTTTGTCCCTTTTTTTTTTTTTTTTGTATCGTATTGCGTCCCGTGTTGTGTGTGCGTCGTTGTTCGTCCGTCCGTTTGGTGTTGTCAGTTTGTCTAGTGTTTTCTGTTTTGTTCTTTTTTCTGTTTACGTATTGTTTTTCGTATTTTGTATCGTCTTGAGTCCCGTGTGGTGTGTGTGATTGGTTGGGGTGTTTGTGTATGTTCGTCTGTGTCGGTGAGTGAGGTGGTGTCGGTGTTATTGTCTGTGTCGTCGTCCGTCGTTTGTGTCTGTGGCGTGGTTGTGTGTGTTGTTTCGATGTGTATAACTGTCTATGCGGTGGAGGTGGTGGAGTCTGTGTCGGTGTCGGTGTCTGGTGTGTTTGAGGGTTGTGTTTTGTGTGGTGCTGTTTGATGTGTGGTGTGTGGTTGGTGTGTGGAGGTGCTGGCTTCTGTCTCGTCTGTGTTTGTATGTGATGTGCCCGTCTGGTCATGTATCTGTCTCTTTGTGCCCGTAGTTCGTCGTCCAGGGTGCTTGTCGCTTGTAGGTTAGCAATTATTGATATTATTTCTGGGGGTGGTCCTATGTGTTTTTTGTATGTCTGTCTTGTCTGCGTCGGTTCTATGCGTGTGTCTATGTTGGCGAATGTTTGTAGGGTCCTGTCTTCTGTTGTCTGTGGTCTCGTGAGTCTGGTACGTGTCCATAGAGCGGGTGATGTGGGGGGTGGTGTGTGTCGTGGTATTGGTGTCGATGTGGGGTGTGTGGTTGTGTGGGGTGTTTGTCTCCTGGTGGGTGGGTGTGTAGTCGTGTGCGTGGCTGTGGTTCGTGTGGTTTGGGTGACTGTTCGTGGGTGTGTGACAATTTGTGCTGGGTGATGTGTGTCTGTGTTAGTTTGTGTGCAGGTTTGTACGTGTGTGGGTATTTAGTGTCCCGGACCAGCCCGTTGCATTTTGGGCATTGCCTTGGTCCGGAGAGTGTAACTGTGTGTGTGGTCATGTGTGTGTGTGTTTGTGAGTGTTTCTGGGTGGCTGTGGGTGCAGTGGTTGTTATGTGTGATGTTGTCGTGGCGGTCTTTGTTACCTGTATGTGTGTGGTGGGCGTCGGTAGTAGAGTTCGTCGGGTCTCTGTCTGGTGTGTGCCGTCGCGTCCGTATCTGTGTGGGTGTGGGGCCTGTCCTGGTGTTTGTAGTAGTGGTGTTCTCTCTGTGTTTATATTTGGTGTCGCCGGTCCCGTCAGTCGCAGTATCATCAGGGCCGGTATTCTTGGTTGTGTGTTTTCCATGTTGTCTTTCTGTGGGGTGAATACACATGTTAGTTTATTTTCGAGATGTGTTATCGGGCGTGGTTCTTTTATTGCTTATTTGATTATGTATATAATTTTAGGTCTTCTATGTGACATTTTCCTATATTTTTACCGCTTTCTGTTGTCAATTCGTATATTGTGGGTGAGATTTTCTTAGTGATTATGTATGAACCTATGAATTTTTTACTTAGCTTTGCTGCCGTTCTTTCTGGCCCGGATGAGAGTGTATGGTTCTTTTTCAGTACTCTGTCTCCTTCCTTGAATTGAATGTCTCGTCTTCGTAGGTTGTAGTGGTGTGCTTGTTTTTCGTTTGCTTCTATTAAGTGCCTCTGTACTTCGTCTCTAAGTGTTTGTAGTCGTCTCAGGTGATCTGCCCATCTGTCTGTGTCTTGTAATTCTATTTCGTCGTCGTTCTCTAATTGATTTCTTAAACATTGTGTAGGATTTAATTCCCTTCCTAGGTTCAAAAAGGCTGGTGTGTGTTTAGTTGATGTGTGTGTACATGTATTGATTGCGAATTGTAAGTCTTGTAAGTGTATGTCCCATTCTGTGTGGTCGTTGTTTACGTAGGCTTGGATCATTGTTTTAGCGGTTCTGTTGACTCGTTCTACGGGGTTGGCTTGTGCGTGGTATGAAGGGATTGTTGCGTGTCTTATATTGAATTTTTGTGTCAGTTCGCGTATGAGTTTGTTTATGTATGGTGTGCCGTTATCTGTCAGTAGTATGTGTGGTGTACCCCATCGTGATATTACGTGTGAGTGGAATGTCTGTTCTACTGTTTTTGCGTTTGCTTTGCGTATCGGTATAATTTCCACCCATTTGGTGTATAGGTCTTCGAACACTATGATGTATTGGTTTTTTTGCTTTGATAGTGGGAGTGGGCCCATGATGTCTGAGGCTACTACTGTCCACGGTTCTTCAATTATTCTAGTACCCATTAGCCCTGCCGGTCGCGCTTGTGTTGTTTTTATTCTTTGGCATGTGTCACATTTTTTTATATAGTTTACTGTGTCTCTGTACATCCCTGGCCAATAATATTCTTTGGCTACTCTTTGGTATGTCTTTTCGATCCCTAAGTGGCCTGCTTGTGTTACGTCGTGATTTTCGTGTAGTATGTGTGTTATTTTGTCTTTGGGTATAACTAGTTTCCATGGGTTTGTGTCTGGTAGGAGGTTTGAGTGTAGGGGGTTAGGGCGGTGGAAGTATAGTTGATTGTTTCTGATTCGCCATGATTCGTTTTTCTCTGGGCGTGTTTGTACTTGTGTTTTCTTGTATGTGTACCATTTGCCTGTCGTGTCTTCTATTGTTTCTATGTGTTCTTCGTCTTCGTGTCGTCTTGAAAGTGCGTCTGGTACGTCGTGCATTGTACCTTTTCGGTGTGTAATGTCAAAGTCGTATTCTAATAGTTCTAGTGCCCATCGTGCAAGTCGGCCTGTAGGGTTTTTTAATTCTCTAAGCCACTTCAGTGCGTGGTGATCTGTAATAACTTTAAAATGGTATCCTTCCACGTATGGTCTGAATTTTTTTATGGACCAGAGTACCGCCAAACATTCTCTCTCTGTGGTCAAGTATTTACGTTCTTCCTCGCTTAGCGCGCGGCTAGCGTATGCTACTACATGCTCTTCGTCATCGAGAGATTGTGTTAGTAACGGCACCTATCCCTGTTCCGCTAGCGTCTGTTTGTAGTGTGAATGTTTGTGTGTAGTCTGGGCATGCGAGTGTGGGTGGTGATGTGAGTGCGTGTTTGATTGTGTTCATTGCGTTCTCTTGTTCTTCTCCCCAGTGCCATTTCTTGTCTTTTTTCAGTAGTCGTGTTAGTGGTTCTGTAATGTGTGCAAAGTTAGGTATAAAGCGTCTGTACCATGATGCCATGCCAATTAGTCTCCGTAATTGTTTTATTGTTTTTGGGCTTGGGTAGCTTTCTATGGGTTGTGTTTTGTCGGGGTCTATGTGTAGTCCGTGTCTGTCTACTATGTATCCGAGATATTTTACTTGTGCGCATCCGAATTCGCACTTCTCTGGGTTTATTGTTAGTCCCGCGTCTGTAATTCTTTTGAGTATTTGTTCTAGTCTTTGTAAGTGTTCGTCAAATGTTTGTGTTACTATTATTATGTCGTCTAAGTATGCGAATGCATATGGTTCGCATTCTGGGCCTATGAGTCTGTCTAGTAGTCTTTGGAATGTCGCCGGTGCGCCTGTCAGTCCGTACGGCATTCTTTTAAATTGAAATAAGCCCATTCCCGGGACTGTAAAGGCTGTTATGTGTTTGCTGTCTTCGTCGAGTGGTATTTGGAAGTATGCTTGGCTTAAGTCGATTTTTGATATGTACTGTGCTGTCCGTAGTTTGTCTAATATTGCTGTCATGTATGGTAGTGGGTATGCGTCTTTTTTTGATACTGAGTTTACTTTTCCCAAGTCTAAACAGAAGCGATATGTGTTATTTGGCTTTTTTATCATGACAATTTGGCTCGACCATTCACTTTCTGATGGTTCTATCACGTCTTCTCTCAGCATTTTGTCTATTTCTGTGTGGATGGCTTCTCTAATTTTTGGTGATACCATATAATATCTTTGTTTTATGGGTGCGTGTCCTTGTGTGTCTATTTTGTGTTTGATTAAGTGTGTTAGGCCGAGTTGGCCTGGTAGTGTTGAGATTTTCTGCTGTATTGTCGTCTGTAGTTGTGTGTGTTGTGATTGTGTGAGTTCTTGTATTCCTGCGCATACCTGTGGTTCGGTTTCTTTGTCGGTTTGTGTGTCGTCTGTTGTTTGTGCGTTTGTGGGTATGATTTTTTGATTTGTGATTTGTGTGTTCTGTGGGTTGTCTTTTGGGGGGGTGTTTTCCGGTGGTATTTTTGTGCTGGGTAGTGTTGGTGTTAGTGGTTTTTGTTTTATGGTTGTTTTTTCTGTGTTTTCGTGTCTTTCTGTTGTTTTCGGGTCCGTTTGTTGTTTCGTTGCTTCTAATTTTTCTGCTGCTTTTGCTTGTTTTGTTTGTGTTTGTGTTGATTGATGTCGTATTTTTCGTGTTTGATGTATTTGTATGTATTCTTTGAGTGGTGTTGGTAGTTCTTGTGGTCTGGCTTGCATGTGGTAGTGTGTCTGTGGGTCGTCTATAAGTGACCATGTGTTTTTTCCATAATTTATTTGTATTCCAAATCTCATTAAGCCGCTGTTCCCAATGATACATTGCGAGCCTAAGTTTGGTATTAATCCGAAATTAATTTTTTTTGTTATGTTGCCGAGGCGTATTGGGAGTGTTACTGCTCCTTCTATCGTCACCTGTGTTCCGTTTTCCATTGTAGCTGTTCTGTCGGGCGTGTCGTCTATTGGTGTGTCTGTGTTGTGTAGTATTTGTATTACTTCTGCGCCTAGGTATAAGTGTGTTGCGCCTGTGTCTATTAATGCGTTTAATTCGTGACCGTGTATTTCGATTCTGATGTGAAATCTACTTTCCGTTCTGTTGTTATCTGTTGTAGGTGCTACTGTCTCGGGTGTGTTTGTGTTGTTTGTGGGGCTGCCCTCCACCCTTGCTGGGTCAACCCTTACTCGTTTCCCTGGTTCTGTACCTGTGTGCATTGCCATCTGAAGTGTCCGGGTTGGTTGCAGTTAAAGCATCTGCGTGGTGTTGTGCCTGTGTTTGAGTTCGTTTGTGTTCGTTGCGGAGTGTGGTGTGGTGAGTTATACGTGATTGCGGGGTATCGAGTCTGTTGCGTGTTTTGGTTTGTTTGGTTTCGTCGTATGTTGTCTGTGAGTGCCGGTGGTATATTTGGTGTTGCGAGTAATGCTGGGCGGGGTTGTGTTTGTGCGTACTTGTATGGGATGTATTGTGTGTGGTGTGTTTGGTGTGTGTAGGTTTCTCGTGGGTGTGTGTAGTTATTTAATATTGTTTGTCTTGTGTTTTCCCATTCGATGTTTGCTTCCCATTCTTTCGCGGCTATTTCCAGTTGGTCGAAGTTCGCGAAGTCGTATGGTTTTATGTATGCCTTGTATTCTATTTTCATGTTTCTGTATGCCAAGTCTAATTGTGTTCGTGGGTGGTATGGTGGTTTTAGTTGTGATAGTAGTGTTCTAAATTGTGTTAGGAATTGTGTAATTTTTTGTGTTGGTCCTTGTACGTAGTTTTTGATTTTTTGTTCCAGTCTGTCCCTATGTTGTATGTCTTGAAATGCGTGTGTAATGTCTCTTTCGAATTCTTCCAGTGTTCGCTATTTGCCTCCATTTAATCTGTACCAGTTTTTTGCGTCACCTTCGAGTATCGGGCTGAGGTTGTTGATTAATTGTGTATCGTGTATTTCATAACCCGTTTGGTAGTCGCGGAGATTTTGTAAAAATTCGTCTATGTCTTCGTTTGTGTTTCCTGAGTATTTTATGTTCCATGTTTGTATTGTTTTCATTGCCATTGCTGGCTGATTCCAGTATGTACTGTTCGGGTTTGGTGTGTGGTTTAGGTGTGTCGTGTTTTGGTTGTTTGTGGGGTGTATTGACTGTGTGCTGTATATGTGTGGGTCTTCGTATTCGTTTCTGTCGCTTGGTAGTGCTCCGAGGTCTATCAGGTTTTGTATAAGTCGTGTGTTACGTGTGTTGGTGGCTAAAAATGTATCTGTTCCCGTGAAGTGTCGGTTCGTATGACTGGTTGTTACCGTGTTAGTTTGCGTGTGTGTAGGTGTTGGGATTGTATTGTATGTTTGTGTGGGATTTGTTGGTTCTGGGCTTTCTTGATGTTGGATTTGTGTACTATGTAAGTTGTGTGTATTCTCTATGATAGCTGCATCGATTATATTTATTGCGTTTGGTGAATTTATCGTATGTCGTCTATTTATTTCCTGTGTTTGGGTCGGCGTTTGATGGTCTTGTGTCGCGCGCGGCTCGCTTTGTGTCGAGTTGTTTTGGTTGCGTTCGGGTGTGTGTATGTCCATGTGTTCGCGCGCTAGGCCTCGCGGTTCTCTGTGTCCTTGGTCTGCCATTGTGTGTTTCGTGTTTGGTAGTGTATGTGTTCAACTGTCTTTATTCGAATTTTCGTGACTGTGTAGCTTTGTTTCGTGAGCCTATGTGTACTTTGTTAGCGTTTATTCTTATGTTTTGTCTCTTAATTGTTCGGATTTGGGGTAAAAATGTGGGTAATTTACGTTGGGCGCCAATTTGTGACGGGTTTTGAGTCCGCACTAATACTGTGGAAGGGGGGAACAATTATAGACGGGGCGAGAAAGTCGGGGCCGATAGAATAGGTGAAACTTGGTGTGTATATTTGTGAAGGGGGGGGGGGGGTTACATGCGTTGCGATCGGGGGGGGTGAGTCGACTCAAACTACGAAAGGTGCAAAAGGGTTGTAGACTTTAACGGGGGCTGATCACGCCTCAGCCCTTAGCGTCACTCAATCCTAACTTATAGATACGCGCGCGGAGGGGGGGGGGGGAGTGTGTAGGGTGACGGGGAGCGTGAGGTAGGAAGGGTCGGTATTGCGGGGGGGGGGGGGGGGGGGTGTAGTGTGACGGGGAGTGTGAGGTAGAAAGGGTTGGTATTGCGAGGGGAGGAGCAGATCGGCTGTAGAATGCAGGCTAACCTGGTGTCGTCGGCGTGTGTGGGTAATGGTGTACGTGTAACGGTGTGAGTGTCGGTGTCTCTCTCGTTTTCTCTCTCTCTCTTTCTCTCTCTCTCTCTCTCTCTCTCTCTCTCTCTCTCGCTCGCCCTCTTCACTTCTCGTGAATTTCTCTCCTTTTTACTTGTTGCTGCTTCGCAGGCCGTGGTCGTAATGCTCGCTGGCGCTCGGCTCAGCCGAGCGTCGGTGGGCTTCGGTTACCTTCGGGTGTTTCCCGATGGGACGGGACTCACCCGTTCGGCTCTTCCCCGCGGGTTTGGGGTTTGTTGTGACTTGCACTTCAGGTGCAACGTCACAATATATAATGTATTCATTATAAAACTGTTCGTGGCACGACCAAAGCGCAACGGCGTAGTTGACCGTCAGCTACGTCAGCGTCTCCGCGCCCGCCAGATCCCGGGTGTAATCAACACCGGGATGAGGCGAGCGCGAGATCACGCGCTTCGACGATGACCGTCGCGAGGCAAGCCTTTGTTCCAAAATTGTGAATTCAGCAAAAACCTCGCTCGCTGCCCGGCGCTCCAAGGGGTGTCGCACGAGCGAGCGAAGTCAGTCCCGTTAGAGACAGCTAAGAACGACCTCAACGGAACCCGGCTCCTTCGAAGTAACCGCGAATAGAGGTAGTAAGTCCCTTTCCGCCATCGATGATTAGAGGGTTAACACTCCAATCTATACCCGGTCGGATAGGCGTCTCGCGTCGCGGCATCAGTCCTCGAAGATTAGTATAAGTGCTAGAAGCTCGAGCCACGAACTCTGTAGAGACGTGTAGTAATAAGAATAGTGACAAGTGAGTGTAAAAGAGTGAGAGCCGTTTTTCGGATTTGTAATCAAAGAGTGAGTAGACAAAGGAGTTAATGAGAGTATTAGATGAAAACATTGTAAGCTTCCGCGTCTCAAATATTCACCTGCTGCTTTCGCTTGCTATTTGCATTTGATCCATTAAACATTGGGACTCATAATAAATATTATATTACTTAAATACCGAAATCCTACAATGCATTTTTCAAGGACCGTCCTGTAGAGGGCGATCACCTCCCTACCCACAGAAAAAATTAAATATAAACCTCTGCGGAAACCTGGAGGGTTTTGTCGTCGCGTGCGAAACCGCTCCGCACGTGACAGCTGCAGGTCTATCAGACTGCTATCAAAAGTTTGATAGATATAGGTGCCATAGCCCCTGCAGTTATGAAGAAGAACAATTTGTTTCGTCATATTTTCTAGTGGACAAGTATCGAGGCACCTGCTTTAGAATAAATTTACTGCTGGAAAGGAGTAGGAAACAAGATTAATACAAAGAATATATATGTCGGAGTATCACAAATCTTGTTTAATAATTCCATTCAAAATGTATTTAGTCTTTAAGAATAGAAGGATACTTCATTTGAAATTGAAATCTCGATGAGTCCACCGTATTAAGCGTCAAGCGTTATTAGCAAGCTATGAGTATAGTTAAATGACGAAATCTTAGCGACAAATAAATGGTTTGTTTATAACAAAGCTTGGACGAAATCGACAGTCACGGGTTAGCTAGCGAGCATACCGGACGTGTTCGGGATCGTCACGCTCAAATATGAATAATCCCCGCCAAAATGAACACTTTACATCTTTTTCGCCTTTCCGAGGCTTTACGCCGACATCAGAAGTGGGATCTGGATCTGTTAACCCATAGGGAGCAAGTGAGGATAATGAAGAAAAGTGGCAATTACTTCTTGAACAACAGAATCGTCATTTTCTCGCGTTATTACAAGTGATGAAAACTCCTTCAGTGAATGATAATAATAATGTGCGTCTACCGGAGTTTGATCCTGATAAACTGAAAGTGAACGCGAGATCATGGATATTAACCGCGGATATTTGTATGGCTGATCAACCATTGCAAAGTGCATCTTTGATGATTGTGCTGATTCATGCGATGAGGGGACAGGCTTCGGCATGGCTGTCTCGAGTATCATATGCCGTAATAACGTGGATTGAAATTAAAGAATTGTTCGTATCAAGGTATGATTGTCCGAAAACTTCTGCTGCATTCTCGATAAATTCATCCAGCAGTAAACCTAAAGAAGGTGAGTGTATTGCGTCATATAATGAATCGTTGATCAATCCATTGATGAATCAGTGGAAAAACTTGACCACTGAAGAGATAGCATTGTGATAGAGCTGGAACATTTGATATAAAACGTAACAGTTCTATATCCTCTCGTAGGGACTGTAACGTGGCATTTCGGTTAGGCCTGCCTATTACAAGGTACTCCCTGAACCCTGGGCGGAATCCAGGAATAAGGGTTTCGGAAATCGAGTCGCGAGATAATCATAGAGAGCGCCAGAACTGGAGTCACGCATCCGGGCTTCGACAGGGACGAAATAGCGAATTACGAATACGATATTGCAGGCTTTTGTTTTTATCTTTTTTTTTCGAGTACACCGGCCACAAGCCAGCGACCAACTCTGACGCCGAAGATATTTCGAGGCTGAGCGAAACCGCGGAGATCTCGCGGGAAGGATACCGAGGCTGCGGAGGGAGAGACAACGCAGATCCCTGCAGCGCGAGAATCCAGGGCGGACGCGATTCCCGCTAGCGGCCGGCGCGCCGCAGCCTCCCCGCTCACACCGTCTACGCCCAACCGAGGAAACCGCGAGAGACCAGCTAGCGACGAGGGAGCACCACCCCGCCTAACTTCCGGACCCCGTAGAGCTGCGCAGAAGACGACATCGCGATCTAGCCTCAAGTTCTGCGCCGCGTAGCGACGACAGGTGCGCGTCAAGTTGCGCAATCTCCAAAATCGATGACAAATGATCGATTGTTGCGCATTCTTAGGGTGATGACGTCACTAAGGATTAGCGTGACGAGATCGGCGTTGCGGCCGATCGGCCATCTGAGATCGCTCTAGTTCTGGCGATCAAACACCGTGGTGTCATCCGTCAAGCTTTGCGTAGAAATTGAGTTTCGAGTTTTCTTTTTTTTGTTGCTACGTGCAAAGATTTTGGGTGTCGTTGCGGGGAATTGAGTTAAGTTTGGTTCTCATCTTCTTTGGTTGCGGGGAACGGAATCTTGGGTGTTGCGAGGAAAAATGGCCAGCCACCGTCACGAGGGAGTCAGTGCATTCGTAAGCTGGATGTGGAGCGGTAAGCGTTGCTGATATCCTTGCGATCGAATTTCGAGAATAATTGAGCGAGGGCTTGTCCGAGAAAGGATAGCCGTTTGTAATTTTTGTGTCGAAAAATCCTCGAAATTCGTTAGCCAATTATTTCGTTTGGTGACCGTAGCCTGAGTTACGCGTAATAAATTAGAGCCAATTTCGAGGGATCGAGAAGGTCGAGTCGAGCCACGTGTTTGAGACGAGGCACTAGTGTCTCGAATTGAGTGCACCCAATTCCGTTGCACGGGGCCACGTCGAGTCCATTAAAATAAAGTGTCACCGTTCGGGTGGGTCGCGAATCGTCAAAGGGGGAGCGTTCAAACTCGCGAACCACGCTAAGACTTCGCGGAGAAGGTTGAACTCGGATACGTAGTTTTAAGTATAGTCCAGTCAATATATACATTTGGAAATGAAAATGAACCGAGAAAGCCAAATTTTGGATATTACGTGGGGGGCGGCTGGAAAAGCTTAAGTTCAAATTGTCGACCAAAATAACCTTCTGCGTTTTTCGCCATCTTGAAAAAAGAGTTAAATTTAGTTTTTTGATCATAACTCGGTTCCCCGTTGAGATACAAAATTTTTTTATGAAACACCTTTTTGTTGCTCTCTGCACTATCTACAATTAAGGTCCTATACATTTTTCACGTATCGATCGTCGTTATCGAGATATCGATAAAAAAAACCATAAATTTGGGGAGAAAAAATTGTTTTTCGCTATTTCCTGTTTTCTCGTCCAAATGATAACTGTTATTTTTTCTCAAATTCGGATAGATTTATTAAATTCAAATTGCTTCATTTAAATTCAGGTATTTGGAAATTTTTTCTTCTTGATTTAAAATTACTTTTTTATTTGAATTTGATTATTTTTCTCTCTAAACATAAAATTTTGGCACGAATCTAAAGTTATTCAAAGTAACTTGACTTATTACAACTCTGCCTAATTCAGTAATATCTCAAATAATTCTCATGATTTCAGTTATCATTTTTAGTGGTTCAGTGAATTCTCATTTATTCAGTTATTTTGTGTTAACTCAGGTGAATTGTAATTGATTTACAAACCTATTGACACGTCAATTCAGCGAGTTGTTGTTTCCTCGCATTATTGAAAAATCGGATGTCGATGATGAATTTCAAACTAGTGGAAAAGTTATGTTGCAAAGACACAAAAAATGTTCGGAAAGCATAATTCAGATTGATTGAATGATTAATTATGAACCCTAACGGCATATCAACCATCTGAAATCTCTAGTTTTATGCATACATCGATGATTGGAAGTGTTTTATAACATTAAATCTCAAATCCGCTGATTTATTTCGAGATTTATTTTTATTTTCACTCGTAGATGTGTGTTTCGTAGTATTGTGTAGCTGGGCATTTGCTTATTTTCACACACACGAGTGTGCGTCCGTGGGTGTGCGGCCGGCAGCGTGTGCCGCGGCAACAATACCGAGGTCAGCGCTCGAGAAGGGGTACAACAGCGAGTGAGGGGAGGTGCTGATATTTACTTTGTAATCGAATAATAATAATTCACCCAGACGAACGAAACAGCAATTTCCGTGGCGGCAAATCCACATGAAATGGTGCACTCTGATTGGCATAACGATATCGCTTATAATTCAAAAACTATGCGTCGGACGACCTTCCGGTAAAGAAATTCTCGGTTGCATTTCAGTCAGGTATCACGCTGGCTGGTCCGTGTCCCTCAATTTAGGGACACCCTGTATATAATCGTTGCGTAATTTTCGCATGACAGCATTATCAACAATAATGGCGCATATTGCACGTTTTGAATCACGTGTTCAACGTCTTGCTTACACTACTGAAATTGTCACAAGAAATCAACTCGATAACGAGTTGAAAGCTATGTCATTTCTTAAACGAAGATCTGCAGATAGTCAAAATGAACGAAATGAGGGATCCGAGTCCAAACGATTCAAGTTTACGCCTTTATCTCCCGGAATCAAATGTTTTCTATGCGGAGAAATGGGCCAAAAAGCATCAACGTGTCGGTCAAGGAAGGAAAATCATGAAAGGGAGAGACAAATTGGTATTCAAAAGGAATTGCGGAAGAAAAATTCTCCAGTTCGATCTTCAGATTCCATCAAGGGTTTCAAATGTCAGAAGATTGGTCATTATGCTTCGCGCTGTCTTGAGAAAGCTGCAAAGGAAGGATTGAAAAACGGTAATGGCAAAGTTAAAGAGCGCCGTGTTGACATTTGTGTAATTAACACGCCTGCTGGAGTTTCACAACAAGCCGGTGAGCGATTTTCATTTTACTATGACTCAGGATCTCAATGTTCTCTCATCAAGGAGTAAATTTCTTGCAAAATTCGTGAAAAGAGATCAAATAATGTTGTTACTCTGACTGGTATTGGGCAAACAAGCGTTAATAGCACTTTGCAAATTTTTTCGACTGTCAGCATTGACGATATTACTATTGAAATACTTTTTCATGTTCTGCTTGATCGATATTTACGTCACGACGTTATGATAGGTGCGAAAATCTTAAGTCAGGGTTTATCTGTACTAATGATAGTTGACGCATTGAAGTTAACCAAAACACATGCTGTAAATACGTGTAATGTAACGGTTCATGAGTTCAACCTTGACAGTGTGGACACCGATATTCCTTTGGAATTTAAATCAAAATTAGTATCAATTTTGAACAAATTCAAGAATCAATTTGTGTGTGGTACTCCAAAAGGTCGTGCGGATGTTGAACCCGTAAAAATCCTCTTCAAAGACCCAAATAAAACAGTTTATCGTCGCCCATACAGGTTGAGTGAAGAAGAACGGAAAATTGTTCGTGATAAAATAAATGAACTTTTGAACGCTAAAGTAATTTGTCTCAGCTCTTCTCCTTTCGCAAGTCCTATCCTTCTTGTCAAGAAAAAGGATGGTTCAGACCGAATGTGCATCGATTACAGGGAGTTGAATGACAACACCGTTCCAGAAAGATTTGCGTTGCCCCTAATTTCTGATCAAATTAACAGACTCCATGGATGTTGTTATTTTACGACCCCAGACATGGCCAGTGGATATCATCAGCTGCCGATACATCCTGATTTAATAGGAAAGACAGCATTCATCACCTCAGAAGGACACTTTGAGTATCTCGCTTTACCTTTCGGTCTTCGTAACGCTCCTGCGGCTTTCCAACGTGCAGTGATAACAGCTCTGGGTGAACTTGCTAACACGTATGTGGTAGTCTACATGGATGATATTCTTGTTGTTGAAACACAAGATGTAAAAGAATCTTTAAACCGAGTGGAGAACGTTTAAAGCACACTCACAAAGGCAGGTTTCTCTTTGAACATCAAGAAGTGTTCCTTCATGAAACAAAAGGTGGAATATCTAGGCTATGAAGTAAGTCGAGGTGAAGTTAGACCGAATCCTCGAAAGATCGAGGCCCTGGTAGCTCTGGGGCCCTGGGACCTCCTCCATAGACCGTATCCCAATTACGGCAGTTCATAGGGTTGGCGTCTTCTTTTCGTCAATTTCTGCCTAAGTTCTCCCAAATTTTGACGCCACTTTTTGTCCTAACAAGTTCTACAAAGAAAAATCTGAATTGAAAACCTGATCACGAGGCTATACGACAGAAAATTATCACTTCTTTGACCAACGAACCAGTACTAACAATATACAACCCTGAGAGTCCAACTGAGTTACACACGGACGCAAGTTCTATTCGCTGTGAGCCTCGCTCGTGCCGCCACCTAGCGATTTCAAAAGCTAAACAGCCGGTGTGTTAATTTACATTAGAGGCATACTGATAAATATCCAAATCAGCAAAATATTATCAAATAAGTGATATTTCCATTGTAACAGTGAAGTGAAAAGTTGAAAATAATAACGAGTTGAAACTCCAGTAGTATGTAGCAATATAATATTAATAAATACACAATGAAAACCACTACCTTTTACGAATAAAGGTTTTTATTATTCTGCTTGATAGTTTTTGTTTTATTAGAAAAAATTGGTGGCTGTAAATTTACTAAGACGCAGATAACATGAATAATATTATCGATGCAAAAGAACAAATGTTCTGGAATTTTATACAAAATTTGATATGTTTTAAGTCGTTGCATAATTCTTTCTACATGAATTCGAACTCTTGCGATGTTGTAAGTCAGATCTGTTTCTTCTTCCGAAAATTCTGATTTTTTTTCCAAAAATGGTGGCATAATAAGAAATACTTGTTTACCACTTGCATCAATGATAGATCTGATTTCAGGAAAACCTTTATCTGCTAAAACCACATCACCATCTTTCAATGAATCTACGAAATTCGATTCAATAGTTAATTGGGAATCACCTTTTCTACCGCCAGCAACTTTCGATTTGAAACAGATGAACCCAGATGGTGTGATTCCAATCAGTACTTTTGCTGTAAAACCTTTCTTATAATGAGAGTAACAGTAAATACGGTCGTCAACACTTGACGGAACATCTATCTTGAATTCAGTGCAGTCTATGATAACCCGAGTATTAGAGTACTGAGGTTTAAAACATTCCGGCATAGTTTTCTGTACGGCAGCTCTACTTGGCCAAAACACTAAATTTGCAGTTGACGAACTCAAATATTGTAAAGTTGAAAAGAATATCTTGGAGATAGTTGACCGATGTAAACCAAAGAAAATTGCTATGGCTGAAAATGTCAGTCCAGTTTTCATTTTCACTAAAAAAATTAAAAGCCTCTGTTCTCTTGTTATTGTAGATCTTTCCGATGGGTTTTCAGTTTTAGATAATAAAAAATTAAAGTTCTGGAAGTTCACTCCAGCAATACCTAATAAATCTTCATCGGTCTTAATAGATGGAAAACCACAGAAACTAGGCTGTTTCCTATTTTGTTCAACTACAGCCTCGTTAAAACCAACCGACTTATCTACTCTATCTGTTAACGATGTGCCGCATTGTACCTCTTCATCTTTCATTTTTTTCCTGTTCACAATAGTTGTGAGAGTGGCAATTTTCGGTATTTCAGTTTGAACTTCAGCATCGCACTAGTTAGTCATGTAAATATATCTGTTACAAGTGAAAGTTTTTGTTTGTTCGATACCAGCAGAACTTACAAAATCTACTTGACACTCTTGATCACTTTTTAAAATTACTTCGGCACTGCTTATATCCATAGGTTCACGTCCACTATTATTGACAACATTGTTGGAGTCGTCATTGACTTGATTTCCAGTATCACAATTCACTCCGATGTTATGCTTGTGAAGAGTCTTTCTTCGGTTCATGAGTGGATTGTACCTATAATTAATAGATATATGTTATTATGTAAATATCGATGTATATATTATTCAATTTTATAATTATTTTTTTACTTCTCATACATTTACCTGCTCAAAACAGCTCTTTCATTTACTTGCTTTGCATGATAAACTGAAGGGAATAGAGTTGGCGCGTAGCTTGGACTCGCAGGATCATCTGATTTTTTCTTGCCAATGAAATGAGCATTACATATTACATGATGAGTTTTTGGAGTCCACTTTGAACCATCAGGACTGTAAAAAACAATAATACTTATATATTTATATAGTGTTTCATGCAGATAGCATAACAGTTCACCTATTGATATAGTTGGCTTGATTTTAGAAATATAGAAAACTAAGGCGTCGAAAGTAAAGTTATGTTACTTACTTTTTTCTTTTCACAGCAGCAATCCATTTTTGCCTTTGAACTATTTTATGTGATGCAGTTGGAAACTTGTAAAATATACAATCACTAGTTTTACTGTTATTTTTGCAGTTAACAGCACAACAAGTGTAATTCCACATACCGTCTATTGTTTCTCATACAAAATGCTATCACAACACACGCTGGCTCAACTCACTACTCGCCACCCCGCGCGCTGCGATCGTTTCGCAGCTCCCCTCCAAGCGGCGGCTCACAGCGAATAGGCTATGGGGCAATTCTTATGCAGAAGAAGGAAGGCAAGCTTCGAGCAGTGGCTTATTTCAGCAAACGCACTACGACTGCAGAATCAAAATATCACTCATACGAGTTAGAGACGCTTGCAGTTGTTAATTCGGTGAAACCTTTCAGACATTACCTACATGGCTGTAAATTTACCGTAATAACAGACTGCAGTTCGTTAGTAGCGTCACGAAAGAAATTGGATCTCACACCACGAGTTCATAGGTGGTGGGCCTTCTTGCAGGCATTGGATTTTGACATTGTTCATAGAGACGGAAAGTGCATGAGTCATGCTGATTTCTTCTCTAGAAATCCTTTGCCTGAAGCTCCTCGCAAGACCTTCAATAAAGTCGAGCAAAAGGAAGTTTATACCACAGATCTTTCTGGAAATTGGTTGTCTGCTGAGCAGCAGCGGGACTCTGAAATTTCTAAGCTAATAAGTGATTCAAATGAGAACCGAGTAGACAAGGAAATGTGTAAAACCTTGGAGATCCGATCGGGCATTTTGTATCGAAAGATTCAACGTAATGGAAGATCACCGTGGTTGCCCATTTTACCTCGAGCTCTTAGATAGTCAGTCATCCATACCGCACACGAATCCTTGATGCATCTTGGATGGGAGAAAACTTTAGAAAAGTTGTATGATCTCTATTGGTTTGAAAAAATGTTCAAATCTACCAGAAAATTTGTGGATAATTGCGTCACTTGTGAAATCACTAAATCTCAATCAGGAAAAATTTAAGCAGAATTGCACCCGATTCCAAAGATTGCCATACCATGGCATACAATACATATCGACGTAACTGGCAAGCTCAGTGATAAAAGCGACAAGAAAGAGTATGTTTTTGTAATGATTGATGTGTTTACAAAATTTGTAATTTTACGTCACGCACTTCGTATTGACACAGTAAGCAGTATCAAAGCCTTGTCATATTGTGTATTTTTGTTTGGAGCTCTTATTAGGGTGATTTGCGATCAAGGACGTTGTTTTGCGAGTACAGATTTCTGGGAATTTTGTGAATCTCACAAAATTAACCGACATCTAATAGCAACTGGAAGTTCTCGTGCGAATGGACAAGTTAAACGAGTAATGAGTACACTCAGAAATACGCTGACAGCTGTCGAAACAAGTAAAGAACGATCATGGCAGGATGCATTATCTGATGTTCAATTAGCTCTGAACTGTACTGTCAATCGAGTCACTAAATCCAGTCCATTTGAACTTTTAATGAGCAAGGTAGCTAGGCCATTAAAATTGATGCTTGCAGATGATACTGAATCGCAAATTGACTTAGACGAGGTCCGAAGTTTGGCTGTAGCAAATATGGACAAAAACGCCGGGTATGACAAAACTAGATTCGATCGGACAAAAGCAAACGTTGACAAATTCGTGATTGGAGATTTTGTATTGCTTCAAAATGAAGAATGCAATCAAACGAAGCTCGACCCTAAGTATAAAGAACCGTTTAAAGTAGTCAATGTGCTTGACGGAGACAGATACGTTCTCACAGCCCTTGATTCGAATAGAAGATACAAATACTCTCATGATCGATTAAGAAAAATGCCCGATACCAGCATTCAAGTTGACATTGAAGATCAAGACTCCTTGCTGGGTGAATCTGATGAAATTTCAAGTGTGTATACAGTCTTAGAATCTTATAATTGACGGTATATAGTACAGGCTTTTCTGATTAGAAGTATCAACAAGAGGTTGAATCTGTAATATTTTATCCAACTCTGGAATACGCGTAATGAAACTGAATTTAAAAGAGTGCGCCGTGGTTAAGGCATGATAAATGAGTACCTGTCACTGGAAGGAAGTGACAGAGGTATTGTGTACCCTGTTACCGGTTAAGAGCGGGAGGTCTCATCACTGGATTAAAGTGCTCTGAGTTCTTATGAGAAACTGAGTGTAAGAATGTTTCTCACTTGAATGGCCTGAACTATGTTATTAACTTCAGAATACACAGTTTTCCTATTTGAATTTGAATCGGAAGGCCAGGGTGGCCGAGGCGAATAATTATTGATATTTTTTTTTGTTTTTATTTTCTTTTGCAGATGAATCACACGAGGACGTGTGATAGATCAGAATGGCCGTGTCGGAGTATCTCAAATCTTGTTTAACAATTCCATTCAAAATGTATTTAGTCTTTACGAATAAAAGGATATTTCATTTGAAATTAAACTCTCGATGAGTCCACCGTATCAAGCGTCAAGCGTTATTAGCAAGCTATGAGTATAGTTGAATGACGGAATCTTAGCGACAAACAAATGGTTTGTGTATAACAAAGCTTGGACGAAATCGACAGTCACGGGTTAGCTAGCGAGCATACCGGACGTGTTCGGGATCGTCACGCTCAAATATGAATAATCCACGCCAAAATGAACACTTAACATCTTTTCCACCTTTCCGAGGCTTTACGCCGACATATATATATTTGGTTATATTTGTAATGATAGAAAAACTTAAGTACTGAACGCGTCTGCACAGAACGGCTGTTCGCTTACGACTAACTCTCCCCTCATACGCAGCATGGACGCTTGCTACGGCACAAAGCTTTTTTCGGCTATCTCCGTAATCGCTCGAATACTCTCGTTGCGTGCATCAAACTCGAAGACTCGTCTCAACACTTCCGCCGTCTGAGTGTTTGATGCTGAGTCCGAGATTGGTGTACAACTCGATAAATCGATTCTTCGGAAGCGCCTTCGTAAATATATCTGTCAACTGAGACTCGGTTGGAACGAACAGAACGTTGATCTCGCTACTCTACTCTCTCACGTATACGATGAAATTTGATATCGATGTGTCTTGTTCTTTTGTGAAATTCAGGGTTGCGAATCAACCGAATCGCGCTTTGGTTGTCAACATAAAGCGTCGTTGGCTTATCGCACCTCTGTACTATCCCACTCAACAGTGTGCGAAGCCACACAGCTTCCTTTGCCGCAGTTGACGCTGCAACTGACTCCGATTCAGTCGGGCTCATTGATACAAGCTTTTGTCGCTGCGACGACCATGTTACGATTCCACCCGCTATGCAAAATGCGTATCCCGTCATTGAGCTACGTGTCGCAACATCGCTAGTGAAATCCGCGTCTGAGTACCCTATCAGCTCAGTTTTCGACCCACTCGCGCGATATTCGATACCCGTGCTAACTGTTTCGATTAGATACGAAACTATGCGTTTTACTGCGAGTCAGTGACTCTCATTGTGCTTGTCAAGAAACTTGCTTACAGCATTGATTGAATACGCAAGATCTGGACGCGTTACCACCCCGAGAAACATTATCGACCCGACCGCTTCACGATATGGTGCAGAGTGTTTTTCACTCTCGTCTTCAACCGGATACAACACCGTGTGAGGATCCGCCGACACGGAAACCCCTTTTGCCTGACTCATCCCGAATCGTTCGATGACTTTCTTTGCGTACGCCGACTGGTGAACGAACATCGACTTGCTTACTCGAACACGACAGATTTGCATCCCGACAAACGAACTACAATCCCCGAGAGTTATTTCGAACGCTTTGCGCAGATCGCTTGTTATACTGCATATTGTCTCTAGTGACTTCGACGCCACAATACCGTCGTTGAAGAACAGTGCGAGGTAGACCTCGTGTCCACCATAGCTGCCAAAAAATATGCACTTTTCGCGTCTGTTTCTTCGAGATTGAAATGCATCAAAAAATTCGCGAATTTTAGATTCCAACAACGTGGTGCTTGTTTGAGCCCGTATAGTGATTTCCGGAGCTGGCATACCACACCTCCTGGACGCTTCGCTTCCTCGCTGTCATGAAGTCCCACCAGAACTCCCATTCGTATCTCCTCATCTAAGACACCGTGAAGAAATGCAGTGCGAACATCGAACTGCACAATTTCAAGATCTTCCTGCGTAATGACAGCTAAAAGTACCCTCAGTGAGTCATATCTCACTGCCGGTGAGAACGTCTCTAAGTAGTCTACGCCATGTCGCTGCATGAATCCTCTGGCACACAGACGTGCTTTGAACCTTGCCACGTTTCCTTCTGTGTCATGTCTCGCATGATCTTAAACACCCATTTCGAGTTAATCGTTTTCCCTCCTGGGACTCTTGGGACAATTTTCCAAGTCTCGTTCTTCTCATGTGACTGAAGCTCGTCTACAATTGCTTCCGCCCATTGTGCAGCCTCCTGGCTCAATATCGCCTCTTCGTACGTCGTTGGAACACTGTACTCTACAAAGCACAACGCGTATCTCGCCGGCGGACGCAACGACTTGCGATTTCGCAATTACCTTGGCGTTACTGCTTCCCGTCCTTGGATTCTCTCAACCTCGTCCACGACCTCGATAACTCTCTCCGGTGCCCAAATCACTCCCGCTTCTTTGGTTACCATATTGTTGGCACCTGCATTGCCAGCAACGACTCCGTTCCCGTTCTCGTCATCCTCGTCGTCGCTCTCGTTCGTCAAGGGCAAAGTGAGCTCGACCTCCGTCGCAGTCGCCCTTGGACTCGTACCTCGCTTGTTAAACGTCACGTGCCTGGAAACGGAGACCGGAAACACCGTAGGATCGTACAACCTGTAATTCGCCGATTCGTTGTCATATCCGACCAGGATAAGCTTTCTAACTCGAGCGTCGAGCTTCGTTGTCTTCTGTTTTGGCACATATGCGTATGCATCCGATCCGAACACTCGCATATGCAGAAGATTTGGCTTCCTTTCGGTCCATTGTTCGTACGGGGTACGGTTTCCGCCCACTCTCGAGTGTCCAGTCCTGTTGAGAGTGTACACGGCCGTTGCCATTGCTTCTGCCCACAGATGCGCCGGTAGTTGCTTTGCCTGCAACATCGTTCTCGCTGCCTCGACAATCGTACGATTATCTCTCTCGGATTTGCCATTTTGTTCCGGCGTGTATGGCACCGTAGTTTTCGACGTGTGCCTTTCTTTTTCATGTAGGCTTTCATCCTCTCGTTGCAAAACTCAGTCCCGCTGTCTGTATGCAACGTCTTCATAGTGCGTCCAAATTTGTTATTTAGCAGACGCTCGAAGTCTATGAACCGATCGTATACGTCAGATTTGTAACGAATGAAGCACACGAAACGAAAGCTCGTAGCATCATTCTTAAATATCACGTAATAACGCGCACCTCTGATCGAATGAACTGGCAGCGGACCACACACGTCACTGTGTATGTACTCTACCGGCTTGCTCGACGTCCTGTTGACTTCTTTTCGGAAAGGAAGTTTGTGAAGCTTGCCAAACTGACAGGCTTCAAAGAAGAACTCTTCAGCGTTCTTCATATTCACTCCTTTGACCAACTTACGACACACCAATTCGACAAGCGCCCGCTTGTAAATATGACTGAGCCTCTCATGTCACATTTTCAGATCGAATGCTGTCAAGTTAACTTCACGCTTTTGCTTCGGCCTTCGGGAAAACGTTCAGAACCAACAGTTTGACTGCTTCAGTCCTGTTGCCTCGACCACACCTCCACGCAGCACCTCGACGGCCCCAATTTCGAAATTGACTCGAAAACCCTTGTCCATACGAGCACCCACCGAGAGTAAATTTCGTTTCACACGAAGAACCAGTAGTACGTTCTCGATAACAGAGCTCTCCCATCTGCCGTCCACGAGCTTTTCGATGCGAACATTACCGACGCCCGCTACTTCACACTCGCAACATGCTCAGATGCTCCGCTGTCAGTAATCCAGACTTTACTTTCATCAGCATGCTGTAACTGACGAATCTGCTCGACTGACGGTAGCTCTCGCTTCGCATCTGTTACCGGCACTTCGTTTCTCTTAACACCCGACTCGACCACGAACGAGCACCCACTACTTGACTGGCCTCTACCACTGTCATTGTTCCTACGCGGCTTCTTCGGTTAATCGAATTCTTTCGCGTAGTGACCCATTTCGTGACATTTCCAACACTCTATGTATTTCTTGGGCTTTTTCTTACGCACTTCTCTCAATTTCGCGTAACTCTTTGTCCCACAGTCCGACGTCACCGCCAGCACACTCGCTGACTCACCGTCTCCTGCGAGATTCGAATCTTCGTCGATTAACCATTCCAGCAAATATGTCACGGTCTGTCGCTCGGGATTCACACTTGCCCACGCGGTCTTGAACATACCGTACTTTGCCGTGAAACTCGAAAGAATTTTCGCGATAATCGCTCCATCTGATTTTGGCTCTCTGAGATCTTTCAGCCTACTGGCCATATTTTGAACTGCAGTAACGTGTTGAACTACCGAGTCTGTTGGTCCTATCTTGTAAGAATACAATTCTTCTTTAAGTGCCCCGACGTTCGACGCAGACTTCTGCTCGTGCATCGCACCCAGCTTGTCGCACACACCAACACACAGTCCACTTGTACATCCTCCATCGCTGACGTGATAACCGCCGTCGCCTTCGCGTCGTCTTTGAGCCACTGCTTCATACGACCAGCGTTGACACCTTCTTCGTTCTCCAGGACCTCTCTCTTTCCGTTAATCACGTCGAAAATCTCCTTGGCTTTCAGCACCACTGTGATTTTATATTTCCACGCTTGGAAATTCTTCCCGTCAAACCCTGTTAAACTTTAAATGGAGGGATAAAAAGGATGCCCGGAGATGAAGGTGAGACACATCTGTATCTTTATATATATTGTAACCAATATATATAATTTTGAGGGTAATAACGATATAACGATAATTGGTTACCCTACGGCGCAGTCACTAACCTGAATGATTAGATAGAGAGAGATACTAAGAGAGAAAGATACGATCGTTGGGCGCCAGACGCACATGCGTCAAAAATAGATAATTAGACAAAAAGATAAAGGTAAAGGTAAAGGTAATAGATAAAGGTAAGGTCAGGTTCTACGACGGTTTTGCACAGTTCGCTCAGAGAGACAAGATAATGGTAGAGGGGCGGAGTCGAATCCAATAGATAAAATTAGAAACAGGTGAAGCAGGAATAATATCAAATATATTAAACAAGAAGCGATAAGTTTACTGACAAGCAAGTAGCTGAAGAGTTTGCGATACAGGTACGATATATGCGATAATTAACAATAGTTACAGCCAGAGAAAGGTTAAGCGAGAGAGTTAACAATTAACGGAACGTTTTCCGAATAAGCGGGAAATATGCGCAAGCTCGCGATACTAAAAGGTAATGATTAACACGGTTTTATGATAGATGGGCAGAACAGAAAAAGATATACTGTACTCAAATTAAGCGGTAAGCAAATAAATCATAAAATCAGAGAAGCAATTATGAACACATGCGAAATACAATAATTGTAATAGTTATCACATTACCAGAATAATCAGAAATAGGCAGACAGGGAATTATGAATTACAAGGTAAATTCAAGCGACAGGTCAAATAGAAAATTAGCATAAAATATAGAGAATAAAGATAATACGTAGTCTATAGTTTGCGGTAAGTGCGAGAGAAAGATAGGTAATATTCGGTACGATAAAAAAGCAATTCAAGATAAGACAAACAATATTCAAGATAATTAATAGGCAACGTACGGCAAACCAAATAGACTACGGACAACTACGATCAGCGATATAAGCGAAGAAATTAGTGAAAAAGTTGTTATGCGATACGGCACAATACTCCAATGTCAAATGAACGACGAACGGGACCGCGCAGCGATATAAGATCGCTCCCGCGGTACTCTCACTAAGATACGATAATCAACGATAATAGGTAAAGAGACAGATAGAAACTAATCAGAGAAAATATAACAAAATAGCAATGCTCAATAGCTAAGATAAGAATTGATCCTTCAACGGAACGCGCTGCTAGACAGCGATATTAGACATTCAAATATTCTAAAAGAGAAAGATAATAAGATAAACAATAGTCACTACAATGCGTAAGTAATAATCAACCAGTCGCGAAGTTACTTGCAATAAGACAGAGAAAGGGACAAGATAAGAGATAAGAGAAAATAAGATACGAGCCCAGGTGGCTCAAGCAGACCAACTGCAAGGTAAAGAGAAAAGATACGAGCCCAATTGGCTCAAGCAGACCAACTGCAAGGTAAAGAGAGAAAGAGATAAAGGTAAAGGTACGATATATTGCAAGTAATCTCGTGGCTTCACAAAATAGAAAAGGAACCTCACTTACGTGAAAGAAGATATAACAGGTGCGAGAGAATGCGATACGATAGCGAGAAACTAATCACAGTGATAGCGGTAATGATACTAGATATGACAAAAGCAAGAAACTAAATGCAGTGATAGCAGTAGTGGCACTAGATATAACAATAGCACGTCTTTGCGATTCAGCAACTGAACGTAGAGTGACGAGATGAGCGATGATCCTGATTTTCGTCGAGCTGCTGTCACGTGATTCTTCCTAAAATTTGCGGTATTCTAATTGGACCAGCAGGTCGCGTGGCCTGGTCCACGGGTAGGCGGCGATAATCCCTCGCCGCTTGTTCTTCTTTTCCCTCGACGACAGGTATCGAGGTATCGGGACGTCGGAAGGTGGTTAGCGATGTTTTCCTGCCGCTATGCGGTATCGTTGGTGAGAAGGGGGTGGGGTCGTACTGCTCAGGTATTGCGATATTGAGGCGTGCGGCAATGTTACGTCACCGGTCTCCTGGACTTGCGACAGACTGTAACTCACTCCTTGCTTTACTGGTACTCCCCGTTGTAGCTATTTCGTCGGCGCTGCATCCCGGCCCTCGCTCATCGAAGCCCTCATGCCGGAACGATCTGGTGGTGATGGCCCTCAACCCGGATCCCCACACTAGATCCACCAGATCCACGTGGTCAGCATACCATTAGCCTATTCCACGCCGCAGTCCTTCGATAAGACGGTTCGTGAAGAGAAAACCGTCTTCTATTGGATAGTCAACGACTTAGTAGATGTTAGGGTCGGTTCAGCTCCAGGCTGATAAGTATCGTCGACGGGAGGCTTTCTTGTGTTTTTGACGCACAGCCCTGTACGCCGCCTGACGATGCATCCGAGCGGTAGAAGCATTCGTTCGTGGTTCGGCTCCTGGCCGATAAGTCTCAAATAGTTGGAGGTGCTGTTTGTGCATCACGCACGACCCTGTTCGACAACTAGATAGGCATCCATCAGGAGTGGTTCCAGCGGTATTCGTTCGTCTGTAGTCGGTGGTGGTCGATGTTGAGCTGGTACGTGACCCCTGTCAGGCAGTGTCCTGGTATCTTGACGTGAAGGTCTCGCGGATGGTTCTCGAAGAGCATTACAGAATTAGAAAATAGCATACAATTAGCTTAGTAAAGAGAATTCAACTTGAAGATAATTAGTCGTTCATTTTTGGAGTATTGGCCTCAGACGTGCTTTCGTTATTTTTAGCGATATCTGCACCTAGGGGAATGCGATAATTAAACAAAGTGACGGGGTACGAAATACCACGTCACAATATATACTCAATATTGAAGATAAATTTTATTTTAAAGTTGACAAAGAAATAACTCGAATAAGAATATGTCTATCGCTCTGGAACGTTCAACGACTACTACCTGCTTTTCCTCGATAACGAGACGCCACGCCTTGGCCTTGCGGCTGGATATACAAACGATATATTCTCTCTCTCTCTCTCTCTCTCTCTCTCATTCATGAGCACGCGCAAATCTTTCAGCGTGCGACATCAAACTCGTTCCGAAAATCACACAAGTTTTTGAAACGTTTATGATACGCAGGATTCTTTATCAATTTGATTGTACTTTGGTTATCTATATATATCTGAGTGGGCTCGACACATTGACATCCAATATCATTCAGCAGTTTCCTAAACCATACAGCTACCTTTGCTGCAGCCGCTGCCGCAACATATTCTGACTCCGTTGTGCTTAAGGTCACCAGTTTTTGGCGCTGCGATGACCAAGTCACTGGACCGTTCGCAAATTCGAAAAGATACCCAGTGGTTGACCTTCTCGTACTCATATCGCTAGCAAACTCGGCGTCAGAATAACCTACTAATTTGCATTCGCTTTCACCCGCACAATATGTTATTCCTTTTTCTTTCGTACTGGACAAATAAATGAGAATTCTTTTAACCGTACGCCAATTTTCATTATTGTGCTTGCTGAGAAATACGCTTACTAGATTAACGGCGTAGGCTATATCAGGTCGTGATATTGTCGCAAGGAAAATTAACGAACCCACTGCTTCGCGATAAGGCAATTTGCCGACTGGATCTTCGCTCTCGCTCATCGGACATAAAACCACATTTAGATCTGCAGGTACACAGAGCGGATTAGCCTCACTCATTCTGAATTTTCTTCATATGCTCTCGACATACAAGCTTTGGTGTACATATATCGATTTTTCCTTCCCTTCGCGCTTAATCTCCATTCCAACAAACATACTTGCATTGCCAAGAGTGATTTTGAACGCACTATTCAAATAATCTATCACAGGTTGAAGACGATTTTTCTTGACTTTGATGACTTGTTGATTAATGTTATTCTTGGATATGAAGGTCACAACTCAAAACACTTTTTTATAGCGTTGACGTTTCGGCCCTGATGGGGGGCCTCCTCAGAACCAGGTTATTAAAACATCTGTCACGAACAGAAATAATAAAATAATGTACAACTCCGTTATAACAAAATTAAACATAAGTGGTTTAGATAATAAGCTAGGATGTTTATGCAGATATAAATGAGAGGAATTACCAATTGTGGGATGACACTTTCAATTACAGCAGACAGGGCACACTCTTAACTAGTGAATGCGTGTCAGTAAATAAATAATAAATAGAAACAATAAAAAACAAAAACCGAAACACACTGCGATCGCGATACGTAGTTCCCAAGACTTCATCCTTGTAGTTAATTTGATAAAATAAAACACACAGCCGTTATAGGTTTAAATCAAGAGCACTTTTGCACATGTGGAACGTCCGGTGTGTAGTGGGGGGAGATCGATATCGATAGTTATCAGAGCAAACGCAGAGTCAACGGGTTAAAAGGAAACCAAAATTTTGTTAAGAAGGTAAAATCTAGAGCAAGCTCAGTCGGTAATGGATAATTACAATGGTTGTATCACAGAGGTGTAAATAGTACTCAAATGTTCGATGTCTTGTCTTCGGTAGACAGAATTGGGATGTGCAACAATATTGCACATTTTTAACAATAGCCTATTATAATACAATGGTTCAACGTCAATAATGCTGGCTTGAGAATAATTGAAAGAGTGGTCGAAATCGATGACTGCCTCGTCAGTGCAATATAATTATCCTCGTGTTCATGGATATTGCGTTTATGCTCGGTTATCCTGGTGTGTAGTTGCCTACTTGTTTGGCCTATGTAGGACATGTTGCATTGGTCGCAGGGAATTTTGTAAACTACTCCAGAACGCATACCCGGGGGTAAGGGGACCTTACCCGAATCAAACATAGAGGATAGATCATGTGCACGTTTACCCACAAATTGAATTTTGTACTTAAAGAATGTTCTGTTGAGTGACTCAAACAACCCTGCAACATATGGGATGGAAATATAGTTTTTTGATTAGCTTGTGCAGCAGATGCATCGATATTATTGTTGAAGCTAGTCGATAACAAGATGAAATCGTATTTGAACTGTATATGCTTGTTGAGCAGACGAGATAGATAGTCATTTTTACTCAGTACCTGCTGAATCAAGGACATATTTTTGTTATGAAATTCCATACTTGAGAGTCGGATCGCTCTGTCAACCAAGCAATGAATCGTTCCAATTTTGTAAGATCTGGGATGGTGAGAATGGAAATTGAAATACCTTTGTGACCAGCTAGCCGTATGAAACCAATCTGTTTTGATGAGCTGGTTATCATTAATGATCAAGACATCTAAAAAGCTAATTCGATGATGCAACTCTATTTCAGAGGTAAATTGTAATCTCGGATGGAATTGGTTGAAGACAGATAGCATTTCTGCAACTTTATCCGAAGGGACAGCTGTGATTACGTCATCTACATATCTGAAATAGAATGAAGGCTTGAAGTCCAGTTTGTTGAGACAATATTGTTCAAGATCATCCATAACCAAATCCGACAAAATTGGAGAGAGCGGCGAGCCCATCGGTGAACCATAAGTTTGAGCATATATGTTCTGATTAAATTTGAATATGGCAGCCTTAAAACAGATGTGTAATGCTTTTATGAGTTCATTAAGTGGGACAGGAATTTTGTCCACCAAATGATGCCAACGCTGTTTCATCGCGTTGATTGCAAGATCTTGTGGAACATTTGTAAACAATGACACAACATCCAGCGAAACTAATACATGATCAGGTGGGAGACGAAAGTCCCTGATAGCATTAACCAGAGCAAAACTATCTCTTACACGTGACAAGGGAGGGACGATGTTATTACCAATACATTGACTGAGCAAGCGTGCTAGATGGATAGTCGGACTATCTGTGAACGAAACTATAATTCTTACCGGTGTATCCGGTTTATGAATTTTAGGTAGCCCGTAGGCTCTAGGTAGTAAACAATTAGTTTTTGCGATTTGACGTCTAAGTTGATCCGAGATGAGTTTACTTTTAGACCAATCCATTGTTAGTTTTTTAACTTCCTGTTGCAAGGTACAGGTAAGATCGTATCTAACAACTTTGTAGGAGTTGTTGTTGGAAAGTTGTTGCAACATTTTTTCCTCGTACATTTGTTTGTTCATCACAACAGTCGTGTTTCCCTTGTCGTCCCTTGACGTTGAACCATTGTATTATAATAGGCTATTGTTAGAAATGTGCAATATTGTTGCACATCCCAATTCTGTTAACCGAAGACAAGACATCGAACATCTGAGTACTATTTACACCTCTGTGATACAACCATTGTAATTATACATTACCGACTGAGCTTGCTCTCGATTTTACCTTCTTAACAAAATTTTGGTTTCCTTTTAACCCGTTGACTCTGCGTTTGGTCTGATAACTATCGATATCGATCCCCCCCCACTACACACTGGACGTTCCACATGTGCAAATGTGCTCTTGATTTAAACCTATAACGGCTGTGTGTTTTATTTTATCAAATTAACTACAAGGATGAAGTCTTGGGAACTACGTATCGCGATCGCAGTGTGTTTCGGTTTTTGTTTTTTATTGTTTCTATTTATTATTTATTTACCAACACGCATTCACTACTTAAGAGTGTGCCCTGTCTGCTGTAATTGCAAGTGTCATCCCACACTAGGTAATTCCTCTCATTTATATCTGCATAAACATCCTAGCTTATTATCTGAACCACTTATGTTTAATTTTGTTATAACGGTGTTGTACATTATTTTATTATTTTTGTTCGTGACAGATGTTTAAATAAATCGGTTCTGAGGAGGGCCCCCATCAGGGCTGAAACGTTAACGCTTTAAAAAAGTGTTTTGAGTTGCGACCTTCATATCCAAGAATAACATTAATCAATCTATCACAGGATTAACGACTTTTTGATATTTACTCGCGATCATAGCGTCATCAACGAAAAGCGCGAGATACACGGTTTCCTCTTCAATTTCGCCTATAAAAATACATTCATCAGCCTTAGACTCTCGAAATTTAAATTCTTCAAGAAAATCACTGAATCTTTTATTCCAACAGCGCGGTGACTCTTTAAGCCCGTATAACGACCTTCTTAGTCGACACACAACACTGTCGCGTATATCGCTCGCAGGTTTACTGTTGACGTTCAGCCCCTCCGAAACTTTCATATATATCTCTCCTTGAAGTTCACCATGTAGAAATGCCGTCTCGACATCAAATTTCAACATTTCCAAGTCTTCGGCTGCAATTTTTGCCAATAGTACTCTTAACGAGTCATACCTTACTACCAGCGCAAATATCTCTGAGAAATCTACACTATACTCTTCCATAAAGCCTCGAGCGCATAACCGCACCTTGTACCTTCTGACTTGACCATTTTCGTCCTTCAAACATTTCAAAACCCACTTAGAATAAATTATCTTTGCTGCGGGTTTTCTTTGTACTATTTTCCAAGTCTCGTTTTGATCATGAGCACGCAGCTCACAGTCGATCGCAGCGTTCAATCTTCTGCTTGAGGACTCTTTAGTGCTTTTTTGAATAAAAATGGCTCCAAGTATTGTGTTATATTCACCTCATACCTTATAGGACGCTTTATGTTACCTCGATTTCTCAGATTCGGCTTTGTTCTTACTGGATTTAGATTTCGATCGGTTACTCTTCTTCTTCTTCCTCTTGCTCTTCCGCCGGTAAGAACTGCTCTTCTTCATCGCTGTTGATCACGAAGATTTCCTGTTGATCTTTTGGAAAAATCAATTCTGCTTCTTCTTCTTCTTCTTGTCTCTTTTCGTTTTTCGCGACGGCTTCTTTCTCGTTAAAAACTACGTTGCGTGACACAATGACTTGTGTTTTCTCGGGGTCAAAGACACGGTAATTCGTAGATTCACCTTCATAACCTACAAATATCATCTTCTTCCCTCTAGCATGAAGTTTACTTGTCAGTTGCTTCGGTGTATTTACAAAAGCATCTGACCCAAATACACGAAGATGATCGAGACGTGGTTTTCTTCCTACCCACTTTTCGAACGGAGATTTTCCTTCTCTTATGCTCGACGCACTCAGACTATTCAAAAGATGAACAGCCGTGTTTGCTGCTTCAGCCCATAAACTTGGAGACAAGCTCCTCGCCAAAATCATGGTTCTTGCGCTCTCAATAATTTTCCGATTGTCGCATTCTATTCGACCATTTCGTTCCGGCGAATAAGGTGCCGAATTCTCCCTCATGATACCTCGAGACTCCAGATACTCATTCATATTTTTATTACGAAATTCAAGTCCATTATCGGATCTACGGACTCTCATTCTTCGTTTGAATTTATTTTCGATCATTTTTTCAAATTTTCGGATAGTCTCAAACACATCACTCTTGTGTTTGAGAAAGTATACAAACCTGTAGCTCGTGGCATCATCCTTAAGAGTAAGGATGAAACGCGCTCCTCAGGGGCTTGAGTCGCCATAGGACCACAGATATCAGTGTGAATAACCTCACCCGGCATTGTTGTTTCTTTTTCTTGACACTGTCGAAACGGTGATCGATGTGATTTCACAATTTGGCACGAGTCGCAAAAGAAATCTATTTTTTGATTGATTTTCATTTCCTGAACAAGTTCCTTTTTCAGTATGCCTTACATTCCACGCTTGTTCAGGTGACCAAATCTTTCGTGCCAAATTTTCACGTCAACAGCCGAGACATTCACTCCGTCACTCTCTTTACCGACATCCGGTCGAAAAAACATACGATATATCTCGTTTCTCATTTTTACCCCGTGACGCGATTACTCTTGCTTCGTCTTTCACTTTAACAAAATTGTCCTTAAACACGACTTCGCGACCACTCGACGTGAGAATACCCACAGAAAATTGATTTCTCTCAACTTGAGGCACACATGAAACGTTCTCTATATGGGCTTTCACTCATTCGTGATTCACGTACTGGAGAATGTTTATAGTTCCAATTCCGACCACGTCGCACTCCGTGTCATTACCCAAGGAGATTTTACCACCGTTTTCAACACACCGAAAAACGGTAAACCAGTCTCTTTTACACGAGATGTACTTCGATGCCCCACTATCAGTCACCCAGACCTCTTTATGCTCGGTCTCGAGAACTTGCTCGATAATATCGGCCGGAGGTAACTCTGATTCGAGTTTTCCCGCAATTTCGGACACTTTTCTCGAACTTTCGGCGACAAACGGGCAATCACGTACTTTACCGGTTTCACTTCCGTCTTTACGATTTTTCACCCATACTTTGCTTTCACACTCTCTTTTAAAATGCCCTTTTTGTTTGCACTTGTAACAAAAACTTCCACAATTTTTAGGTTTTTCACTTTTTGAGCTCTGTGAATCACTTCTCGAGCTCGAGCCATGCTTTCCACTTCTTTTATCATTTTTCTTCGATTGAAAAGCCGTAAACGCACTCACTTCTTCGTCGTTCGACGTTAGACGTAATTCCTCTCGAATTAATCGTTCCTGAAGATTATCAAGTATCTGTCTCCCCGGATCAACACTGTCCCATGCTGTCAAAAAGTTCGCGTACTTCGGAGCCAAATTCGCGAGAATCTTTGCAATGAGCGTTATCTGAGACACCGGCTCACCCACGTCTTTCAACTGGGCAGCCATGTTGGACACTTTCGCGAAATGCTGCACTACGGAATCCGATGACGCCATTCTGTACTCATGGAATTTCTGAGTTGAGAGTAACACATTCATAGTCGACTTTTGTTCGTGAGCTTTCAATAAAATGTCCCACATTTCTTTTGATGTCGCACATGACAGCAATGGCTGCAATTGGGAATCGTCGATCGATGTCGAAATCACAACGTTTGCGCGCGCGTCATCCTTTACCCATGCTTTCGCGAGCACTTCCTGACCAGACTGCGTTGGTTTTACTTTCTCGCCGGTTACCACGTCTGAAATCCCGTATGCATAAAATAATGCGGTAACTTGGAATTTCCACCGTTGGAAATATATATATACTCAATATTGAAGATGAATTTTATTTTAAAGTTGATAAAAGAATAACTCGTATAAGAATACGTCTATCTCTCTGGAACATTCGAAGACTACTATCTGCTTTTCCTCGATAACAAGATGCCACGCCTTGGCCTTGCGGCTAGATATACAAAAGATATATTCTCTCTCTCTCTCTCTCTCTCATTCATGTGCACCCGCAAAACTCATACTAACGGTTTTAACAAACCGCTTCGCCGAGTTCATCAAACCATCGTCCGGCATCCTTTTGTTTTTGATAGAACAAAAAAAAACTCAAGCACGCAATAAATCCAACCAGCGGAATAATAAATCCTCGCCCACAGCCACACAATTCCACAAAATTTTCCGACGTATTTATCACTGCACTCACTCTCACGATGCCCGTGACTTTTACTGTGACTCGTCCTTCGTGCCTTGTTCGCACGCTGTAATGGCCGCCTCGACCACGCCACTCTACACGCTTTCACTCTTTTCAGTATTATTCGTATCTACTCAGATACACCGCAGTCGGCATGGGGCACTTTCTTTAATGCAGAAGGGAGCCATTGACTGTGGTCAGCTGAGGAGAAAGCGTGTCATATCAATTATCTGGTATTGCTCGTCATCTTTTTAGCCTCAAAAACATTTGCTCCTGACCTCAATAGCTGCGACGTTCTCCTGAGGGTAGACAATACGACGGCAATCTCCTAGGTGAATCGTAAGGATGAAATTGAATATCCGCGTCTGAATAATCTTGCAAAAAAGATCTGGCAATGGTGGGAACTGCGGAATCTTCGAATATTCACATCATACATCCCTCTAAAGGAGAACGTCAAGGCGGACAGGGAATCAAGGCTCAGTAACGTAGACACTAAATGGGCACTCACAGAGACAGCCTTTGAACAGATTATTAAACGTTTTGGATTGTCAGAGATAGACCTCTTCGCTTCTAGGGTAAATACTAAATGTAACGTTTTTTGCTCATGGTTCAAAGATCGTGAAAGATCTTTCATTGACGCGTTTACATTAAACTGGTCTACATATCCTTTCTACGCATTCCCTCCGTTCTCTCTTATACCAAGAGTCATGCAAAAAATAATAACTGATAAAGCCTGAGGTATTGTGGTTGCACCATTTTGGACCCCAGAGCTTTGGTTCCCCAGGTTCTACTCCCTCCTTTTGGAAGAAACATTAATATTACAACCGTCCAGGTACTTATTATTATCGCCATGCAGATCAATCCAACTTCCTCTGGCCAACAAAATATCATTGATTGCCAGCAAGTTATCAGGACAGCATTTACAAAGAGGAAAATCTCGATTCCTGCAACAGAAACACTGATGGCTTCCTTATCCGAAGCAACTGTAAGGCAATACTCAAGCCCAATTGAGAGCTGTTGGCAATATTGTAAAACAAAAAAGATCGATCCTTATCATTCAAGGAAACAGATTTGTTGGAATTTCTTTCGGACAAATTCCAGATAGGAGCATCTTACGGTTTCCTTGAATTCTATGCGAGCAGCAATATCTCTGATACTGAAAGAAAATTTTTCATCAAGTATAATCCTGAACAGATTCTTCAGAGAGGTATGCAAATGCCGTCCGTTGAAACCTAGATACAATAGAACGTGGGACCCGACTATAGTTTTAGATTACCTATCTAAGTTATACCAACTTAAAACATTGAAACTATCTGAACTGACTGGTAAGCTAGTTACCTTATTGGCTCTAGGCACGGCTCACAGACTCCAGACGCTTTCGCTCATCAAAATCAGAAATATTAAAAGACTATTTGATAGCCTGGAGGAAGAGATTATGGACCTTATAAAGATGTCCAGAGCAGGAGTTAAATAACCGGTTCTGAAACTTCCCTTCTCAGAAAAACATCATCTCTGTACAGTCAGTACAACAGGAATATATTTGAAAGTAACCAAAGACTTGAGAAAAGACTGTGACAAGTTATCAATCACTCATAAGAAACCGTACAAAAAGGCCTCTACGTAAAAAATTAGACAGTGGATAAGAACTGTTCTAACGCAGAGCAAGGTAAACGAGGAATTTATAGCCTATAGTTCTAGGCACGCGTCGACCTCGTCCGCCTTACGAAAGGACGTAGATATTGATGGAATTGAAGAAACAGCTGGTTGGTCGAAATCCTCGCAAGTATTTGCAAGATTTTATAACCGACCCTTCAAAGAAACCGGAAAAGCTTTTGCGGAGGCCGTGTTCTTATAAAAATCTTCATTCATTAATGACAAACTATTACTATTAGTGTATTAGTAATAATCAAAGTGTTTCGGCAAAGTATCGAATTAGTTAAATGTGTGTATCACAAAACTCAAAATCGGCCTCACGCATGGACGCATACTTGCGTGCAATGTTTACTTGCTGTCTCTGCGTCAAATCTCGCCGCTTGCCCGTGTTGCGACTCAAAACCTATCAGCTGTATCTCATGTATTGTCTACTGTCTACATATGTGTATATAGAAATATGAAGAGATATATGTAAAAAAAAGTGTATTTTCAGATTGTATTTCAAAAAATTATGAAACAAAAGGGAACTCTTAACATCTACGTTTTGTAATCCCGAGAACGAGATCAGATATATTTGATAGATCAAACGAACATACCTCAAGTGAAGTTCGATCCAATTTATATGCTGGTCTCTTTCGAGAGGATTACAACCCACCCCAAAGCTCTACTTAAAACTGCACCACACCTCAAGGAAATATTAAGTAACGAACTGTTATTTCCTTATTTTATAATTCTATTATTTTAAACTACAAAAAGTATGAAGCATAGACGTAACCAGATAGAGAGGCAGGGTATTCTGTCTTTTTACTCTGTACACGTCGCGGCCTCGCAGTGGAACTAGAGATATTACGTTTTGTCATCCTCTGGAACGAGACCAGCATATAATTTAGATCGAACTTTAGTTGAGGTAAATTCGTTTGATCCATCAAATAGTAAACAGTGGAAATTGACCACCAAGCTACTTTCCAAACAAAACGATGTTATTCATTATCGCGTTTTCAAACAATGTTTGCAATCGGGCTTAAGGTCAGTTAAGATTCACAAGGTTCTGAAATTCCAGCAAACACCATGAATCAAAAATTATGTATATTTGAATACCGATTTACGGAAAAAATTCATTAATGAATTCGAAAAAAACTTTTATAAACCAATGAATCCCGCACTTTCCAATGAAACGATGGAAAATGTTGGGAAGTACAAGGATTTCAGGCTGATAACGAAATAGGATGAAAGATACAGTGCTAGTGTTGCTGTTGCCAAACCAAATTTCCATAGCTGCACGATTTTGGAGGATAATATGATAATAGTTGAATCAAGTAAAACGATAGTCGAATTAAATAAGCCATTGTATGCAGGCTTCCCCATTCTAGATCTTTCGAAAACCTGCGTTCACGATTTCCACTATAATTATGTTATAATGAAATTCGGAAACTATGCAAAATTGATGTACACTGTTACAGCTAGTTTAATCTATCAATTCACTGTCCCTCACATATACTAGTGTACGAAAGAAGGACTTGTACAAATTCGACACGTGTCCCGTACCGTTGCCCACATGGTAAATGGCCTTTAGGAAATAAAAAAAGTCTTCGGCCTAATGAAAGACGAGAATAATGGAAAGATAATGTTAGAATTCGTTGGATTAGGAGCTAAATTATATTTATTTCGAGTGTTAGGAGATAAGAAAGATTCAAAACGGGTCAAGGGTGTGAAAGCATTAAAAACAATAACTTTTAACGATTGCAAGGAATGTGCTTTACAACATACAAATGTAATAAAACATCAGAATTTGGTATTAAGTCAGAAGCATGAAGTTTATACTGTGGAACAGAAGAAGCTAACACTGACAAGGAAACTGCCTAAGGTCTCCCCCCCCCCCCCCCCCCCAACGATTTTGACCATTCGAGGATATGTCATTCTTCATCGAAATCCAAGCCACACGTATTTTTTTTTTATCGGCGGAAAAACGGTTTAAAGGAGTAAAATCAGCCCCCAAAGTTGGGCATTCTCAGCGGTTGTTTCATAGTTTCGCATACTTCCAGTTGCGATATTCAAATGAAACCAAATGGAGAATAATTCCTATGACGAATGATGAAAAATGCATTTAGGGCGGTTACGACAGAGTTCAGTAGTCGAAAATTAAAGGGGTTGAAAGTTAAAAAATTTTAAAACTAAAAAAATGTTTTTCGGATTTTGATAAAATTATTTGCATTTGAAACGGCAGACAAAAGTAGAGGACACGTATTTTTGCGTTTTCCGAAATAACGTCACTTAGGGGGTGAACTACCCTTATACACGTGCAGCCGAATTCGTCATATTTAACTATACAAAGCTCTTTCTAAGCAACAATGTAGCAGCTTCTTCGTCTCAATAAATTTCGGTTGCATTTATCACAAAAACCACTCCCACAAATTGCCTAACGGTTTCTGGCATAGTTTCTCATACGATCGTGAAATCTCCCGGAGCCCGATATTTTAGTAGTTTGTGAGGTTACTGGAATCGATTCCGAGCTTACAATTTTGGAATCAACATGGCTGATGCTGTAAACGCTTAGGGCTTTGGTTATTATTTTTTTCCAAAACATTGAAAAAAATTAGAAATTTAACATGGAATGGCATGTATACCACTGAAGAAATCAAAGTTATCTTGTAACGCAGAAGCACCAAAAGAATTACATTTTGTTTCGGCGAAGTTCTAATTTTATCTGCCTGTTGCGGTTAACAAATTGACATCATTTTCATTGACCTCTATATCCAAGAAACAAATATTTATTCGTTATACAGTTACTTGTGACAATATTTCAAGCGATAAATATTGATCAAACGCTCGTAAGTAATGAGGAAATACAGTTGAAAAATCATTTTGAAAGCATATTGTTAAATGCAATGGATGAATACACTGGCGTTGATATGGGGAAAGAAAGTTGCCTGTACTTTGCAGAACACTATAAAAATTTCAAAATGGAAATAGCAGCGGATGAAGAATGGTCATCTGCAATTTATGAACCAAAATCGCCTCCAGACGCATGCACCAGCAATGACAAGAACATGTCATACGAATACATGTCAAGAGCAGTTGATTATTGGAGATCTGGAAAAAAAATTTGAACATTGAAAGTGTCCGCCAGAAGTTCAAAAAAGTGAAATATGTTCGCCAATTACGCCGCTGGGCTCATTATTTAAATAAGGGCGAAACATGAAAGCCAAAAATTGCTAAAGTTTGTGACTACACATGGCAGAACTTCAAATTCGCTGTTGATGCTAGATTACCAGTGCACGATAGTGATTTACGAAGGTGGGCGCTACAAGCCCAGAAAGAAATAGGCCATGAAGATTTTTGGTTTGAAGCATCTGAACATTGGGCGAATTTATTCAAAATTGCCTTTCATATTGTATCGAGGAAAATTAATAAATTTATTACCAAAAAAAAAAAACGATTGAAAATGCCGAAAGTTTGAAAGAACAAGCTGAACAATTTCTACCAGGTGTGAAGCAAAATTTAAAAATATACGGTTTATCGAATGTGTATAATTCAGATGAAAGTGGTTTCGAATTAGAAATGCATTCTGGGAGAACTTTAGCAGTCGAAGAAGAAAAGAAGGTAGAATGTCTAGTGCAGTCAGTTGCTTTTACTACACACAGTTACACAATTCAGCCAACTATATCAGCCGAAGGAATACTTCTTTTCCCACTTTATTTGGTTCTAAAAGAACCAAGTGGTATGTTCGGTCCAATTGCGCAACAGACATTGTTTGGACCAGATAACATGTACATAGAAGTATCGAAGTCCGGTAAATTTACTTCAGGTATAAACGGGTTATAAATTCCATGATTATTCCTTTATGGAAATGGAAAAGTAGTGTGTACAGTAGTAAATATCATATTATTATACAGGGTGTCCCTAAATTGCCTCCCACGGACTAGCCAGCATAATACCTCGTTAAAATCCAACCCAGAATTTCTTTTCCGGAAGCTCGTCCGACGCATAGTTTTTGAATTATAAGCGATGGCGCTAGGCCAATCAGAGTGCACCATTTCATCTAGATTTGCCGCCACGGAAATTGCTGTTTTTTTCGTCTGGGTGAATTATTATTATTCGCTTACGAATTAAATATCGGCACCTCCCCTCTCTCGCTGCTGTATCCCTTATTCTTGAGGATGCGCTTCTGTTTACACACACAAGTGTGCGCCCATGGATGTGCGGCCGGCAGCGTGTGCCGCGGCAACAATACCGAGGTCAGCGCCCGAGAAGGGGTACAGCAGCGAGAGAGGGGAGGTGCCGATATTTAATTCGTAAACGAATAATAATAATTCACCCAGACGAACAAAACAGCAATTTCCGTGGCGGCAAATCTAGATGAAATGGTGCACTCTGATTGGCCTAGCGCTATCGCTCATAATTCAAAAACTATGCGTCGGACGAGCTTCCGGAAAAGAAATTCTCGGTTGGATTTTAACAAGGTATCATGCTGGCTAGTCCGTGGGAGGCAATTTAGGGACACCCTGTATTTTCAGAACATTTTAAAATTTGGTTGCTACATGTTTTTTTCCCCAACGTTGGTTCAAAAAGTGCACTATTGATTGATTCATGGAGTGGCCACTGCCCTGTAGCTGTACGTGAGGCAACACCTCCAAGTAGAGACGTTTTGTGGCGCCCCAGTCGGTCCCGCCAAGTAACACGCCTCCGGCCCCCCTGTCGAGTGCATCCCGACGGAAACCAAGGAAGCAGCCTCTGATGCCGCGCTCGGATGAGTGAGCGCCGCCATGCTCGAGTGAGCGCCGCCATGTTCGAGAGAGAACGCTGATGGCCGCGAACGAAGAGAGACACGCTTCACGCCACAGCTCTAGCGACCACGCTAACACACTCGAGCAGTGATCATTGTAAAATAAGAGTTATACGAGACCAAGTTGTTCTTTCGTTTGAATAAAAGTTCATTATTACTTTCATAATAAAACGGAGTGTGTGTGTGAAGTTGAGTACCCGTCCCTCACACTAACTCCTTTAGTTTTATTGCAAACTATCCTCAAAGGAACAACCGGAAAGACCCAACCCCTCAACGTTCATGGTTGTAGGGTGTGGAAAAATTTTATCAGACTTTGCTCTTACAGTGTTTTATTGATGAATTATGATCTAAATTTACATCTGAGACATAACATTATTGAATTGCAATCCCTGACTCACAATTAATTATCATGTCCATGATATGTCAACCTTTTCAAGTATTTTTGGTTCAAAAGTAGTTACACCAAAGTGAAGCCAGAAAGATTCGAAAATCCTGTGGACTTCGGGTTCGGAGAAACTTGTTCCTCACATCGTGAAATTACAGGATGCGATAATATTGCGATTACTCGTCATTCCTTGTGCAAGAAGTCCTTATGTTTTTGTCATTTTTTCGACGATTACCATTATTGCAGTACTTATAATGAGTAATGCAATGCATATTCCTCCGAATACGGAAATAATTTGCCGAAGAATAACCAATTATTGTTGTCATTCAATACATTGTAGGGTTCGTAGTAAGTCGAGATTTTTATTCATCGGTGTACAATAATGTGCACTTGACGGTGGACGGATAGCGAAGAAATCAGACGGGAAAAAGAAAAAAATAATTAGACTATAGACTTAGAGCAACACTGACGTGTTTGGATTTATAGAATAAAATAGATCCCGATTTCCCTCATTTGTTGTATTTATTTCATAAATCTAACAATATCATATTTATATAATTCTGTGCCATCTACTATGTGATGATTCCAAAATTGCAAGGTCAGAATCAATAATATCAATTGATGCTCGGCTGCACATAACGACTGCATTTATTGTCTTGCCAGTCAACCAGAACAACTGATTTATTTTTATCATATGTCTCGCATAATACGTCGCAATAGGCAGATAAAATTAGAACTTTGCCGAAACAAAATCTAATTGTTTTGGTGCTTCTGCGTCACACAATAACTTTCATTTCTTCAATGGTATACAAGCCATTCCATGTTAACTTTCCGATTTCTTTTGATGTTTTGGAAAAAATAATAACGAAAGTCCTAAGTGTTTCCATCATTAGCCATGTTGATTCCAAAATTGTGAGCTCGGAATCGATTCCAGTAACCTCACAAACTACTGAAATACCGAGCTCCGGAAGATTTCACGATCGTATGAGAAACTATTCCAGAAACCGTTTTGCAATTTGTGGGAGTGGTTTTTGTTATAAATGTAACCGAAATTTATTGCAATGAAGAAGCTCCTAAATTGTAGCTTAGAAAAAGCTTTGTAATGTTAGATAAGATGAATTGAAGCAGAATAGTGCGATTCTAATGGGAATTCGGCTGCACGTGTATAAGGGTAGTTCACCCCCTAAGTGACGTTATTTCGGAGAACGCAAAAACATGTATCCTTTACTTTACTGCTGTTTCAAATGCAATCAATTTCATTAAAATCCGCATGATAGTTTTTTAGTTATAAAAATTTTTCAACTTTCAACCTCTATTATTTTCGACTATTCAACCCCGTCGTAACCGGCCAAAATGCCTTTTTCATTATTGATCATAAGAATTATTCTCTAATTGGTTTCATTCAAATATCGCAACCGGAAGTATGCGAAACTACGAAACAACCACTGAGGATGCCCAACTTTGGCGGCTGATTTCAACGCTTTAAACCGTTTTTCCGCCGATAAAAAAAAAAATGTGTCGCTTAGATTTCGATGAAGAACAACATATCGTCAAATGGTCGAAATCGGGAGTGGGACACCTCAGGCAGTTTCCTTGTGAGATGGAATGACGACAAGCGGATCGTATTCCACGACACGACCTACACGCTTCCGTGGGGCTGTAGGCCATGTAAATAAACTGGACCTCAAGTTATGAGATGTGCTTTGGCTTTATATTTACTGCATCGTAGCGTATGTGGTACAATTCGACATTGTACAGTGATGTATATAATATGTATGGGGCATTCCACGCCAAATCGACCACTTTTGAACCCGACCCCTTTCGATTTGGCTGAAAGTTTTTTCTTCCATTTCTACCTTATGAAATAGGTTGCTCAGAATTTTTTCAAATATTTTTACCACGCCAAAAAAAGTCATGAATTGTTGAAATAATAGCTTTTTTGGAATAGTTATAACTTTTCCAAAATTTGACTTATCGGAACGTTTTTTCTGAAACAATTTCTGTCTTACAATGCGCTTTTTGAAAAAACTACAAAGAATTATTGAAACCTATCTTCATCGTTGTTTTTGGATTTTTGGAAAAGATCGAAAATTTCTCGATGATAACCAATTTTGATTTTTTTTTCTTTTTATTATAATAAACTTTGACAATTTCTGTAAATCCTCAAATTTTTTCAGGGTGGTATTTTTTTTATTTCTATTATTTTTTTTTTAATTAAAAAAAACTAAATTTCTTCTACTAGCCTTATTTCTCGTAACACTGTTACGTCCGGCGTGTCACCACACGTCTCCCTTATGTTGCCACTCTCCCACGATCCTTGTAGTATCCTGATCATTTTATTCCTATCCTCATATTTACATTCTGGCTCATGCTACACACTTTTTGCCGACTCTGCTACTTCTATTCCCCACCATTTTGCACACCTTACCCCCTTCCCCTCCCCTTAAAGGAAACATTCATGATGGAGGGCGAGCGAATGTTTAGAATTAGAAGAAGTCGGGGATCGAATAGCCGGAAACGATTGAAGTCGCTGGTTATTGTTAAATATTGAGGTTGGATCATTGAAATAAATATATTCGTGAGGTTTATTATATATAACGATAACAATAATTAAATTATTTATTGATAACTGTGAAAGATTCTTAAGATACATGAGGATTACAATATGTATGTATAAGCCATAGCGAGATGCGCTCTCTCTCTATCTACATGGCTGACTGACTGTATTACGCTATACATGCGCGCACACACACACTCACATACTATACACCTAGCGGCGCGCGCATCCTCACTCATGGATATATCTTGTTACATTTGTATGTGTGCAGTATGGCAATTACGTATAATTCAACACACCTCCTTAATTCCATACTGTACAACTCTATCTTCGGTAAACAGTTAATTTTCTGAATACAACCAAAATACTTTTCTTTTCATATCATAAAATTAAATTAACAAATTTTTCTTTTCTCAAAAAAAACTTTGATAAGTATAGTAATAACAATCGTAATAATTAATTATTCAAATTTAACAATAATCTTATTCTTTCAAACTTATATCTACCTAACGCTTTTGTAAAGATATCAGCTAAATTATTTTCAGTATCAACTTTTATAATATCAATTTCTTTCTTATCATAACATTCGTTTACAAAGTGATAATGTATTTCAATATATTTGGATCTTCTAGTTAAATTACCATATTTTGCAATCAAAACTGCACCAGAATTGTCTTCATATATTTTTATCGGTAAATCAATTTTTACTTTGAAGTCTTTAATCAAGCTTTTTATGAATTTTACTTCGCTCACTGCCTCTGATAACGCTACATATTCGGCAGATGTCGATGATTTTGTTACACTATTTTGTTTTTTTGTTTTCCAATAAATTATGTTTCCATAAAATCTTATTGCAAATCCAGTAGTGGATTTTCTATCATTTGTGTCACCTGCCCAATCAGCATCAACAAAACAATCCAAAATGTCAGCTTTCAAATTTCTTTTGTAAGTCACCTTTAAACTTCTTGTAAGATACAAATATTTTAAGACTCTCAATGCATATTTATAATGTATGTCGTTATAACAATTTTGAAACCTACTCAAGTAATTTGCGCTGTAGCTTATATCAAATCTTGTACATGTACTTATATACATTAATGCTCCTATCAAGTTTCTATATTTTATATTATTTGATGCTGATTGTGCGGGTTCAATATTCAAACTTTGTTCCATCGGTGTATTATACAATTTACTTTTAATTATTTGGTAATGTTTCGCTAATGACTCAATATATTCACTTTGATCTAATGTCATCATTTCATTTTTATAATCATATTCAATATTTATTCCTAAATACGTTTTCACTTTACCCAAATCTTTCATTGCAAATCTCTGACTTAATTTTACTTTTATTTCCTTAATTTTATTCTGATCTTTTCCGCAAATTAATAAATCATCTACAAAAAAAATTATATATATTTTCTCGCCATTTGCCTCTTCCAAGATATATAAACAATAATCACTATTGCTCCTTTGAAAATTCAACTTTGTAATATATTTGTCAAAGCATTCATACCACGCTCTCGGGCTCTCACGCAATCCATACAACGCTTTTTCCAATTTATACACTCTGTCAGTTTTATCGTTGTAGCCATCGGGTTGTTTGACATAAATTTCTGACTTAATCGCACCGTTCAAAAAAGCAGTTTCAACATCCATCTGTTCAATCATATATTTATTTTGAACGCAAAAAGCTAATAACAATTTCAATGTTTGTAATCTCGCAACTGGTGAATATATATCTTCAACAATTTCCTTTTGTTGGAAACCTCTAACTACTAATCTTGCCTTTTTTAAATTATTCGATTTGTTTGTGTATACCCATTTGACATCGATTATTTTTTTGTCTTTTGGTTTGTTTACAAGTTTCCAAGTTTTATTTTTATTTATACAATCGATTTCTCTTTGCATTGCTTCTTTCCATAATTCAGACTCATTGCTACTCAAAGCTTCGTCATATGTCTTTGGGCTATTCTCGCTTACAAAATTTACATATATGTAGTAGGTTTCTCTATTACCATAATAACCCCATCGGTCGGGTTCTTTTGTTTGTCTGTTAGACTTTCTACGAGTTGGAATTTCTGTCTCTTCGCAATCTACAAAATTTCCCGAGTCGTTACTTGAATTTATTTCTTTTTCAATTTTTGGACTTTTCTTTGGACTTGATTTTTTCTTGGGACTTGGACTTTTTATTTTTACTGGACTCTCAATTCTATCATCAAAAACGTCATCCTCTACATCGTTATCATTCATTTCACTCTCATTTTCACTCTCATCATTTCCTTTAAAGCCAATCAAATTTTCATGTTTTTCGATTATATCTACATGTCTCGCTATTTTTACTCGACCGTTGTACAAAACTCTGTATCCTACATTCTCATATCCAACTAATATTCCACAATCTGATTTTATATCCCATTTATTATCTCTTTGGCTCTCATCAATTTTGAAAAATACTTTGCTTCCGTACAATTTTAAATTTTCAATATTAGGCCTTTTTCCAAAAAAAATTTCATAAGGGCTTTTCCTTTCAAAGGTATTTGCTATCGTTCTATTTTTTAAATAACTTGCTGTTAAAATTGCTTCTGGCCAATATCGAATATTTAATCTTGCGTCTGCCAGTAAGCATCTCGCTGCGTCCATAATTGTTCTATTAAAACGTTCAGCTGTTCCGTTAAGCTGATGTACATATGGGGGGCATTTATCCAAGATTATCCCTTTTTCTCTGATAAGATTGAAAATGTCTCTATTTATGTATTCTTTTCCATTGTCACATCTTAATTTCTTAATTTTCTTTCCAGTGAAATTTTCAACCTTATTTATATAGTCCAAAAAACATTGATAAACTTGACTTTTATATTTTATTGTATAAACAATTGAAAATTTGCTATAGTCATCAATGAAACTAACGAAATAACAAGAATTATCATATCCAATATTTTTCTGCGGACCATTTACGTCTGTATGTACAATTTCTAGTATTTCTCTCGCTCTACTTCTATCATTCTTAAACGGTAAAGCATGCATCTTATTTTGTATACATGTACCACATCTCAAGTGAACATTCTCTAATTTTTTCGGGATTCCATCTACATAGTTTTCTCTACACATTGTATTTAAATAATTGAAATTGATATGTCCTAACATTCTATGGTACCTTTCTTTTTCAGTCATTGTTTGTGTACTATTTGCATTGTGATTATTTTTCAAGACATAACTCTCTAATTTGTAAAGTCCATTTTCTTTGTAAGCTATTCCAACTATATCACCAAATTTATTGTAAATACACGATTTTTCTCTAATTGAAACAATTTTGTAATTATCAGTAATTCTCGCGTAGCTTAACAAATTTTTGTCCATTTCTTTTACATAAAATACGTTTGATACAGGTATTTCAAATTCTTTACCATTTACTATTAAATAAATCAAGACTTTTCCTACTTTTGTAACCTTTAATGGTCTGCCATCTCCTACTTTAACTACAACTGGTTTTTGTAAATCTGAACTCTCAAAAAAATATGAATCATCATTTATTATGTTATCCGAACAACCGCTATCAAGAATCCATTCCATTTTGCACAAATCATTCATAAATACTCTACTTTCATACTCGCAAATTTTACTATTCATATTATTTTCAACGACATTTTCATTTTGACATTCTAATTTCGCAAAAAAGGTTTCATTTGACTTATAATTATTTTCTTCGTTGTACGTATACCTCGCGTTGTGGTAGTTACCGTTGTTGTTGTTGTTGTTGCCATAACCTCTTCCGCGACCTCTTTGACCATAGCCTCTCTCGTTGTAACCTCTACCTCTTGATTGTGTGAAGTTACCTCTGCTCGTGTTATAACCTCTTGGCTGATACGTCTCTTCGTATTGTCGTCGTTGGTGTTGATGTTGTTGTTGCTGTTGATGTTGTTGTTGCTGGTAGTGACCACCTCCTGGCCACCTACCCCTCTGATTGAAGCCGCCACGACCTCGACAATCTCTTGCATAATGTCCTCTCTTGTGACATCTATTACACCCCACGTCACGAACTTCAGTTTTGAAAACACTTGATTTTATATGATTGTTTGACATTTTACTTTTAGTTTCATACATCACAATTTTATTTTTCAAAAATTCACAATTTTGTTCCGTATCTTTAACACTATCGATAATATCACCGAGATAGCTGAGTGAATCAGGCAGTGTTTTTATGAGATAGTCCAATTTTTCTCTCTCTTTTACTGTAGCACCAGCGTTTTTCAATTCGTTTATTAGTTTTTCAAATTCAAAGAAAAATGCACTCGAATTTTCAAAGTCTTTTAAGCGTAATCGATCAAGTCTATTTCTAACACAAATTTGTAAACTCGTTGACGGTTTCAAGTAAATTTGGTCGAATTTGTGCATAATTTTATACGCGGTATTCTCGTCGCCGACAAACTCGAGTTGCTTATTCGAAATACTTGAATATATATAGTTCATTGCTTTTATGTTAGCTTCTTTCCACGTCGTTTCATCATCTTTGTTCGATTTTTCGCGTATCGCATTGTCTTTGCACTTCTTCCACTCTAGGAATAAAAGTATCCTCTTTTTCCATTTATCGTAATCTTGACCGTCAAAAACGGGTACCGACATTTCGTCCGACTTTGTCATTTTACTCAGCTTCGCTATATGTGCTACTTTTATCAAAATTTAATATCAATCTTTATCCGCGCGCATCTCGTTCAATTTTTATTTATTTTGAAAAATTCTTTTTACACAACAATCTTTAAGGTTTATTTTATTCGTAATCGTTTATATTTTTCATTTTTATTTAAGCACACAGTTTCTTTTTTTCACTTCAACTTTTTTTTTTTTATACACCACGTGTTTCCATTGTCTCAAAAGTTCGTTTTTTTCGTTTAAATTATCATTTTATTTTACTCGGTTCTTCACAGTTTTCATTTTTTTATTGTTCTTTACCTGATTCACTATTCACTTTTTCATACTTTTGCAGTTTTTCTTACACCACGTGTATACCTTAACCTCTCACTTTTTCACAACCACGGACCTCTGTTACCATGTTAAATATTGAGGTTGGATCATTGAAATAAATATATTCGTGAGGTTTATTATATATAACGATAACAATAATTAAATTATTTATTGATAACTGTGAAAGATTCTTAAGATACATGAGGATTACAATATGTATGTATAAGCCATAGCGAGATGCGCTCTCTCTCTATCTACATGGCTGACTGACTGTATTACGCTATACATGCGCGCACACACACACTCACATACTATACACCTAGCGGCGCGCGCATCCTCACTCATGGATATATCTTGTTACATTTGTATGTGTGCAGTATGGCAATTACGTATAATTCAACAGTTATAATCTGTTGTACATAACTTTGTAATCTGTTTGCATTATGATGAGTGAGTGAAGCTTCGATTGTGTGTGTGTCGTATTATTATAAATGATTAAGATGGTACATGGTATGCATATGCGGAAGTTGTGAATACAATATTTTGAGAATGTATGATTACAAGGTGAATATGTTCATAGCGGTTTAGTTTAAAACGTTGGATATTGAACGATACCTAGATATAACAATATATGTGTTCCCATAAGTATGTGGTTACTTGTGAATTGAACTTAAAGATCAATCGAAATATTTACCTGTACGAATTAGACATTTGAGGATTATAACATGTGTGTTTACAAATTGGGCTTATACTAAAGGAAGGTAATTGAAATATTTATTGAACATGAGCTTAAAGTAGGTACAGATTGGTTGATTTGTCATGTTATCATTGTTATGAAGATGTATATTCGGTACAGAAGGTGGTACATTTTATGATGGTACATCGAATGATTTTATGATGAGCGCCTAGGGTTATTGCGGGTTTAAGCGGGTTAGTATACTTATTTCTAGTTTACAATGCTTCTTAAAAGTATCGAAAGAATTCAAGGGGTTTTGTAGGCAGTGTAGGATTTATTCCATTTGATGTAGTTATAGTCGGAGTTGGCTTACGTCCTAAGTATACAGTAATGTAGATTTGTAAATAGCAGACAAGCGTAAACATATAGCAATTATTGTCGTGTGAGAGCCGGAGATTGGGTAGAAACGATAACGCGGTATATGACATTAACTGCGATACAGGAGCCATGGTGGCGAGATGTTAAGGTCGGTCAAGCATCCCATAATCTAACCACGGAGAGCGTGCAAGGTCGTCATTAGCTGATAGCGCTAGCCTGGCCGGGGATTGGGAGGGGCGCTTTGATTTTTGGGACTGTTGGGTATGCTCAATGTTTTCAGGAAACATGTGAGGATGTGAGATAGTAGGTACAGCAGATCTGGTCAAATGGCGGGGCCGCGATTGTTTGGGTTTCGAATTTCGGTGGCATATGCGGCACACAATTTCAGGATATTGGAGAACAGCAAAAATTTTAAGATTAAGTATATGGGGGCAAAAGCGATGAGGGATATACGGGCGTAGGTAAGGTTGTTTGTGAGAAGGTAAGTACCTTGACGCGCGCGATAGCAAATACTGATGTCAGTGCTTTGTCTCTCTATCTCGCGTAAAGTTATACCAGTGACGGCTTAGTCATGGATGTTAACAAACGAGGGTTTCCTTAATGGAGAGATAGATACCGTTGATAGATTAGTCGAAGAGTTTGAATTGAGATTTTTGTAGATTGCTTGCAGATCAAGATGAAAGTCAGGAATATATGAGTTGGATTCAATTCATTAGAAACGTCTGCTAGTAGTCAGGGTCGTCTCTCTAGTATGTCCAGTACACGTGTTATTAAGATGTATGGTGCCAGCGCCTGAAATCGGAACACGGTACGTGAAGTCGCTGGGACATAAGTTATGTAGCGTTGCTGTTTTGGAAGCAGAATAGATTCGTGAATTCGAGTTAGGCAATGCAGTCCAGTACGTGCCAGTGAATGATGCCAGTCTCATGTCGCAGTTTGTGGTTGCTAATTGCCAAGGATTCAAGAATAGGTCTACTTCGCAAAGTTTATGATTTCCGATATGGAACAGAGGTTGGTTTAGTCCTCACATGTAGATGTTTTCAGTTGGGATGCACTTTGAAAAACTGAGTTTCGATAATTGGAAGTACGATGTGCGATTGAAGGCTATCGCTACGTAATCGCTTGCGGGCTGTATGAACGCGAATTATTATCTGTCGAGTCGTATTTTTGTTTTGCAGGTATTGAAAGTAGGTGAGGAAGGTTAAAAGCGTCGTTATTTAATAATGGGATAGTTATGACGTGAATCAGACGTGGTTCGATGTAAACGATGTCTAAGCTCGATATGCTATTCAATTCTTCCAGCGTAGGGGGCGTCCATAGGTATCGGAAATTCGAGTTGAGGTTTCAAATTTTGAATGTGTTGAAGACTGGATATGATCTGTGCTGGGGACAGGACCTTTGGGTGAATGATACCATTTTGTGCGAATAAGATAGCTTCAACCAGGTTACTTAGATCAATTTCAAACTTGTTCATATATACGTCTAGCTCGACTAAACGGTTAATGAGAGCTATTGCGAATTTGTTATTTGATATTTGAGCTTTGGAAGTAATTCCCTGGTTCGTAAGTATTATGAGTACATCATCTTAGTCACAACCACGCTGTATAATGTTGTCGAATTTATTTTTATAGATTCCGAAAGTTGACTGTACAACGTGTGTTTGTTCGTTAAGTAGTGTCGCTAAGTGTTTTATGTCATTATACAAGTTGTCGATTTGATTGTTTAGGCATTGTCCGTTTTCTGCGTCTAGCGTCCCGAAAAGTGATTTTGCGATCGCGCCTATGAAGTATATGGCACCTCGTTTTTTTGTGACGTGTTACGAGTTTAGCCAATTCCACATGGGATTTGCTATTGAGGCGGTGGCCTATCAATTTTTTTATTTGAGTCTGGTATTTCCTGGACGGATTCAATCTCTGGGTCAACATGCGTATATGGTCACCTGTGTTACAATGGTTCCATGTTGCGGTACATTCATTACGAATCATGTCTAAATATTAGGAGATGCGATTGAATTCCTGGAATATGTTACCGAGGTCGATAAAGTTGATCATTCTCCATTCGTTGTTAAAGGTCCGAAGGTTTCTTAGTTGTTCGAAATAGAGACCCGGATTTGGCTCTATTCGCTTCATGGAGTATGGTACCGAGTTATTAGTGCCGTTAACAGTTATGAAGGACCTGTAATAATACGTTATGAAAATAAGGTCTGATTAAGATCCGGTCAGCCAATTAATTGTGGAGCTGTTGATAACTTCATTATCGACGTTTGGTTGTTCATGATGTGGTGGTGTCATGACATAATATTTTGGAAGTAGAATGTGCGTGGCGCGGGATGATGGGGGGGAGATTTCAGAAACGAGAGTCGGGGTTGATTTATAGTAACGTCAGCGTGCTGTATTAAGTTTATTCATGTGGACTACTTTTGTCTTGTTATTCGGGAGATATATTTCAGCACTGATATGGTTTATGGTACGTTTCATCTAGTACAGCCCTTTGTAATTATCTCCGAGTTTCGTTTCGGTCTCATTGAGTAGGTACACTTGTGAACTAGGGACGAAGGCGCGAGGACGAGAATTCCTGTCACAGTAAGTGTCAGTTTTGTGTTTTGTTGCTGCAGGGTTTGCTGTAGCTCGTCTGCGGAGCTGTTATAGGAAACTACCAGCGGAGGTGACGGGTAGGGGGGGCAGAAGGAGTAATTGGAAGGTGAGAAGGATGAATTGTAAAAGCGTCTCTGGGCAGGGAGAGGGGGTGGCGAAGGAGGCTAGGAGCGTGTGACGCGCGCTTATGGTGCGGGAGAAGATCTGTAGCCGGATTCTGTAACTCGCTATCGATAATTATCGCTATCGTTAACCAATGCTATCGACGTTTTTCGTTTGAAGTGATTCTCTACAGCCGTGATGTCGATGTTTGTTGGACGGCCGCGTCGCTAACTATCGACGAATGTTGCTTAGCTTAACGAGGACTGAAGAACGCTCGTTTAGGCTTGAATATTGTGTTTTATAGTACTACCTACATAAGCTACGCGCAATAGGCGCCTTTGGTTAAAGAAAAAGAGTGAAAAGCCATTATACGGAGTTACAAGAACGTTCTATGTCATTGTGAATTAATTTATTCGGTTATTAATACTGAAGTATAGTGGCTATAGTTGAGGTAAGTGCCAAGTTTTTTGTATTATATATGTTTTCATCATTTAAGTCAAATGATTGATTCAATGAAATCTGATAACTGATAGGTTATGTTTGTTTATAAAGCATTCCGATGTTTACGCGTCATCCGTGTAAACTTATTATGAGGTGTAATACAAGTTGTTTTAAATTTTTAATTCATTCAAATTTTTACAGGATGGCAGAGGGTCATCTTGCGATAGATGTATTAAATTTAGATTATAGAGTCATGCGTTTAGAACAAACATTAGAACGCAAGTTGATGCGAAGAGAGCAAGACTCATTTGATTTAACAAATGAAGAGTTTATTGAGTTATACCGCATAAACCCACAACTTGCAGCAGACCTGATTGACACTCTACAGCCTAGTTTACAACGTGTGAGGGACAGTGGACTCTTAGTCCAAACACAAGTATTATGTTTGCATGCCAATTACCCATTTGCATTTTATTGTGAACTATACTTAGTATATTCACGTGGCAGGTATTAACAGCTGTGAGATTTTATGCTACCGGTTATTATCAACGTCCAGTAGGAGACCAGTGCGATATCTCATTAAGTCAGTCATCAGTGAGCCGGTGCATTCGTGATGTCACAAATGCTATCAATGAACGATTACTAAAGCAATGGGTACAATTTCCCATGACTCCGGAAGACCGGCAACGAGCAGCATCTCAATTTGTCACCGCACGTCAACCATTTCAAGGAGCTATTGGAGCAATTGATTGCACTCATGTCGCATTGTTTGGGCCTAGAGAACATCAGGTGGCATATGTTAATCACCATGGATATCACTCACTCAATGTGCCAGCGGTACAATTTTTAACCGTTATCACGTAGATACGTAGCAAATACGAGTGTAATAAAACACACAACTATGGATAATGAAAACGTTTTCCATGCAGATATGTGATCCTAATTTAACGACATTAAACATCAATGCACGTTATCCTGGGGCAAGAAATGACACATACATATGGAGTACATCCTCTGTACGACGCATAATGGAGCGTGAATATAATCGAGGAGAAAGAACGTTTCTGATTGGTAAGTTGTAACTTGAAACTTGTAACATTTATGAATAGTAGTTTTTAACATGGTGATTCATTGATAAATAAATTACTCATAATGTTGAATATTTTATCAGGTGACCAGGGTTACCCCTTGGAACCATGCCTGACTCTATTACCTAATGAACGAGAAGGAACCCCACGTTTCAATTATAATCAATCGTTGTGTAGTGCAAGAAACTGTATTGAACGATTGTTTGGAGCGCTTAAAAGTACGTGGAGGTGTCTTTCTAAACACAGAGTTTTGCAATATGAGCCTGAAATGGCTGGAAAAATTGTTATTGCCTGCGCAGTATTACACAATATGCGTATTGATTTTGGGCTACAACCAGATATGTATGAGGATCCAAATGAATATGTGATGAATATACCTAACATGGCGAACATGGATGATGATGACGACAATAATCTTCCGCCTCTTGCACTTGCTCGCCGTATTCAAGATCGGTTAATACATGCATGATTTAGATTATGAAAGATATAATGTTGTTACGGTGGATGTAGACCATAAGAGGCATAATATTGGTACGGGGGAACAAGTTACTCTTCATCGATTGATTCAATTTTGAGATTTTGCTGAGCGGAGCGCAGACTACTATGAATGTCAATACAATGGGACTTTTGGGTCCGGCCGTTCGTTATATACCCAAGATATGCTTACGTATCGCAGTGGAGGTGGCACAAGTCAGGGGTGGTTTTATGTTTTTGTTTCTGGCAAATTCCGTACCCCTGACTTGGCTGACGCGGCGCGTAGGCCATACTCAAGTATACGGGTGTATGGGCCTGCTAGCCGTCTAAGGATAGCGGTACCCTGGGCAAAGGGATGGGTAGTTCTTGCTTGGTTCGCATCCGTGAAACCAAGGCATATCACAATGTAATACGACATAATATTAAATTTAGTTTACCGAATTTTCAATAAATTTGTAAAATCTGAATAATAATATATGTATTTATTATTATTATGAAACTATAACGTGTATTTAAATTTCTTATATATTACTTATTGGTTTAACATTTTGATATTATATTTGTATATTCTAAAACGAGTACATATATCTATATTTTCACTATATCACTTATCAGTTTAACATTTTAATATTATATTTGTATATCATAAAACGAGTACATAATATCTATATTTTGACTATAATACGTTTTGGCATTTTGAATTTAAATAATACTTATTGATATAAACTTTGGTCCATGTTCAATAGTTTGTTGTTTACGATGGAGTCCTATACTACACTACACTACACTATACTGTACTATTATTGGTGAGTTGGTAAAATCTGTGATAGTACTTCCACTAGCTGAGGCATGACTTCGATTCTCGTTTTTTCATTTCAGCGTTTTGCACAGCTGCATCAGCTTGCCGTTCCATCGCTTCTGTCAATCGATCCATAGCATCAGCATGACGCTTTGTCCCTACTGCCCTGTAATTTTGCAGCTTCAGCTAGCATCTGCGAAAATAGTTTGTGTAAATGAAAATTATCCTATATCATATAGTAAATAGATAGCAGTTTTACTGAAATTACAACTAAACATCGTTGATTGGGCATGTGACTCAGCAATTGCTGCAAACTGGTCCCGTGTAGAAGATAATTGTTTAGATTGTCTTCCTTGAAACAGAATAGCATAATTGTTAGTACATAGTCTATATTCGATATGGTATCAGTGTTCTTTAAAATTCATAAATGATGATATTGTACACATGTAACATTTATGACAGAATCACGTACAACGTTCTAAGTTCAATGCAAATTGAGAATACATACGTTCTCTTGGTCCTGTAGTTGGGGCACTGTCGGTTGTGTAAGGTTTTTTTTTTGTTAATCTTTGAAGTATCGGTGGCTCTTGGCATTGACTGCTGCCGATTTGTTTTGTACATCCAATTTTTCTATTAGTGCGTGTTTTTCTATATTTTCTTTTATATTTTTGACTTGCACTTTACTTTCTGCAATGCCTTCATCGGTGTTGCTCAATTCCATATATTCCCAGTCAATGAGGTCAACATTGGGGTTTTCTATCGGTATTAAAAATAATAATGTTTGAAATGGAACAACGATTCAGAATACTTCATAATAACAAAGTCATACCGTTATCTCCATAGTCATTGGCAACGTCTGATTCAAAAACATCAGTGCATGTTGATGTACTCGCTATGTGGTCAAAGATGCTAATTACACGTGGAGGTTTTAATAATGGTGAGGAGTCGCCTGCAGCAAGCTGTTCTTGTAACTCCTATTTCAAGTCAACGAAACAAAAATTCAATGTTACAATGGGAGTATTAATAGTGTATTACAAATCATGTATTCAACTACTTCAATGTCAACTTAAATATAATTTCCACAAACTATGTAATAAATACCTCTTTTTCAGGAACGCTACCTGGACAATCAAAGCTACCTGCAACGTAGTTTTTGCCAATGATTCCAATGACTCTTAGCTCTAATGGTGTCAATGGAACTTCGTCAATTTCTTTATTGCCTGTTGCATTACGCTGATTTGTAATTTTACGTGCTTTCTGTGATGTTCGACATTTCATATCTCTTCAAGTCTGTGTACATGAAATTTGATCGTTCAAGTTATTTATATTGCAATTGGTAAAATATAATTAAAAATATTATGTCTTGGATTATACATACTACTTGCCATTGAGCTGTGGTTTTGGTTGCACCTTTTGCTATATTTAAAGCATTTGCCAATTGATCCTATTTTTTACGGAGTTCTTCCTTTTTATTCATAATTAGGAATTTCTCTTCCGCAATCCCTTTGTGTGTTTCGAAAAACTGCACCATTGCCGCTAATTGTGCATCCGTCGCCCGTCCGCTTCTAATTCTGTTTTTACAAAGCGTTTAGATATACGTTTATTAATTATGTCATACTGATATTCAATTTCATCAGATTTTAAAATGATGTATAATTGTTATATTATACTTACGATGCCATAGTTTGAAACAAGATATAAACAGAATTTATCGTAGGTTCAAATAATTAAAGTACGGTAGTTTGAACAAAGGAATAAGCAGTTTTACTATTGTTGACACAACGGGCAAGCTAACCGCGCTTATATAAATTTACACAGATGCGACCGACACCTTACATTATATCACCTAAAATCACTAAAGTCCCTATACAATTCATAGTAATATGCGACGTTGTCACATTTCAATGAAAGTTGTCGACTTTTGTCGTTTCACATACAGCACATCTTGCAACGATTTTGTTCGATGACGCGTAGTTACAGAATCACTGTCTGTCTCAACCATCGATAGTGCAAGCGACAAACGTCGCCACTTAACGTTATCGATAGTACTCGGTAAAGAGTTGCAGAATTCGGTTACTGGGGGGTTTAATGTGTCACGAACAGGTGAGAAGGGAAATCGAGGTCAAGGCTGAGGTGGCTGCGGTGCAGCGGGTGAAAGAGTGGCTGAAACACTGACCTGCACAGCTGTTGGTTCGGCTTGATTCCAAGTGGTACAGGATGAACTGTCGTTTTTACAGACCTTAATGTTAATGTCAGAGTTTTTGAATATATAATGGATCATGCAGCGTACGGACTTCCAATCTAGTTTATCCAGTCCGCAGCCTAGTCTTGGAATTGATATGGATTTTATCTTGTTTTCGAACAAAATATTTTTTAAATTTGTCAGGGTTTAGAAGAAGTCTTTTGGAGTGGGTTTTCATGATACTTTGTTTTAGTCACCAAGTTGTATATGAATTTATCACCGTGTGGGGGGGTCGGAATGACGTCGGTAACTGCCGGAGAAAATCCGTTCAGTTGGGTTCGGTCTACGATTTTTCGTTGCACCAATTTTATGGCAACACCTTGTGATAATTTGCAATCGGATGATATGCAGTGGGCTAAGTTGTCATTCTGGTCGAATAAGTCGGTATTTGTTTCTTTGATATTGACGTTGCGTCTTAACGGCTGATGCCGTCTGTCTAGCAAAAAGTCGGCGTATGTTGGTGTATTATAGTATTTTGAGTTAGAACACCTGGACAGTCGTTCGTCTGAGTCTGCGTCATAGCCCTCTGAGTCGGAGTCGGGTGTCATCAAGTCATCGGAACTGTCAGATATGTCAGCCTGGTGTGCTAAGTTCGGTTTTTTATGTGATTCCAAGTTACTGGAGGTATAGATTTTTCGACAACGTTCAACTGCGGGATCACGAGAGCTATTTTTACAGTGGAGAAGTGACAACATGAGTGCCTCGTCGTCAGAAGATTAGCTGCGTGAAGAATTGAAAGATTTTTCAATAACCGTCGGTTGTGGGTTGCTCCGTTTCTTAGGTGGAGGCGGATTGCCTGATTCGTCGGTATTTGATCGAGTTCGTCCAGGGTATATCTTTCTGTCTTTCGAAAGTCTTGTCGATTGCAGTGTTTGACGTTTGGCAGTTTGATTTTACTGGAAGGACTTAGACTTGGTCTGGTTTTGTGTTTAATTGCGTGAGATCGGTGAGTCCAAACGTTGGTACTCGAAAAATTTGCTGAGATGTGCTGTGAAAGAATTTAAAGTTACTTAATGTAAGGTGTGCAACTACGTCAGAGCCAGCAAGATCGTAATCGCATACGTGTAATATGTCAGCTGATCTGGTAGCGTCAGAGGTACAGTCGTGAAGGAGATGTTCGAACGCGAGGGGTTTTGTTTCACGACAGGCGTTTAAAGGTGCGACCCCCTTGAGGGGTTCGTCTTGCTGAGTAAGGGAGTTATCTGGGATCATATGAAACGTGTGGCTGTTTTCATTGATGTGAGTTTGGGTCTTAGAAATTGTGTCGATTGTCTGGTTGGTAATACCGGTAAGGGATAGCCGTTCTTTTGCTGTACGCAGAACTTTTGGTCTAGTGACGTTATTTTTTTCTAGATTTACGTGGGCACCTGTGTCAACTATGAATGTCAAATTCTCGTACAATTTAGGGGCATTAATTTGAATCACTGGTGGTTTGTCTTTTATTGATCTTGTGATGAGGACGTGATTTGCTGTGAACGCTGTTTATTGGTGCCGCCGGGAGAACACCGGGAGTCGTTCGGTTTTAAGGACTGTTCGGTCATTATCTGATTATTGTCATGGTTTGAATTACGGTTGACGTTATTATCAGCGCGAGTTCTATATTTGTCAATTATATGTGCGAACCGTCTGCAGTAATTACAGTAATGTTCTTGACTCCGGTCCTGTCTATAAGTATCGATAAATCGGCAACGTGTGTCAATGACCGATTCGTTTACATTTTGTGCAGAATTGTTTGAGAACATGGCGGCATTCCGCGGCCGAGTGACTTGAACGGCTTCAAAATTGGTGAACTATGTCAGGCTGATCACTGGTTCCGTTTTCGGATGTTGCTTGTGCGTATGTGGCCGGCGCCGGGGGCGGGGGTGAGTGAGGTTATTGGATTGCAGTGGACGGCAGAAACGGAGATGGCAGGGAGGGGGTGGGTGGTGGTAATCCCGAAGGTAGAGATGATGTCAGAGGTGAAGATGTGGATGGAAGAGAAATGGCTGTTGACGGCCACAGAGAAGGAAGATTGGCTGAACAGAGCTGACCAGCACTTGGTAGTCGTTGCCTCATCAATTCACGCTCTTTACCGAAAGTAATTTCTATCGCGCCGCTGAGTGTGGTTAAGGGGAGATATACACCTAGAAGCCGTAAAAAAAGGTTCTATTTTAAAAATGTTTCAAAGAAAAGTAATCATTTATTTTAGATCAGAGTTTTCATTATCTAAAAGTACATACATTCAAATATATGTCAAATTTTTTTTATGTACAAATATCAAAAAGATACAAGGATATCGTAGGATTCTTGGAGGTCCTTGAAAAAATCGGCGCACACGGTACCCACTGGCGTATCTTCAAAAATCATCTGAAAAAAAAAAAAAAAAGATTATTAAATAAGATACTATAATCTAGTACTTGTCATAGCCGATTTCAAAATTATTGGTTTTTAACAAAATGGCGGCCATTTGAATATAGGTAACGATTTTCGGGCCTTAAACGTGTAATTACTTTGGCTATAAAATGAAGAGTAAGTAACGAAAAAAAAAATCCTATGACAAATACTAGGTAATATTATATAGAATGACCACAAAAAATTTCAAAGCAATCGGTACATTGGTTTTTGAGAAATTTTGGGTACCGCTTTGAAAAACGTAGTTTTGAGAAAAACACGTTTGAAATTTTAGGAATTAAAAAATCATGAAATTTTAAACTTACATGGAATCATCAATACCAGGCCCATAGTGTAGGTCTTCTACAGTCGACGGAATTCCCATTGCATCTAAAGCTTGTTGCCGACGACGAATTCGACCTTCTTAGGGGGGGAGCACTGTACAATTCTATCACAAAAGAAATCTAACGTTTCCAGTTCTCGGTTATAACTGCCTTATTTTTCGAAGAATTAATTTGCGATTTTCACCAAATATTCTAAGGACCTTAAACTTTCAGAAAATGTAAAAAAAAAAAATCGATTTTTTCAATTTTCTAGGTGTATATCTCCCCTTAATCTATGACTGACTACCCTTAATTCTGGGTCATCGTGAAGACTTCTGATGAAAGTCAGTAGGCTCTGTTGGTCAATGTGGTTCAACCAACCATCGACTCTGTGGCGGGAATATTCGGCTAGAATCGTGGTTAGCAATTTCGTTATTAACCGATCTACTTTCCTGCCAAAAACTAGAACATTCTTGTATGAGCCTTGCTTTATGCTGCCTCTTGTAAGTGTAATAAACATGTCGCTTATATCGTTGAGAGTCTGGAAAGGTTGTTCGAGAATTTTGATAATATCATCTATCGTGATGAACTCTTTGCCATGTAATATTTTTACTGCATCTCCAGTCATTCTGAGCAAGATCATTTTCGCGAATATTGATTTTTCGTTCGGTCGTACGAGTGAGTTAGCCTGTTTTATTGTGAAGATGAAGTCGTCTACTGAAATGTTATACCCGTTGAAGGGCTGAACCCATTGCATAGCGTCTTCGGCTAATACGTATGACATGTTATCGTCTTGGGTGTCGGGCATCGTACTTTAGTGTTCAAGCTTTTGCGGTAGTGAAAAATGTAGGTTAACTTAGCAAGGTAAATTATAACAACTTACAGGTGGATGTAGTATAAGATCACGAAAAAAAAAATGCACAGTCGACTGGTTGTGAGGCTTGTAGATTGCCGGTGTAGTTGTCCTGGGGTAAGTGCGTGTGGTGTCTCCGGTGTCCAGTGTCGGATCGTCGGTGAAGCAGAGGTGGACGTCGTAAGTGAGTTCGTGGAAGATGAGTTCCCAAATTGGTCTCATACTTGGTGCTTGATTGATTCGTATTTTATCGTGGTTGTCTAGCGCTAGTCACTACTTTGGTGTTCACGTAGTTACTCCGGGAGATTTCATGCTGTTGCTGTTGCTGATGTCGTTCGTTTTGATGTCGTTTTCGAATATTTTGAGTGCTTATTGGCCTGTTGTCTCCAACTTGACGTGTGATTGGTAATGCGGTGACTTGGGAATAGGAGAGGAACGTAATCAACAACACAGTGTACGCCTTGTATTGTAGTCTTTTATTATTATTTTCTCGAGACCACTTCGAGCTTACACGTCGCGCGTCCGAGACCGACTGACTGTATTGCCCCCCACTCTTTACCATAGTATCGGTTCCTTATCTTACTAATGTGCGTGGCAGCACCGTACGGGAACGGGATACCGCACCCTCCCCCGCTATGTTTGCCAGCCGGCTTGTACCTGATATTGTAGTAGTTACCACCACCTTATGTATACGATGAATATACATTGTTTTCTTAATTCTATCGCCTTTAACTATCTTTACGCATTTCTATCTTTCTTTTTGCGAATTCGCTCTGATCGTCGTGGTTCAACGCTCGACGGTTGATTCTGTTTTTTGTGACCATTTCGCCGTTGTCAACCGTATCCGCAACCCTGCTCGCTTTTGCTGAAATTAACTGATTGGCATGTGTCTTTTCCAAATCAACCCGCCTCCTGTCTTAACATCGTACATCGTATCTGGCGTCCATTCTTGTATCATCACGGCCGGCGCCCAATGCTCCCCTCCACCTCTAAAACTTTCGCTACAACTAAATCTCCCACCCACAAATCTATCCTTCGCGAGCCCGTGTGATCTTTTATCTGCCGTTCTTGGCGGAACTGAACATGCTCTGCTGCCAACGGTGGGCGTAAAATAGAAAATCGGGTTTTTAATTCTCTATTAGTCATCATAACGGCTCGAGATCTCTGTGTCGTCGCGTGGGGGTCGCTCGAAAATCAAACAAGAACTGTCGCACCGGTAACTGCAATGACATGCCATCATCCATCATGCTTTTTATTTTTCATTTAAACGTATCTACGAGGTTTTTTGCGGCTCCGTTCGTGGCCGGACAGTGCGGCGCAATCGTTCTATGCCTAATGCCTCCTCTCAGAGCACCCACTGAAATTTTTCCCCCGTAAACGTGGCAAAATTGTCCGTCACAATATGCGCAGGATAACCGTGCCTAGCAAACATTTCTTGGAATACATTTATTTTTGTTTCCTCGCTCATACTCGACATAACGAATATTTCCGGCCATTTAGAATGACTATCAATTACTATCAAAATCATTTTCCCGCCGATTGGTCCTAAACAATCCGCATGAATACGATGCCATTGAACGGGTGGCCACGGCCAGGAAGTAAGACGTACTTTGGGATGATTTTTACGTGTTTTTAGACAAGGCCAACATGCGCTCGTAATTTCATTGATATCTTTATCTATTTGGGGCCACCAAACATATGATCGGGCTAATGCTTTCATACATGCCACGCCAAAGTGGCTATGGTGAAGTTCCTTCAGCACTAGCGATCTCAGCTGGCTGGGGATCACCACACGGTACCCCCACAATACGCAATTGCTTTTAACTGAGAGCGCGTCGCGTTTCTCCCAAAAGCTCTGCATCCCCTTCTTTTTCAGATTGGCTTCTGGCCATTCGTCCATCCAATATCTTATTATCTGGCACAATACAACTTCTTCACGCGTAGCTTTCCGTACCATGCTTCAGTCGAGCGAGGCAAAATCGGATTCTTTTATACCATTCATGAACGTATAATCGATATCTTGGAGTATTTGAAATTTTTTTTCCAATTTTTGCAGATGTTCAATTGGTAGTCTACTGAGCCAGGCAGTATAATTCTCTCTTCCTTGAATGTGTTTGATATTATACTTAAAAACCGACAAGAATATAGCCCAACGCTGCAAACGTGCTGTTGAGATCTCAGGGATCGATTTATCAGGGTGAAATATACTTGACAACGTGGTGCTGTTCGTTTGGATAGTAAACTGGTTTCCATATAAATATTGATAGAACTTACGAATTTCGAATACTATCGATAAGCCCTTTTTGTCATGATGCGCGTATCTCTTTTCGCTCACCGTCAACGTCCAACTCGCAAAACAGATCAGCCTATCATATTTGTCCTCTTCCCGATGTGATAATACTGTGCTAATTCCATACGGCGATGCGTCACATGTAACCGCTATCGTTTTTTTTGGATCAAAATGTGCCAGCGTAAGTTCACTTGACAATTCTTTTTTAATCTAAGTGAAGCTTCGATTACATTCATCCATCCATTTGAAATCTTTTTTTTTCAACGTTCGTATAATGGGTAGAGTTTATCTGTTATGTTCTTAATGAACCGTGCGTAATAATTAATCGAGCCCAAAAAACTTTTCACTTCTGAAACATTTTTTTGGTGCTGGCACATTTTTTACACTATCTATTTTGTTTCCTGAGGGATGGATTCCTTTATCATTCACTCAAAATCCTAAATACTCGGTTTCCTGTTGCGCAAATTTACATTTTTCATACTTTAACCGCAATCCGGCATCGCTTAACCGCCTCTCGTACCCAATCTAGGTGTTTTTTCCTTCCGACGCGGCGATCGAAATATCATGAATGAAGACGATTACCCCTGGTATTCTTAACAATAGAGATGCCATCACCCTTTGAAAAGAACCCGGTCGGGTGGACACTCCGAACGGCAAACGATTATATTGAAACAGACACAAGTGAGTGCTTATCACCACTAATTTTTTGCCCTCTCGGTTAACGGCAACTGTTGGTATGCCTCAGATGAATCCAGCTTCGTGAATATTCTCCCCCCTCTCAACACGTCTAACACTTCTTCGACCCGAGGCAACGGGTAATGATCGACTTTCAAAACGTTATTTAGCGTGACCTTAAAATCTCGTGACCGGGTAATATGTCCCTTACAATTTGATTACGGCGACCTAGGTTCCGGAAAGCGAAGACCACCGCTGGCCACCAATATTACGTCCCTGGACGTCGTTTTTTCCCGAGCGGTGAGGAACAAACGGGTTCGCCTTGGCCTTTACATCCGGAGACAACAGAAACTTGAATCATGGTTGAATAACATTTGGAAGTTTGAGGTATGAACTATATATTTGGTTGGATAATTTGTGGAGTAGTTTCGAGCAGAGGGTGTAGTTCATAATTAATGAGTAAAGTTATACGTGAGATTGTTGAGTGTTGGAAAGAAAGACTTGTTCGTGTCAAACATTGGAATTGGAGTGCCTGAGGTGAAGAGGATTAGACGTAAGGTGTGCAAAGTGGTGGGGAATACAAGTAGCAGAGTTGGCAAAAAGTGAGTGGCGTGAGCCAGAATGCAAATAGGAGGGTAGGAATGAAATGATAAGGATACTGCAAGGATCATGGGAGGGCGGCAAGATGAGGGAGACGTGTGGCAATATGCCGGACGTAACAATAGGTTTGAGTAATTTTTTCGTATTTTTTTGAAAAAAGGACATCAAAAAAGAAAAACTTTCAAAAAAAAAAAAACGGCACGATACTTCAAATTTTAGGAAAGTCATGACTATTGAAAAAAAAAGCCATATTCTTAAAAATTCATAACTTTTTTGGGATCTGATAGAAAAATTTGAAAAAATTCCGAGAAACTGTTTTCATAGAGTAGAGAAGGATAACAAACCTTCGGCCAAATTGAAAGGGGTCGGATTTAAAAGTGGTTGATTCGGCGTGTAATGCCCCACATGTATAGCGTCGAATCCCAACGCATATTCAATTTATAGGGTGTAGAATAAAGACATTCTTATTACACAAAAATATCATCCATTTAATTTATAATGTTACATATCAGATTTATTTCTCCAACTACTGTATGTACTGTCAAAACCTAACCATTTTACAGAAGATTTTTTTCCATGCTTCTTGAGAACCGTCTCCACGAGATAGATGTCCGGATGTTCAACCCTGAGGGGCTCTTGTTTGTAGAAACCGCCAGCGATAGGTTGATTTCAATGATCTTTGAGCTTGTACGTCGCAGGATGGGTATTGTCCACTTGGCTTATCGTAAATATCTCTGTCGTCCAATTGGGAGTGTAACCATTCTCGTAGATATTTTTGAATTTGCTGATTCGATCTCTGTCACCAGTTTTGAAGTTTACCGGTGTTACGTGGGGGTGAGAGTGTACTGAGCGGTGGTAGTTGATGATTATTGAATAATCAAAGATGCTCCCACGTAACGACAATGAATAATATTGAAACTAAGAAAGACATACTTTTCGGTAAGCCGGTAATTTGTAGGATCGTGTTGCTATAGCTCTGTACAGGTCTGTGAGGTTTGGTCAAATGATTGGGGCTAACTTATAATAATACAAATGAGAAAAGGTTGTCATTCAAGATAAATATTTTTAAATAATTTAACTGGTGAAAGATGAAGTATATTCTGTATAATTTGGTGATTGAAATGTCTGATAACAATGAATGGTGATAATGACATAAAAGCCGAAAGTAACAGTTTATAAAGCGTTTGAGTTCATATAACGATCCACGCCGACGGACGAATTTATATTCAAATGCAGAGAAGCTGCAGAATCACTAAATTTGACCGTTTACGTGTTTTAGCGAATCGTGTGTTATTTTATCCTAAATGATTTTATTGTTTGATACCAAGAACATCTATCCTGAACGGTAGTTATAACTAGCTGGTCGTGATTATTGTATCTCTCTTTTTAAATTATCTTAAATCAAATTTGAAGTGGGGCTGAACTGAAAACCGGAGAATAACTCTCTAAATTCCCAAGGGAATTGTCTACAGCTGGACACCAATTCTTGCTGCTGTCATATCAAGTTGTGCTTAAATCTTGGAAACAATATGTTTGATCTAATTGGGGTAGTGAAGCTAGCCAACAACTCTTGTTTTACTTTTGACTGGATATTATCTCTCTATCTAATAAAAAAGTTTCAAACAAATGAACGTAGAAAAAGATTATAATGACAATAGTAAAAAAAAGATTATAATAACAATAGTATACGCATGAAGTTGGTGGTGGGCCGAGATCCCGAAAACAAAACAAAAAGCATCTAGGAAACCCTTTGACAGCTGTCATCGGCTGTTTATGACGAATATCTTCATAGGTATCTGTTAATGACGCGCAAAAAATGACAATGCAAATGAAAATTATCAAGATGATTCCCGACGGGAATTGTCTTTTTCGCGCGTTGGCGTATTGTGTATACGGGACTCAAGATCGACACGCAGAGGTGAGACTAAGTATCGTTTCAAATATAGTGGATAATTGGTCTACATTTGCGGGTTTTATTACAGGTAATGAGTCAAACGGTGCTGTGATTAGGTCACCTGGTGATTACAAATCACACATGAAGAAAAATGGAATATATGGGGGAGAAGCAGAATTAGCTGCAGCTGCGGACATTTTTAAAATATGTTTAATCGTGTATCGCGAAGAACAAATTCATCCGCACCAGATCGGATCACAAAATGAAATACAATTCTCACTACTCTTTACCGGCGACGGAGACAGTGGACACTTTGATGTCTTGCAGAACCAAAATAAAATTCAGATAGTGAGTAATAAGTATGAAAAGTAACAATCAAATAATAGTAAATCTAAATATATCACCAAACAGTCAAAAGGACAGCCCGGATTTACGATGACAATGGAGAAAAAAGGAGTTTCAAGCAGCAGACAAGGCGATGAAGATGGTGGATGGTCGGAAGTATCACAAAAGAAAGAGGAAAATAAAATTGTAAGTGCGAAGAACCAAATAAGCCATAGAATAATATCCATCAAATATTCGTATAACTAGGTAAGAGGACAACCAGGATCGATATTGACCACAAGAGAAGGAGGTGTTTTGCGGAATGAACAGCAACGCAAATATATAGAAAAAAATAATATAAAGAAGGTGATTTTGGAGAATAACCGGCAGAGCGGTAGTAAAAATAATTCAACGAAGGGTGTAGAAGAATTAGAAGAATCGATTGTGATGATTGATAAGGAAAATAAATCAATAGGACGACCAACCAATGTGATGGACATAGAAGAGCGAAAAATTAGACGACGAGAACAGCAGCGAAAATATGGGAAAGCGAACAAAAAATATCATACTGGCTTTTCAACCAACGAACAGAAAGGAGGAGTTTCAACCAGCAGACAAGGCGATGGAGACGGTGGATGGTCGGACGTATCACAAAAGAAAAAGGAAAATAAAATTGTAAGTGCGAATAACCAAATAAGCCAGAGAAGAATAATAAACAAATATTTCTATAACCAGGCAAGAGGACGACCAGGATCTATGTTAACCACAAAAGAAAGACGTGTTTTGCGGAGTGAACAGCAACGCAAATATAGAGTAAAAAATAATATAAAGAATGTGATTTTGGAGAATAACGGGCAGAGCGGTAGCAAAAATAATTCAGCAAGTCAAGGAGATAGATCGATACCAATAGAGAAGGAACACCAATTTTCAACCAACGAATGGAAGCTTAGATTGATGAAAAAAAGAAAAGCAAGCATAGAAGGAATTGAAGTGGATAGCAAGAGACAACGAGTTAAAACGACAGACGAAAACGTGTGTCGACGACTTATAAGCAAGAATAACGTGTCGGAAATTCATGTTTGTGATGAAATATTAAGGGACAGTGATACGTTGAAATCGATGGAGAAGGAACTGTGTGTATTCAGCCAAAAAATAAAAGATAACAGAGACAGGTTGGAATTAGACAGAAACAGAGAACGAGTGGAAGCAATGAACAGTGAATCAATCATTGCTGAGCATCGTTACAACGGGGATATTGAAAAAGGCACTTTTAAAACTGTAGAACAACTACACATGGGTGAAATGAACGTAAAATGTAAACATTGCAATGCAGAAAGGTTCAAATATGAAACAGGAAGGGTGGCAAATAATTGCTGTCATGGAGGAAAAATAACATTACCACCATTAACGGAATATCCTGATGTACTTCAACGTCTGCGAGAAGGGAATGACGAAGTATCAAGACACTTCAGACAACATATACGATCATATAATGACGCGTTTGCGTTTGCATCATTTAATTGTACCGTGGCAGATATGGGGAATTCAGGACCATATGTGATGAAAATAATCGGGGATGTGAGTTACAAAATATCTACAAGTTTAGAGACCGCAAACAATAACCGACCGAGATATGGACAAATTTACATCTACGACGTACAAACTCAGCTAGCGCTGAGAGAAAATGATGCAAGAAGAGCAAATCTGTTAGAAATTATTGGTAGACTGATAATAGATATCAATCCTTATGCAGCAAATTTTAAAAACAACGTACGAGCGATTTGTTAAGGGAGACAGCCTGGTGAGATTAAACTTTATAGCACTCAAGGAAGACGATAGACGGCGGTACAATGCGCCAACTTGTGGTGAGCTAGCAGCTCTGATCGTTTCAGATGACGGGGCAGTATCTGAAAATATAGAAGTACAAGTATTTCCAAAACAAGACCGTGCAGTTGGATATGTGCCGAGATATTCGCATCACGTTGATCCAATGACTTTTCCATTACTACTTCCGAGCGGTGATTTAGAATGGAGCTATAATATGAAACACGTAGGAACAAACAAGAAAATCTCTCCTGTTCAATATTATGGACATCGATTGGCCTTACGTCGAGGCGAAGCACAGAATCAGTTGTTGCGGAGCGGACGATTGACACAACACTATGTGATTCACGCATATCTCACAATTGAATCGCAGCGTTTATTGTTTTTAAGAAATAATCAGAAGCAATTGCGTGTAGAATGTCACAAAAGAATGACTGATCACATATCAAATAGTGAAGCGAATACGTCGGATCGAACAAGACTTGGGAACCAAATGATTTTACCATCATCATTTTCCGGCAGCATGCGACATATGCAACAGCAGTACCAAGATGCAATGGCAATAACAAGGAAAGTTGGACGACCGGATTTATTTATTACAATGACATGTAATCCTAAGTGGCCGGAAATATGTACGGTATTGAAAGATTTTCCTACAGGTACCACTGTAAATGACATTCCAACAATAGCTTGTCGAATATTCAACATGCGGCTACAACAGGCACTAAAGGAAATCGAAAGCGGTTCAGTATTTGGAAAGATTGAAGGATACGTATACACAGTTGAATTTCAGAAAAGAGGCTTACCGCATGCTCACGTACTATTTATCTTAAATAACAATGACAAACTTTTGACTCCAGAAGGAATTAACAGTTTTATATCTGCAGAAATACCAGACAAACGAATACATCAACAACTATATCAATCTGTCACATCACACATGCTACACGGCCCTCACACATCCAAAATACCATGCTGGAATTCGGTCACGAAGTCATGCTCAAAGAAATTTCCGAAAGACTTAGTGGAAAATACTGATATAAGCGGTGGCGGTTTTCCAAAGTATCGCAGACGAAAAAATACAGACATAAATTATTACCGCAACCGCGTGGAAGGAAGAAATATCCAAGTAGACAACAGCATGGTTGTGCCTCACAATCCATACCTACTTGCAAAGTACGACTGCCACATGAACGTAGAATATTGTGCGTCAATAATGGCTATTAAATATGTCTTCAAGTACATCCACGAGGGACATGATCGTGCAAGAGTACAGATAACTGATTCAAACAGCGAGAGTGATGGTCAGCCAATAATCAACGAAATACAGGATTATGTAGATTCGCGTTACGTAGGACCGATGGAAGCAGCTTGGCGTATACTAGAACTGCCAATGCATGGACGAAGTCATGCCGTCACACGCTTACCTGTACACCTACCGGGGCAGCAATACGCAACGTTTGAGGAAGGTAGAGAAGTCGAAGCCGCTACAAATGAAAAAAAGTGGAGAACCCATCTTATTGCATGGTTTGAATTGAACAGCATAGATGAAATGGCAAGAAATATAACTTACGCGAACACGCCAGATTACTATTCGTTTCAAGAAGCAACAAAAACGTGGAAAAAAAGAAAATATGCATGTAAAGTAGTTAGTAGAATGACAAATGTTTCACCAAGGGATTCCGAAAGATTTCACCTCAAACTAATCCTTGGACATGCGACAAATGCAAGGAGTTTTATAGATTTACGCACTGTAAACGGGAAGGAATGGAATACATTTAGAGAGGCTGCAGTGGATATGGGTTTAACTGCGACAAATGACGAAGCTTTCAAAATATTCGACGAAGCTGTTTCAATACTTATGCCGAAACGGTTACGTCATTTTTTTGTGTGGTATTTAATCGGTGAAATGCCATCGAACGCGATAGATTTATGGAATACTTACAAGAAAGCACTATCTGAAGACTTCGTGGATCAGCATGAAAATAGAGCACTATGTGCAATTGAGCATCTTCTCAGAGCTGAGGCAAGATCATGTGCAGATTTTTACTTACCAATACCGGAGATAATTTTCGAAAATGAAGCGGAAGAAATAACAGTGGAAAATATAGAAACCTTTGCAAAGAAAGGCAATGAACTGGTGAAGCAATTAAACAACGATCAGAAAATAATTTATACACAAATTTTTGATAATATTATGGATAACAAAAGTACTGATAGAAAGCAAGAAAAATGCTTTTACATCGATGGATCAGGAGGAACAGGAAAAACATTTTTATACAACGCATTGTACTACATGTTGAAATCTGAAAAAAAAAAATGTTGCATGTGTTGCTTGGACAGGTATAGCAGCCATCTTACTACCATATGGCACAACCGCGCACAAAACATTTGGATTACCATTGACACTGCAAAAGGAAGGAACAATTTTCACAAATGCAACGATGAAGAAAAAAATACAAAGTATAGATGTATTTATATGGGATGAATGTTCGATGATACCGAAAATTGCTTTAGAATTGATCGACAGAACGTTAAAAGATATAATGGAAGACGCATCACCGTTTGGTGGGAAGACTATAATACTAGGTGGAGACTTCAGACAAGTTTTACCCATTGTGAAACGAGGAGGTAAACAACAAATAATAGAGGAAACAATTAAATACTCCACACTTTGGAGTATATTTGACAAATTAAGCTTGAAAAAAAATATGCGAGCAAAGGAGGATGCCGTAAAGTTTTCAGAGTGGTTACTTAATATAGGTAATGGAGAAGTGGAGTTGTTTGTACCAGAGAAAGAAATACAAAGCAACAATTTAATAGACGATTTATATCCAAGAAATTTGCCACTTGATGAATTAACAAACAGAGCCATCTTAGCTCCATTGAATGTCGAAGTTAATCAGTTAAATACAGAGATACTACGCAGAATGGATGGCAATATATTCGAATCAAAAAGCATAGATTACGCAACATTACAAGGAATTGATACTGCAGATGCAGCACTTGACGAAGAAGCTACTCTGCGATATCCGATAGAGTATTTAAATGGATTGACGCCATCAGGTTTACCACCACACAATCTACAGCTGAAAGTCGGAGCAATTGTGATGTCATTGCGAAATTTATCAATATCAGATGGTTTATGCAATGGAACACGGTTAGTTGTAAGAGAAATTCACTCTAGAATTTTGATTGGTGAACTTCTAATCGGAGAGCGAAAAGGGCAAATAGTAGAAATACCAAGAATTAAATTAGATACGCGGGGAGACACAGATATGCCATTTATCCTCCATAGGCGACAGTTTCCAGTCAGGTTGGCATTTGCAATAACTATAAATAAATCACAAGGAGAAAGTTTTGACCACGTGGGAATATTCATTGACCGACCAATCTTTGGACATGGTCAACTCTACGTTGCATTGTCACGATGTAGGTCGAAGAAAGGTATAAAAATTCAACTGAAAAAAAATGAAAATGCAATAAAGAACATTGTGTACAAGGAAATTATTGAATAAATACTGCATAATGTATATTCATCAAGGCCACAAACGAACAAATAAACATGGATGAACTTAAAAGAGAAATGCACAGGAGGTGATAGGAGTTCGAGAGGCCGAGGGGTTGACCCCCTCTACTAACTCCACCGGGACCTCATACGAAGAAGGAAAAAAAAGTACTGTATAGAGGAGAAAAGAAGCGAAAGTGAAAGAAAAAGGAGAAGAGAATACAAATGAAAGGAATACAGAATCAGCAACGAAAGGAAAACCAACAAGAATATAAAAATCACTGAAAAAATGGACAACAGAGAAAAGAGAAAGAAAAGCCAAGCGGAGCAAGAAGATGCAAAAATAGGTAGCAGCATAAAACGATAAAGAGGAAATAAAGCACAACGTATGGAAATTTAAACAATCGCGATTTGTAATTGGATGTTCAAATACACAAATCATTTCCACTGAGTATTTTCTTATTTTGTGATTATTCAGATGTAAATTCACACGTGTCGGTCATTTGGTGAAAAAGCCGAAACGCATACAATGAAATAGAAACTTGTGAAAAAATAAAAGTTAGCCTATGAAATTAGGAAACAAATAGTAAGATTAGAAAAAAGATATAAAAATGTATTGACTGAGTTGAAGGTGAGAAAAAAATGTAAATTATCAGAAATAAAAAAATGATAAAAGTACAAATTTGTTGATGTAAAATTGCAAATATTTCTACGATATTCATACCATATTAAATTTCTAGATAAATAAAAGAAATATATAAGTACATATCTATTATACCTATACATGCAACAACAAAATTAATTACAAATAATTATATTCCGACATTTGACAGTTCAAATGAAACACCGTAGCTAATAAAAAGAAGCAAAAAAATAAGAATAGGTGAGCGCTACCCAGTTTAGTGATATTTTGTTTTGTAAACAGATAAATTAAATCAAACATGCCGAACAAAGTAAGTATATCATTGGAAATATGAATGAATAAAGAGCAAAGTAAGCAGTATGATAAAATTAATGAAAATTTCTCGAAACAGGACAGCGACGAGGTTTTGCAGCGGTCGAGCGAGAAAATACCAGGTGAAGCATATCGATATAATATAATAGTATGTAAATCCAAATTCAACTCGGCAGACCAAAGAGCCGGACACTTTTTGAGAATCATTACCAGTGAATTCTACAGCTAGCCATTAAAAATGGAAAAATAATTACTTATATACAATCATTTGTCAAAAAAAGAAAAAAATATCGACATTTGAAAATACAGTCAAACACCTATGAGTCCCTAAGCAAATAATTTAACGCCTATTTTACCAAAACAAGATGACGGATTAGATGATCTGCTGTGCGCAGCAGCAGAAGCAGCAGAGGAGGAGCTGTTGCTTGAGACGGACGACGAAGAGTGGTCCGTCTATGTATGGTAAATGAAAATTATACAAGGAAATGTGAAGAAAATGATAAAAAATTCATCATTCCACAGCAAAAACATCCCGAAGTCCCCAAAACGAAAGAGGTCAACTTCGAACTAAATTTCAAGTAAAAAATGTAAAATAAATTTATTTGAAAAGAAAAAAGGATTGATATCAATTATTTGTACATTATAAACCAGACACAGTATATCTATATGTGAAGCCTATCCAACACAAAACTCGATTCAAAAGAAGAAGTTTCTAGAAAGAAACAAAACTCATGGAAAAACAAAAGACCAATACAAAACAAACAACTTCAATTATTGAAAACATCAGTTCGTTGTTGTTCTCCGGCCGGCACGCACGCCGGCCGGGGCCTATCCTATACTCCCCAACTCCTCAACTCCTCGACTAATCAATTACGCAATTGCACAACTCTTCAATTCCCTCAAGAGCCCTTCTAAATATTGGTCAATAATGTGTGCAACAACTCGACATCGTTCAAAGAAAAATGATAATCGACTGAGAGCCCGAAGGAGGTACGTGACCAGGACTCCGTATTCACAGCTCAACATCAGTCCGCACAATGGGATCTCAACGGTCCAAGGAGCTGCGCCCGCATCTTGCTCCGCCTTGATGGCAACGAATGTAAGCTCTTTGAGAAGTTTGTTAATTAATGAAAAATAATTCAATTATAATTCCATAAAAAATCAAGCCTATCTTTAAAATCATTCAATTTTAATTATAGGGCAACGCTCGGGGCGATTGTTAGGTACAACGCAGAAGATCAAGTTGACCGAAACCCGATTCCAACTAAACATTAGGTACAACGCAGAAAATCAAACTGACCGAAACCCGATTTCAACTAATAAAGCGTTACCCCACATCGAACCTACAAAATGGAGACCAGCTGTACAAAATATTGATTGCAAGAAAGCAATTTTTGAAACACAATTTCATGTAATCTTTGTGTTATTTCAATATAGAAAATCTATTTTACTTTTTTTTTGTCTTTCATTTAATTAGCTTTATTCCTTCATAAAGTAAGTATAGGTTAACCTACGCATGTCAAGAAAGTACAAAGATCTCTAAAAACTTGATCAGCCGTAGCTTCTGCATTAATAACCAAGATCGGAGCTGATAAAGAAAAAAAGGTTTGTTTTATCAACCAATCCTCACGAACCTCATGAATAGCTCTGAGGAGCTCTAAAGAAATGTTCGATTCTTCTTAACGAAAACGGGAACTGACTCGGGCGAAAATAGTTTCTGGGGAAACTCGCAAATAAACAATTGAATCTACTCTGAGCTCAGACGAGCGAAAGCGAATATCGAAATTTTTCATCAATCAATGAAATTCGAAGTCAACTTCGAACTAAATTTAAAGTGAAAAATGTTAAATAAATTTATTTAAAAAAACAAAGAATTGATATCAATTATTTGTACTTATAAACCAGACGCAGTAGACTCTATATCTCTATACGTAAATATACGTAAAAAAATCTGAAAATAATAACTATAGCAAAATAAGTCGCCGGATGCAATTGGGGTTGCATGGCATCGGGAGTTTTGTACATGTGAGTGGATTCGTTTACGAAAATAATCTGAGCAGACTTACATAGGGAGCCAATAGCAATGTCGGGTTGATCGGAAACAACCGACTAAACAATACGTAAGGAAATAGTGAGGCGCGCAGCGCCGAGTGCCCGAGGCGCGTAGCGCCGAGATGGGGTTGGCGCGCGAAGCGCGCAGGGGCGAAGCCCCTAGTGATATTAAATTTTGATCAGACAGGTGAAAACATTAGAATTCGTTCAATGTTGGAGATTAGCACTCGGAGTGACTCATCTTTAGATGTAATACAGCGAGATTGAGAGCCATCGGATCGTGTCGGTCTGCGTCAGTAGAATTTCTGGATCAGGACCTCACCTCGAGATCGAAAGGGTTGATGATTCCGAACGATGTTAACGTTGAGCACTTAGTCTTTGTAAATTTAGAATAATACTCTACTATCGAAAGCTATGGTTGAAAATGTCAATTTGATTCACTCGCGGTTTTGATATATGTATATTGAAAGGTATTCTAACGATTATTATTTGAAAGTGATAATGTAACTGGTTATTATTATCAGCACTTAATATTACCAGATCCGATTGAATGTGGACCGAACTTGATTCAATTATAGAAAATGGAATATCATAAAAATGTCTATTCTCGAAATAATTAGATTTAGTAAAGAACAGGAAAGATGGAACGTAGAAGATTGTGAGTCTTTTCAAGTCATAGGATAATATGAACGCTCGAATTTCGACAAATTAGCAAGAGACTTTAGGCCGGTCACAACTAAGATTTTCCGAACGCTACTATTATACTCAAGAAGGGCTAATACGGGTTGACGTCCACGCATCTCGCGACTTGACAGACGAAAGACGCGTATTCTGGGGCCTGAGAGTCCAAGGAGCTACAGTTGTAATAAGTTACAACGGTAATTAACCAACGAGGTGCGAGGGCGACCTCCCGGTACCCGAATCCACACGGTCAGCGTTACTTCACGCTCTTCGACGGTGTTCCGACGATTCTCAATCTCGTCGGTGACACATTAAAAATATGAACAAGAGATATTTACATACAATATTCACACATTCATTCATACATCCTAATAAGTATTCTATTTTAATTTGGTGGTTCCAAAGGTAGTGGTTTATCTGTGAATAAAAAGTTTCTTCTCTTCAAGCACTGTGCATAAGGAGGACTATAATGTGTAGATGTTGTGTTTACCCTTCTGAATCCTTGCTTCCGATGAGAAGCCACGTAAGACAAGCATTGCCGTCTAATGAATGATATGCGGATGTGAAAATCATTTTTCTACGAGAAGAATATTGTTGAAAGAATATAAATTCGAAAAATTGATGATTTCGAAAAATTAACGACGGAGCCAGGAATCGAACCTGGCGTCTAGAGATGCTTGACCGGAGCCATACTCCACTAGACCACCCAGCCGCCCTGACTCTGTTGTCGTTAATTTCTCTCATCACCAGTGAGTTCGAATTTGTTTTCCTGTGCCCGGTTTATGTGTAAATAAGAAGTTTCTCCTCTTCAAGCACTGTGTATACGGAGGACTATAATGTGTAGATCTTGTGTTAACCCTTTTGAATACGTGCTTCCGATGAGAAGCCACGTAAGACAAGCAATGCCGTCTAATGAATGATATGCGGATGTACAAATCATTTTTCTACGAGAAGAATATTGTTGAAAGAATGTAAATATGAAAAATTGGTGATCTCGAAAAATTAACGACGGTGCCAGGAATTGAACCTGGCGTCTAGAGACGCTTGACCGGAGCCTTACTCCACTAGACCACCTAGCCGCCCTGACTCTATTGTCGTTCATTTCTCTCATCACCGGTGAGTTCGAATTTGTTTGCCTGTGCCCGATTTATGTGTAAATAAGAAGTTTCTTCTCTTCAAGCACTGTGTATAAGAAGGACTTTAATGTGTAGATGTTGTGTTCACCCTTTTGTAGTGGTTTATCCTAGTTATTGGTTATAGTTTTGACTTAAAAAGAGGGATGTTTTCAGGCTGAGCGCTACCGATGCTAATCCAGCAGTCCCTCATCTCATTTCATGGTACCAGTTAAATAAAAGAAAGTTGAAACTTATACTAGGGATCATTGTTGGTCTCTACCTGACTTTTGCCAGGAGGGGTGGAACTCGCCGTTATTGGAATATGAGATTTTGATGAAATAATATCTGTGCATTGAAGAAATTGAAGAAATAAATTGGAATGGAATTTTAAAAAAGGTACGCCAAGGCGGTAAGTCGGGGCGTAACACCGATATGTTAAGTATCGCTCGAAGCCCTCCGGACGCCTCATGTAATAATTGTCTTTCATTCTCAACGGTTTCATTTGTATGGTTCGGTGTTTTGTGTTGTTGTAAGCTGATAGCAAATCAGATAAAATGTCCAGCCACTTGTAGCTTTCTTGCGTACTGAACTGTTTCCACATTTCACTTTTCAACGTACGATTAAAGAGTACACAGATCTGCGCCTTCAAATTACTGTACGTGGAGTGAAGTTTGATCCCATAGCGTTTCATAAGAGATTCAAATTTTGAGTTGTAGAATTCCGTGTCTTTCTCCACGTATAATTTTTTTGGTATCCGTCCTTGAACCAACGTAGATTCTGTCGCCTTTGTAACATCATCCTCGTACTTGCTCTGTATCGGTACAGCCACGCATACTTTCAACAAATATCAGTGACTGTGAACATATACTTGTAGCCTTTGTTTTTTCGAGCGTACGACGTCATATGAACAAGATCTACCTGCCAGGTCTCGTCGACGCCGCGCACGTCTACACGTCGACGCGGGCAATTCCGGCATGCAGGCTTATGCAGGTTATGCACCAGCGCTAGCTTTCTTTCGGTCATATTCCAATGCTCTTAGTCTGGTGCCCAATTTGGAAATGATTTCAGCTTTTCGAATTGACAGGTCTCTGCCTGCTCTAAAATCTTCGTAGAAGGTATCCAAGGCTTTGCCCGTGGGGATCTTGAAGCTTTGATTATTTGATCGAGGTTGTTAATTTGTTTCTGCAGCAAGTCGAATTTTCCACTCAAGATTTTCAAAGTTACAGCATTGTTTGGCTCTGCGTAATCTGCAACGTTGCACAGTCGTCGGTTCTGTATATCAAAATATCCGTTCGCTGTTATTTGAAAGGCAGCACCCGGAGGCCCGCGAGTGCTCGCAGCTGTATTTTCATTCAGCTGACGTCGGAACACATCAACACTCATCTTGTAAATGATTGCAGAAACGACGAGAGATGGCTGATAAATGATTCCGGCTTCCCATAATTCTTCGAGAATCGACATAATTCATTGTTGTAACTTGTATTCCCAGCTGCTTGAGCGGCTATAAGCAAACGAAGACGTTGCACCAACTCGTTAGCGTCGTTTCAGAAAATATAATCTGTTTCAACACCTTATCGAGTAACCCAAGCCTGAGGTAGCAAAACACCTTTGCCCATACGCTTCGACATCTTTTACTAGGGGAATGCGGCTTTGACTAATGTAGAAATATTGAGCAGCTCTGCAATTAAAGGCTTGAATTTGGCCCTCTGAGCGTTTCGGAAAGGCTCGGTGGCGCTATAGTATTTTCTGTGAGCATTTCTTGCGAAAAGGATATTTCTGTCATTCTCCTTGTCCCTGCTGGTAACGCGAGCGCTGTTGTACATTTTTTCAAACAGCAGCTCAAGCAGTTCCTGAATTTTCGGATAAAGCGTACCACCTATATAAACGGAATTGCGCTCGAAGCTTATCGATTAGTCACCGACCATCAGCCCGGCAGTAGAGAGGCTCCGTACCCTGTTCACGAAACCCAACTCGTGCTCTCTTTGTTTATTGTTGAGCATCTCAAGATATTCCATTTTTGATCTTACGACTCTGTGATAGTTTGATCCTCTTCTTCTGCAGTTGCAAAAGAATATTCTGCTTCGGATTCCATTTCGCTCTTCGGCTCATCCTTCGTTTCAGATCTGATTTTCGTCTTCGCCTCTTCCTTGATAGGTTTCGTGCCTTGAAAAACATTGACTAATTCCTGCAGCGGAGTTGAAAGAGGTTTAAAGACATCCGTCATTGTTTCCTACGGCGACTCTTTTCCCGTCTTGATAATTCTATGCTTACGACGAATTGCATCATTTGCTTGAGCAATATGACGCAAGCCTTCTTTTTCCTTACGAATTTCCTGGATGTTGAAGCAATTAGCTCTGGAAAGCTACAGTTTTGTTACCGTTGATGATAGTGTATTTGATGCTATTGTCGAGTTTATGACAATCTCAAATCCCATTCTATTCCGACCATTACTGATCTCTCTATCGAAAAGAATAGGGGAGATTAGAAGATCTTCAGAAGTAGGAGGGGGGGGGGGGGGGGGGGGGAGTAAAGTGAAAAAATGTTAGTGGGGTGAGGAATGTAGGCGAAAGAAAGTGGAAGTTGGGCAGAGTCTAAGGAACTGGAGAAAGGGGGAGGGGAAAGGGAAAGCGTATAAAAAGGAAAGAAGGGAATATAATAGGCTATGCGAGGAGGGGAAAAAGGAAGGAAATGAGGGATTCATAAAAGAAGCAGCGGAAGCAAGGACAGAAAGCAAGGTACGGGAGATAGTTAACAGGGAAAGAAAGAAGTGGAAGAGGGTGAATGAGGAAATAGGCGAGCAGGAGTGGAAGGAGTATTTCATGGGATTATTAGGCGGAGTCGAGAACAAGGTAACAGAAGGCGGGGGGACAGCAAATAGGAAGGGAGATGGGGAAAGGGAGGTGCAGAGGAAAGAGATCAGCAAGGTGATAGGAAAGCTGAGGGATGGAAAGGCACCAGGGGGGGATGGAATAGTTACTGAGGTATGGCGGTATGGGGGGGGGGGGAAGAGATGGAGCAGTGGGTATGGAAGACATGTAATAGAGTTTGGGTGGGGGAGGGCTGGCCGGAGGATTGAAGAGAGGGGTTAATAGCGCCAATAATGAAGAAGGGAGAGGGGAAAAGGGTAGAAGAGTATAGGGGGGTGACGTTGATGCCAACATTGTATAAGGTGTATGCGATGGCACTAGCGGAAAGGTTAGAAAGAGAGGTAGTGCAGAAGGAGATGATACCGCATAATCAAACTGGCTTCAGGAAAGGAATGGGCACAATTGACAACTTGTATGTGCTGAACTATTTAATCAATACACAGGTGGGAAGGGATAAAGGAAAGATGGTGACGTTCTTTGTGGACTTGAAGGCGGCGTTCGATTCGGTGGACAGAAAGGTGATGTGGGAGACTATGGAAGAGAGAGGGGTGAGGGAAGGGCTAAGGGTAAGGGTAGAGGAAATTTACAAAGAAACAAAGAGTCGGGTGAGGATCGGCGGAAAGGTAGGAGCGGCGTTCTCGACGGTGAGGGGGGTAAGGCAGGGGTGCCCGCTCAGTCCACACCTATTCAACCTGCTGCTGGCGGATTTAGAAGAGGAAATGGGGAGAGGGAGAATGGTTGGGGGGTCGAAGTTGACTGACGGCAGGGTATGGACGTTAGTGTATGCTGATGATATAGTGCTACTAGGGGAGCGTGAAGAGGAGATGGAGGTAATGATTAGGAAGTTAGAAAGGTATATGGATAGGAAAAGGCTGACGGTGAATGTAGGGAAATCAAGGATTATGAGATTTAGGAAAGGAGGTGGCAGAAAGAAAAAAAATGGATTCGAGATGGAAAGGGAAAAAGATAGAGGAGGTTAAAGAGTTTAGCTACTTAGGGTATAATAAAGTGTAACGGGGGACAGGAAGCACACGTGAAAGAGAGAGTACGGAAGGCAGGGGTAGTAATGAGGCAGGTATGGGGAATAGGAAAAAGAAGGTTTGGGAGGGATTGGGAAAAAAGGATTTGGTTATTTGACAGGCTAGTATGGACGGTAATAGAGTACGCATCGGAGATATGGGGGTGGAGGGAGTGGAGGGCGGTCGAGGCGGTACAGGATAGATTTTTGAGATGGACATTAGGAGTGGATGGGAGAACACCGGGATATCTAGTAAGGGAGGAACTACAGAGAGAGAAGCTAAGGATTAGGGCAGGGAGAAGGGCATCGAATTTTGAAAGGAAGCTGGAGGGAGGGGAGGGTAGCGAGTTAGCTAGGAGATGCTGGGAAGAGATAAGGGACAAGGCAGAAGCTGGGAGGCAGGGATCGAGGTGGGAAAGAGAAAGGGAAAGTTTCTTTGCGGAAAGGGGAGCAGAGAGTAGAGAGGTAGTCGCGCGAAGGGAGAGGGGCGAGATGGAGTTTAGGGAAATAGAGGAGAGAGAGAGGGAAGAACAGAGAAAAGAGAGGTGGGAGAAAACAGGGGAATCGAGATACAACAGATGGTACAGGTTAGTGAAAGGAGAAGGTTTACCAGGCTATCTGGAAAAGGGCTGGGGGGAAAGCAGGTGAACAAGGGTGAGATTTAGATTAGGAAGCGAGATGAAGGAGGCAAGGTACTGGGAAGAAGAGGAAAAGAGAAGGTGTTGGGTGTGCGAGGGGGGGGGGGGGGGGGGGGGAGGAGGAAACATGGGAGCCCGTATAGGAAAGGTGCGTGGGCTAGGATAAAAGGGGGGAAAGCTGGCAGGAGGTGGTGAGGGAGATGTTAGGTGAGGAGGGGGCGGGAGAAGTCTGGATTAGAGAACTGGAAAGGATCAGGGATGTACGAGAGAATGAAAGAGTGAGAGATGAATGGGAAACGGAAGTCGAGCAGGATAAGGACGAATAGGGAATAGAATAAGGTCAAATAGGATAAGGTTAAGTGAAGATAAGGATAAAGAATGAGGAAAGGATAAGAGGGAAAGTAAGGGAATGGCAAGGCAACGGCACAGGGCACAGGCAATCAGAGAATAAGTAAAGATTAGGTACGATGTAAGAATAGAATACGAATAGGTTAAGGTAAAGGTCCACACCTTAAACCGTACAATAAGGGTTTCGGTCTTCATCTTTTGAAAAACTAAGTGTGAAACTACCACGTCGAGCATTAAGCAACTGGGTTTTGCTAAAGTAGGCAAAAATCATGAAAATTCCCTACTTCCAAGATGTTTTTGTGCGCAATGAAATGCCCAACAACGCGCAGCGAGGAAACGAGACAGCTGTCGTTAATCTTAACGATAAGGATGACCCTGTGACACTTTGGGTTGCATATGAGAAACGCGGCAACGATGTCGTATATTTCGACAGTTTCGCTCATCTTCAACCTCAGTTAGACCTCGTGAAATATCTCGGTGTTGGTAGCGTTAAGTACAACGATAAAAGATATCAGGATAACGATACATTCGATTGCGGACACTTGTGTCTGAAATTTCTAGCGGTGAGCTATATACACATAACCAGCAATTTAATAACGTGAGTCCAACACTTGCGGTCATGGATCATTCGTTAACGTTGACGATATCGGGAACGTCTTCGATTTTCGAAGCGTAATATTTTCCTCCGATCGAACTTCCTCTCAACAAAAATTATGTCCTTGGCCGCGTTAAACTGTTAACCTACGATTCCATTCCCAACGTTGGTGTCGGTCAAAATAAAATATACGTAGCTGATGAGGTAGTCACTATATCCACTGGCAGCTACGGAATTGAGGATATTGGAAAGTATATTCAGAACGCGTTAAAAAATACCGATATTGAAATCAATATAAGGCCCAACAATAATACGTTATGCAGCAAAATCCAACGTAACCACATCATAAATTTTGAACCAGACGATTTTATTGGTCAGCTTCTCGGATTGACACCGCGCGTATTGGCAGCTGACCCAACTCACTAATCGAATATTCCTGTAGCTATTTTCAAGGTCAATGCGTTGCGAGTCGAATGCAGCATTACAACGGGTACCTATGTCAACGAACGCAAAGTGCATACTATTCATGAATTTTTCCCTATCGTTCCGCGGAGATGTAAGATTATGCAAGTGCCAACGCACATCATTTACCTTCCGATCACCGCTAAGACCATAGATCACATACAGCTCCGGTTAGTCGATCAAGACGGAGACCTAGTTAATTTTCGTAGAGAACCTATAACTCTGAGACTACACATAAAATCACAATGAAAGATATGTATGGTATATAACAGATTACCCAAAAAGAGTTATCTTAGTAAGTCAGCATGGCCGGATCAGTCAGTCATAGATCAAATCCCGAACCGTTAACACGTCCGAACGTGGAGTTCCTGATAGCTCTGGGTCTCAAGCTAACACCTTGTGCAAAATGAATTTCTGACAAACGAAACAGCGATTATGCTGTTTCGTTGCCTGCTCCGTACCATGGAGGAGGAAATCTTCATTATTTCAACGCCTGTCGTCTTCAACGAATCATTTGCACACCGAGAAAAACATGCACACAAACCGTTCGCATGTCAACTTTCAACAACAGCGATGAGATTCGAATCATCTTTCAGCATTGGGATTTATGCATACTGAATTAAAATTTTAATCTTGATTATGAAGGTCATTCAACAAAACAACCAAAAAATTGTTGACGTTTCAGCCCGAGTGGGGGCCCTCCTCAAAACGAATATTAATTTATTGACCACATATGTGTCAAGTTAGAACAAAAGGTAACAGAAGAAAAATAAGATGAAAAATAAGATAAAAAGATGAAAACAGAATATCGATAGCATGAATATAGTAAACTTAGATTTAAAATCATTTTATAAGAAAAAATATCAGTATCGAGGCAATATGTGCCGAACAAAAAACGAAAAACCAAGAAAAAGAAAAACCAGCGGTAAATACCTGATCGTAACGATGTCTGTTGCATAAGTAATGAACGCAGACACGACGAACATCACAGGATAAAACACAATGGGATGACAAGCCTAACGTTATAGTGTAAAAACAGAGCGATGCGTTTTTTCCAAGCGTACATCTTAGTCAAATAAATATTTGAAATTGAAGTGATAATGTGTGACGGGACGCCTTACCGGCGTACCGGCACCTGACAGTCAACCTGAACTTCAAGACACTATTGTCAGCAGGGCATAGTGCGCGATGAGCATTAGGCTTATCGGTGACAATAGTCCATATACAAATTTCAAAGAAAGTCTCTACGTACACTCGGTGACCCCACCACTTACCGAGAGACCAATTAAATCACGCGATTTGCCGTGCTCCCTCTTCAAGGGACACGGCCAATCGCATTTTCTTAAATCTGCGAAACCATACGCCAACGCGTGTATAAAAGTCGAGCACAAATGTGTCTCGACACCTATCGTCATAAGGGTACTGAAACTGTCTCCAGCAAGTTTATAAGTCACACTCAACCTATCGTATTCTCACCGATATAAAAATATCCTGAAATTTTCAGTTCTCCAATCCAATTATTTACTGAATAATCGAGAAAACTGTGATTACCATGTTTGATTCTTTACTAAATTATTCATTTAGAGATTGTCCATAAACCACGTAGCTGGGTTTTTGGGGAGGGGGAGGAAGAGGGCGGAGATTTGATGAAAGGATAGACTAGGCTATAAAGAAAAGGGGGATGGAGGAGGGGGGGTGCCTTAGTCTGCGAAACGTGGTTTTATAATTAATGTATTCGGTAATTGATGTGATATTTGTTCGGGAGGTATTGTTTCAGGGGATAATTTTTTCCCCTGCCCTTGATTATCACGAAAAACCTAAAAATAATTCTCTTCTCATTAACAATGATGTGCATGCGTAACCAGTCTCGACATTAGTTCCTAAAGATGTCTTACATAATAAAAAATTTAAAAAAAACACTCCTAGTTTATGATTTTTTTTAAGCCTTGTGTTTTTCTACAAAGAGAATAATATTTACAATAGACAACGTGTGGGGGCGGGGGGGTTCAAAATTATGCAGAATAAAGTTACGTAGTTTATGGACATCCCTCTTATGGTGGAATTTTTTTGATTTTTTTTAAATGCCTGTTGAAAAAATCGTCCAACAGATTTTCCAATATTTCTTATCAGAACTTGATTTTTCACAAAAAAAAGAAAACTGAAAATTGCCATTCCAATGTGTTCCTCGCGAGGTAGAATTATAATATATAATCACGAGGCTAGAAAATACTCGCGATGAAATTCCAAAATGAAAGTGTTACTGAATACAATGGTACTACCTTTTTTTTTTCAATCCCGTCACGATTTTGCGATATTGCAATCGAAAGATAATGTTTATGACGAAAGCTGCACTTTTTGCCCCATAGTATCTCCCAAACGGCTTCATGAAGTACCGTGAAAAAAATGTATGGTATGTGCTGTGATCTATAGAATGTCATACTATTCGTTAAAAAATTTATCCAGCCTGCAAATAACGATAAAAAAAAATATTTCGAACCCCAATTTAGCACGGATATACATAGCAATTTAGGGGTAAAAAATTAGGTTTCCTATGCCGAAGTATCTAGACTCCGCCCAGTTATAAAGGTGAAAGCTAGCCGAGGGTATATTTACCCGGCCTAATTACTTTCCTATCTTCCCGTGTATAAGCATCTTGTTACATCTCAGTAACGCGTGAATATTTTTAAATGAGACTTACACAGCTGGTAGTTTCGGCCGATATAACCTTAGTGAGAAAGTTTAATCCAAATCTGTCGAGTGGTTTCCGCAGCATTAGCTCTCAAAAATGATGGAAATGATAATTTTTTTCTTTTTCATCTTCACGCCAGAGCACGTTGTGGACACGATTCCGCTCGAACGCGTGTATGAATCGACTAAGTTTCAAACGCAGATACTCGGCATCGCAATCTCGACCCCTATTGATTTTGGTATGAATCTGAATCCGTATTCGGCCGGTATAATATTATAAACTTGTGACGTGGGTGGATAAATCAAAATGGCTGCTGGGTAAAGTAGTTATTAATTAATAATGCAACAGCCCGATGGCGCTACTTGCGCTGCAAACCGTTTAACCAAAATGGCCGCCTCATGACGATGTCACGTCGTGGATCGTAAAATATTCATGATAAATTATTATCATTTAGTTATTTATATGTTATCCAATCTTGAAATCAATTTGCAAACTTACAAAATAAGTGAGTGACTGAATCAATGAACGAGTGTCGTAAGAGTGAAATAGAATGACCACTGTGGTTTCGAGCAGATGATTATTATTATTAACCTTTAGTGGGCCGGCATTTTTCTCTTGAAATACGATATTTCTTAGAGGTATGATTTGTGTATATAAACAGTCAACACATCCAGTGGAGATTCCGATTAATTTACTGACTCCTCGGAGAGCCAGTCCAGCCCTCTAAAGCTCAGTTGTTAGTGGCATCTGCATTATGGGCTCTTGTGATTTTACAAAATGGATCATTCGAGTTGGGTGTAAACACAGAATCGAACCAAAGAAAAGATGAGATATTCTGCAATTGAATACAAATTCGACAAACAGCCTGAATAACAAACACAATATAATCAGCAACATTTGTGACAAGCATACATGACTATTAAGCAAATGCCAAGAAGGAGGTTGTTCGCTCATCATGAATCATCAGATAGAACAATGCTAACCAAAGCTATTGGAAGAATACTCACGATGCTTCATCCATATCAGACGATATGATACTTCGTTAATTCTCATTAGATTACACGTAACATTTAATATATGAATAGCTTAGCATCAACCTCGTCATCTCTACCAAATGCATGACTTGTTTGTTAATTAATTTGTATGTTTAGTATGTATTTGTTCAATATATAACTTTGATTCAGTGTCGCACGGTGTAGTACTTATCATTGATAAAATTAAATCTTTTCCTTGGTTGTTTGTTGTTTCGTTTATATCACAGTCATTTGGAACATTCCTATTCTGTTCGAATCCATTGGAACTTGTAAATGTTAAACTTCGCCAAGCCGATAATCCAAAGAGAAGATAACTAACATCTGTGCAAAACTCAATATTCTACACATCTTATTGGATTAAACCGGTTGTCATCAGACTACTAAGCATTTACTTCATTCATCTGTTGTTTAGCACCATCAACTAATCACCAAGAAAACTAGTGTACATTTGTCAATACTTAAATTAACGGTACGCTATACATTTTCATATTGATGGAATCACCTAACCTCATATGATATTTACAAACACGATAATAAGATGAGGATGAAGTTAATAACGTTGCTGTAACGATGCATGTTTGAGAAAAATCGTCACTTTGCGTCTTTGAGAATGTCCAATATTTACTAAACCATAATAAACAAAACATACTCCTACGTTGAAAGGCCAACTCCTTGAAAAGTCATTCTAGAATTGGCAATGATACTTTTTTCCTCGATGTGTTGTTACAATAACATTACTAATTTCAGCATCATGTAATAAGCTAAAATCATTTCCTCTGTTTAAGCTACATACCTACATAATAAAACCCTGATTGTTTTTCGTTCTATGTTTCGCATTCACCTGGCCCGTTCTTATCCGACCGTTGATCTGTTAAACTCACTAACATTACGCTGCGGCATAACTACGTCCCAACACAAAAGGACAGCTACTTAGAAATTGGCACTCTATGTATCACTCATTGTCTCGAATCGTCTTTCATTGACTTGCCAATCATTAACTTCATCTACCTATCCATCAGTACTATTGACTTTCCAGCAACAAGCAGTATGCGCTGACCACAATACTATTACTAATAGACCATTGGTTACTTTACGAAACAAACTATATACTTCATAAACATAATTATAGTACAAATAAACGAGGAATTGAATGTTTTTTATTTTGTATGTGATTGTTGTACTGTCCGTTTTTTACAGATACTTGTGTTGTTCTTACTAATACGCTTGTGACAGAAACTGTGCTCAGTTTTAACGACAGCAAGAATTAGGATGTGAATTAACTGGATGCTTTGAATAAAAAACTTCAACCCCCATGAAATATGGTGAATGTCCCACTGAGGACTTGTGAATTTCTGTGCGGATCGTGCTGTCTTTTGTGATCATATCTCTCAAGCATGTCTATCCGCTTCGACTGTGGCAGTACACAAGGCTGTAGCTAGCAGCATAAATTAGCATTTAAGATTCTAATGTTCATTCAAATAAGGTAGTGAAGTATGAAAATCAAAATGTGGTGAAATAACTGGAACTCCCAACTATTTTCTAGCATCATGACGATAAAACTAAACTGCATTATTTAATTTTGAAAAAGTTAAACACGTTTGACTGTTAATTTCAGCTGCTACCCTCAGCTTTATTTGACGTACTAGAGTCGTATTACAAAGTACCACAAAGTGACTATATTGTTATTAATCTATGCTCTTATATTTTTCTAATCTCTAGAATTGGCTTAGATATATGACGGTGTCAAATTGACTATATGAGCAGATCATCACGCTTTTCAATCTTCTCTGGACCTTAATAGACATGTATCCAGTTGTATAAAAATTTTCGTTTTAATCATAACAGCACCTCAATGGACTTGAGTAACTCTCAGATTCAGACGTGAATCCTGAAATAAGAGACGATGCATAGAAGGCAGTATTTCGTGCAAACTATCGTTTGTCGAAATTAACGTACACCACTCATAAATGACAATCATTTCATACAATAGAACATTATAAAATAGCGTCTCCCAAATGTCCATCGAACAGAAATGTAATCTGCGGAGCCTGTTGGTGTAAAATTGAACAAACAAGTTCAGAGCAAAAGTGGGCAAATATTTCAATAGACTAAAGTCAACACCAAGGTATTATGAATGGCGTATTATATTATACTAAAGATTTCGCGTATCGACCCCAACACGTTGCTCGCTTTCAATGAACTCAGCGCTACAAGGCTTCAATGTTCCGCGCTTACGCGGCACATTTCGACAACTAATATAACTTTACCAGCATGAATTCCATTTTCAATCATGGAACGCTTATAATGAACAAAAACGAGCTTCACACCCGATGCATTTCATCACCCACAATTTAAGCTCTGTATTCTCACCAATTTCATATAAGGTTCAAAACAATACTTTTGCTTACCTGTGCACGGTTCTATAAAGTATTGAACAAGCAGTAAAATGCTGCCCTGGACAAATAACTACTATCTGGAACTTTGAATCACTTTCAGTTTAAGACATAAATTTTCCTCTATACTAATAACATGTGGTTGGCACACAAAAATTGTAAAGAAATAACTCCTCATGTCTAATTAATATCGCGGATCACCTCTTAACGTTTTATAGATATAGTGAGATTATTTTGTACGAACAAGTGAACGCAAGATAGATGAATCTCAGTTTTATCTGCGCTAGCAATCTGTTGTTTTCGAAAAAAGAAATATTGTGGTGCAATAAAAAATATTCAATCAGAATGGTATTAATCTACAAAAACTTAGTGTAGTCCACATAAATGCTGAATTACGTCGGTTATTTTCTCAGAACGGCAATTACATTTCTTGTAATGTTCGTAGCGTTTGCTCCAAATTTATGTTCCACCGGCAACATGATTACAAATAGGTATTCATGAATGTTTCACGAATAATCGAGCGTCAAAGTTGTTAACCACTTCGTTTGATTCATTTCTTCGAACCCGTCACGGAATCGAAATCCATCGGTAATATCTCGAACAAATTTCGTTTTAGACAACATAACATGAAATTGCATGTACTGCATCTTTTACTTTCAAATTTGCGCGAATTCCCGAAATAATACATTATATCAAAGGTTTAGCACCGTTGTTCTGAGCTTGTGACATGTATTATTAATTGACAAAATAGTGTTAAAAATTGGAGACTGTATAAAATGGGAGTATTCACTGAAACTGACAAATTTTAGCTATACTTGTTGTGCTAGGCGGTTGAATAAAATGGAATAAAAAAAGAATTTTAGTTCATAGTTTTCACTCCGTAATGTATTCATTATTTGTTCGAAAATTGAGATAGACGTTTGTGGTTACGGATTATGTCGTTCCGGGTCGTGCTGGATCAGCGAATTGAGGCTTAGACTTAGTCCGGCTACATCTAGGTTAGGTTGCCTGCAATTTTCTTAATCCTTCATGCGAATGCGGGTGTTTCTATTAAACATCTTGACACGGTGTACAGACGCGTAATAAGATCCGTTGCACCACACGAGTCTTCGGAATACTACTGCCATATTAATATTATTTATGTAAACGTGCGAAAATTGGATCACGCCTATTACTATTTGTATTCTCATGATAGTCATAAGACAGAACGTTCTCAACTATGAATGCTACATATCTGAATAGGTATAAGAGTGTGGTCCCTTACAATGGCTTCATTGTTTACTACGGTACAGCATTATCATTCCCGTATACTTACAAAAAGTAATGAAATCTAGGCAAAAACATCCGATATGTAAAAAAATTCGCCAAGTTATCAAAACCAAATCACAATAAAAATTCGAGAACAACTTAGATATTACCAGTCTCTGTCGTGAAATCAGGAAAGAATCCCAAGCTCTACGATCTCTCAGCAAGTAGGTATACGTCGTGAAGTCGGACCTCGCTGTTTTGTGTAGTGATATCGAAACATCATTCCAAGCGCTACGTACTTGGCGGGCACATTTTTATTGAGAATCAATTACGAATACCAAAGCGACAGAGCAATCATGGAGTTTAATCCATGGCATCAATTCGCGGAATAATGACATGAGAATATAAACTGTATATATTTTCACTGCGCGGGATAATATTCAACTAATCACGCGGAATAAAAATTCGATGCTTCATGGAAACAGTATACTCAATTGAATACTTTACGTGGTACAAGCAGCCAAAGCTTTGATATGTCCAATTTACCTGCCAATATCCTGTCCTTGCTTTGCTAACTAAAAAATATTTCAATTCTTATTAATCATTTTCAAAGATGCTTATAATAACGTAATAAAGGACAATCTAAGAATTGCATCGAGAGGAATTAATGGGTTCGCCGTGCGTAATGAGCACACGCCGTCTCGAAGAAATCTCACAGCAAAGAATATGTGTGCAAAAAAGCGAATATATTTGGAATCGAAAAGCTTCTGTTAGAGTCTGGGGATTGACCATTATCATAGTAATATTCGCTGACGCCATTACGCAGCAATCTTCATCATTTGAAGACAAATGATTAAACATTTGATGACTCAGATCACTGAATATTATATTAGCATCAGCCGTGCCAGGGTGTATAAGGAGTGTGAACATGACTTCGTTACAAACAGTATACGTTTTCTGAAAATCGTTGCGCACGCGCGTACGTACACTCGCACGCAACGGTTTTCGCACTGCAATCAACAACAAATGATTTTGAATAAATGAATGAAGCGCGCATATCCATTTCAAAATTGAAATTATAAGATAATAGTAGTGTTCAAAGCTAACTGATCAATATACTAAATCTCATGAAGTCCTCAATTCTATAAAATATGCAATTAAATTACAAGTGGTAGAGAAAAGTAACGAATCTGATACGTTAGTAAAATTAAACAATCTGTCATCAACCAGTCCTTTCGATACACCATTCCTTTTGTTAAAAAAAAATTCAGTCCATTAATAGATGGTAACAGGTAGTCTTGAAGACGGAATTATTACACGGGATCACACACGTTACGAACAAGTATGACCGTTTCGATAAAAAATATACAGCGAATGTGCCCGCCAAGTACGTAGCACTTGGAATGATGTTTCGATATCACTACACGAAACAGCGAGGTCCGACTCGACGACGTATACCTACTTGCTGAAAGATCGTAGGGCTTGGGGTTCTTTCCTAATTTCACGACAGAGACTAGCAATACCTAAGGTGTTCTTGAATTTTTATTGTGACTTGGTTTCGATAACTTGGCGGATATTTTCACATTTCAGATGTTTTTGCCTAGACACAACCTAAACTATTCTTCGAATCAACTGAAAATACCCATGTCACAATGAAATTATCTTGGATAAATCGTTTCAAATAGGTAGAAAGTATATTTTGATGAAGATGGAAAGTATGAAATTTTTCAGTTGAAATAATTTTTAATACTTTCAACAAGGGTGATAAAATTTTTTGAAAACTACTGTCATTTTATAGATTACAACAGTGTAACGCTAAATTCTGTTTCCCTCAGATGAGGACTTACCGTTGACACTTTGGCGCGATTTTCCACTTATTCTGAAGACTAAACTATAACCAAATCAATTAGGTTGGGTGCCAGACGCGTTGGCGTCGATTTTCAAACAATAATACGAATCAATGAAAATAACACGAAACCGTATGAAAAATTAATAGAGAACCCGTTGTATGGCTGGCTAGGCTCAGGAACTGACACGAACTGGTAGAGTGGCGGCATTCAAGGCAGCTGACGATAATTAAAGAATCAAAAAAAATAAAGAATAAACTGAAGTCAGAAAAAATGAACAGGTGAATCAGTCTCATATTGTCGAGTAAGTTACAGGGTTAAGACAGGCAAATTAAATGGCACCGATAGCGGTAGTTAATAAAACAGGCAATAGTTGTTCACAGAAATTTCGGTAGAATCGAATTGAATGATAGCTTTGAAACGAGAGACGATAGTTAACAGTGAAAAATGAGCGTAGGTCGGGAGAAGCGATATAATGCAAGAATTTACTTAAAACTATACGTCACTGGGCGACGTGATCTTAACCAAATTGCAAATGACGCTACGCGAATTATTATTCTGTTAATTGAAACGAGAGTAAGAACTTTCTTGCAATCGGTAGAAAACAAAAAAAACGATAGTTCGGGAGGTAATAACGGGAGAATAAGACGAATTTACCATAGATTCTAACCAGTATGAAAGATTGACATACATTAATAATTTACAAAAATCGGTAGCGTGAACGATAGACTAGATTCAACGGTCGAGTACAAGAGATAATTTTCGGGAGAGTTATTCATAAACGATACAATTAATAATTCATAATACTTTAGAATTCGAAGAATTATACATGGAAATCTTAAAACATAACTTTCGAGAGAAGAGAAGTATGAGAGAGAGTAGTGTATATAAGACAGTTCTGGACTACACAATGCCGGCGCACGCGCGCACACACACACACACACACACACACACACACACACACACACACACACACACACACACACACACACACACACACACACACACACACACACACACACACACACACACACACACACACACACACACACACACACACACACTTGTGGAGGGTATCGTGGAAATAAAATAGACGAGGCGGACGAAAAACCAGTTAGGGGAAAGCACCCCGAATATAAACCAATTATGGATAGTGAGTTAACAACAACACTATCCCAAGCGGGTCAAGCTGAAAAGCCCAGTCCCGCCGTCGGTTCCGATCGGGTGAAAGCCCCGATGGCCGACGCTGGCCCCACGGATTTTGGGGGGGGGGGGGCCAAACTCACGACACCAGTATGGAGGTAGTACCCAGTCTGGATACAGTATCTGCCACTGCATTAGGAGCTGCGTCAGGGGAATCTAACTGGAACAGTTGCGTTCAACGCAAGCAAGACCAGCTCGACTGTCTGGGCGCTGGAATTGATGAGCTTATCGATTTTGTAAGGGACAAACACAATGTCCACAAGCCGATAAAGGATCTTGCTCGTAGTATAAGGGCCATATACAGAACGGTGTGCGCGGCCGATGACAATCTGCAACAGTGTCAACGACCAGAATTGGAGGGAAAGACTACGCAAACCACTCCGAGTCTGCGCAGTAGAAAAGAACAGGGCGGCACTAGGAAGGTTGCGTTTACCCCCGAACCGCAAAAAGTAAAAAAGACCCAACCACAGAGTCGGCAAGCCGCTGGAGGGGCAACAGAACAGGAGGAAAATACCGACAAGAGGGGGTCAAAAGAAGAAGAGTGGCGCAAGGTCGCAAGGAAGAAGAAAGGGAGAGATAAGATTCCCTGGGAGAGGAAGCTTCCAAGTAGGGCCAGACCAAACTCCATTGTGATAAGGGCCAAAGACGGTGTGTCCTACGCGGATATCTTAAAGGATATCAAAAGTGACCCGGAGCTAGTTGACCTCAAAAAAGAGGTCACAAAAATAAGAAGAAATGTGTGAGGTGCGCTAATCCTGGAGCTGGATAGCAAAAGCACGAAAGCGCAAGAACTGGCTCTCAAGGTGAAGGGAAAAGTAAAAGAGAAGGCTATGACAAGGTCCCAGCAAATCACTCTGGAGATCAAAGACATCGACGAAGTCACTACAGAGGAAGAAGTTCGGGAGATCCTATCCGAACACATCAAAGATGGGTCATCTGGATCGATATTAAAAAGATCCCTACGACCAGCCTATGAGGGAACGCAGATAGCAGTCGTAAGTGCTCCACTTAATTCAGCTGCAAACCTTATAAGGGAAGGCAGAGTTCGCATAGGATGGGTGAACTGCCGCGTCCGGAGAAAAATAGAAATAAGGCGCTGCTACAGATGTTGGCAAATAGGTCACACTGCAGCCAAATGTGGAGGGACAGATAGATCAAAAGTCTGCAGACGCTGTGGTGGCACAGAGCACGAAGCCGCGTCGTGCAACAAGGAGCCATGCTGTTTGCTGTGCCAAGAGGCCGGAATATCCCAGACGAAGCATGCATCATACAGTTATGCATGCCCGTTCACCCAGGAGTACATTAAAAAGGTTGGAGGATGAGACTTCTGCAGCTCAACCTAAATCATTGCGAAGTTACACAGGATCTCCTGGAACAGACCGTTCGTGAATCTTCCATAGATGTTGCTATCATCTCGGAACAGTACAAAGACAGGGACGCCACACAACAATGGTTCACCGATTGCAGCAGTAGGGCAGCAATCTGGGTTAGTGCGAATATCCATGTACAGGAACGGCCACACGACCATAGAGAGCTATATACCTGGGTAAAAGTGAGGGGAATATACATCTTTCGCGTGTATGCTCCTCCAAGTCTTACTGAAGCCCAGTTCGCAATGCTACTTACCAGAGTAGTGGATGAAGCAGCCATTAAAAGGCCCCTAATTATTGCCGGAGACTTCAATGCGTGGTCCATCATCTGGGGGAGTAACTCAACTATCAACAGAGGGAACTTACTTCTTCAAAGTCTGACAAGACTTGAGGTCTGTCTAATGAACACGGGATCTGAACCAACGTTCGTTAGAGGCGAACAAACCTCAATAATTGATCTGACCTTTGTAAGCGACGATCTTTGCACATACCTGCAGAAGTGGAAAGTAAGCGATCAATACACGCACAGTGACCACCGGGCTATATTGTACGAAATAGTTGATAGCAAAAAGACTCCAAGTGGGCCGAAGACGTACAATATGCGTAAATGGAACGCCAAATCACTTGATCGGGAAGCTTTTGAGGTCATGATGAAAGGGGAAGGGCTCAATGCGTGTACACCCAACTCCATGGCCGACTCTCTTATGGTCCTCGTTACAGAGGCGTGTAACGCATCCATGACACGATTCCAACAAACGAAAAAAGGGCATATGGAAACATACTGGTGGACAAGTGAAATAGCCGATCTGCGTAAGAAATGCCATCGAGCACGTAGACTCGCTCAAAGAGCCCAGAACAATCTAGAAAACCTGAGGGAACAATACCGGCTGGCACGAAAAAGGCTGTGTAAAGCAATAAAATCGAGCAAAAAACGCTGTAATTTAGAACTCTGTAAGGAAGTAAACAGGGACTTATGCGGCCGCCCTTACCAAGTGGTCATGGCGCGACTCAAGGGCAAAGTAGCAGCACCGCCAGGTGAAGCTGAATTCTTGAGCCGCATAATCGAAGTTCTCTTTCCCAAGGATGATCAATGTCAGGTTCACTTGAAAGCCCCATCAGCAGATGATATCCCACCTCTAACTGAAGAGGAACTCAGAAGAGCCTGTGCAAAGACCAGGGACGCAGCTGCACCTGGCCCAGATGGCATCCCTAATCAGGCTATCAAGCTGGCAATAAAAGTTAACCCAAGGGTATTTCTAAGGGTTTTTGAAGCGTGCCTTCAGGAGGGCATCTTTCTCGAACGCTGGAAACTACAACAGCTGGTGCTGCTGCCAAAAGGTGACAAACCACCGGAAGATCCGTCATCCTACAGGCCTATTTGCTTGTTAGATACCCCAGGGAAGATTCTTGAAAAAATCATAGTCGGTCGACTTGAAGATTTCACCGAGGGGCCTTTAGGGTTATCGGAACGTCAATTCGGCTTTCGCAATGCCAAATCCACCACAGATGCGATCATGCTAGTGGTTAACACAGCACGCAAGGCAATTAGTGGCAAGAGATGGAAGCGGGGAGCTAAGAAGTACTGCGCTATTGTCACCCTGGACGTTAAAAATACCTTTAACTCTGCACTTTGGCCCCAAATCATCAGTGCCTTAGAAGGCCTAAGGGTGCCAAGCTATATTCGGGAAATAGTGGCAAGCTACTTAAGCAATAGGACACTACAATATCGCACGGATGACAGTATTGTGAAACACGGCGTTACTGCAGGCGTTCCACAGGGGTCAGTCATGGGCCCAACACTGTGGAACATCATGTATGACGGGGTATTGAGGATTCCGGTACCTCCCAATATTAAGATTATTGGATTTGCGGATGGCATTGCGATAGTAGTGACCGGTAAAATATCGGAGGAGATTACTGAAGATACAAACGACGCAATCCGCAGCATCAGAAGCTGGATCACGACAGCTGGTCTCCAACTGGCTGACCACAAGACGGAGGCGGTCCTGGTGACAAGCCGAAAGAAAAAGGAGACAACAACCTTAAGGGTTGGAAGCAGCGATATTATCTCGGCGCCCTCCATACGATACCTAGGAGTACAAATCGACGCTCGACTAAGGTTCGATGAACACCTTAAAAGAGTCGGTAAGAAAGCATCGCAGGTGGCGAATGCCTTAACAGGACTGATGCCCAACATAGGCGGACCGCGACAAACTCAGAGACAGCTGCTGGCACACGTAATTGACTCAATTACACTGTATGCCGCCCCGGTATGGCACGAAGCAGCAACGGTGAAGTCGTACACCAAGGAGGTAACATCAGCACGACGACGGGCCTGTCTACGCGTCACTAGCGGTTACAGAACGACCTCTAGCGATGCTATCGAGGTCCTTGCGGGAATTCTCCCGCTGGATCTTGCAGCAGAAGAAAGGGCAAGACTCTTTGAAAGGCTTCAAGAAGATGAGCGGACAAGGGCACAAATCAAAAAGGAGGACCGACAACGCACCCTGGAAGCATGGCAGCGTAGATGGGGTGCGTCAACAAAGGGAAGATGGACACACCGTCTGGTGCCTTATATAGAAGCACGGACAAACAGACGACATGGCGATCTGGACTTTTATCTCACCCAACTACTGACGGGGCATGGCTGCTTCAGGTATTACCTGCACCGTTTCAAGCTGGACAACAAAGCTACTTGTCCAACCTGCCCGCACTCCCTCGAAGATGCCGAACATATAGTTGAAATGTGCCCACGATTCGCCGTGGAAAGAGGAAATCTCGCAGAGATACTAGGTGAGGCCGTCTCGCCCGAGAACATCGTCGGGCTGATGCTTAAGTCAGCCAGTAAGTGGAAGGCTGTGGCGTCGTTCGCTGCCACCGTGATAAAAAAACTTAGAAGTGAGGATACGGCAAGACGCCAGCTTATGGAATCCCGAGACGATGAGACTACCGTCGGTATATCTGCTCCTTAGACCGATGCTGAGGAACGTAGGTAACTAAGTTGAGCCAAGACTCCCCCACCCGATGCAGAGGAACGTAGGTGTCGGGGTTGAGGCTATATACAAGACGTGGCAACGCCCGTTTAATGTAAGTGCTCCTCAAACCGATGCAGAGGAAGGTAGGTTGAGCTGAGCCCAGTTCCCCTGCCTGATGCAGAGGAACGTAGGGCGAGGGTTGAGACTGCCAGAGGATGACCGGACGATGCTGTAGGAAGTAGACGACCGGACGATGCAGTAAGAAGTAGACGAGTTTGATCTTGAACCCCTAATCACTACGGTGGACGGGGGTAGTATGGAAACGTCAAACCCCAAAGTAGAAACCAATCGGCTGGTAAACGGCCTCACCGATGTACGATGTCTAGCGATGGTACCGGTGGGGTCTTAATGTCGCAGGGATACTGGAACAGAGCTCGCTCGCTCTCTCAAGCTCACACACACACACGCACGCACGCACGCACGCACGTACGCACGCACGCACGCACACACACACACACACACACACACACAGTGAGGATCTAAAAGAAATGCTTCAAAAAATGAGTGCAGATGTGAGTGTTACAATGACTGGTGTGCAAAAACTTCAGACTACAACAGGTGCCCTCGTTAAGGGCCAAGCAGATATAGTTATGCAAATGAATGTGTGGAAAGAGAAACACGATGCCTTGGAAAAGTCTCTCTAGGAAGAGAAGGAGAGGACCAGGATCCTGGAAATGTAGATTGTTATGCTCTTGAGCAAAGAGCGGGAGAAAGACATCATTATTTAGAAGGTAGAGGATACACCTGATATCAACAAAAATCTGCTAAAGAATGTCCTGGACATCTTCAAAGAAGCCAAAATACCCATGGAAGCAACAGAAATTGAATCTGTATCTCGCCCTGGTCCAATCAAGGGCAAGAGATCCATTAAAATAACCTTTGGCTCGCTACATACGAGGTAACGGGTTTTCAGGAATGTCTCAAATTTTAAAACGCAGAGGTTTTTCGTTTCTGACGATCTGTCGAAAGGGGAGCGCACGCGAAGGAAGAAGCTGAAAGACTTGTGCATCGCCCTCAAAGGTGCAGGTTTCACTGCCACAACTAGGAAAGATGGAGTTTCTATAAATGGGAAACTGTGTGATAAGGTGGAGGCCGAAAAAATCTTGGAAAAAACCAAAAATCCCGTGGCTGAGGGTTACGAAAGTGATGGTTCAACGACATCCCAAATTTCGACGAGCAGTCGTAAAAGAGAACGTGAAAACGCTTCAGTGTCTCCGAAATTAAGACACACAGAAAAAAGATTCAAATCGCGCCCTGTACAATCTACAAAGCCGTTAGAAGCCAACGACCTAAAACAGACAGATAACGATCCGAATAAATCCGATATTCAAAATATTGATGAAACACAGAACGTTACTCTCACACCATCAGGGGACGAGAGTCGGAGTCAACATTAAACGGCCTACAACGACAGTGCAAAATGATAGCAACCTTCCATCCCACAATCGAACACGCAGGTAATGTTTTGGAACTGCCGAGGAATTGCGAATCTGGACGACGCCGACGTTGAGGATGATGTAGAAGCAGAAGACGTTGTATGTATATACGAGACATGGTGTGAGAAGAATCCAAGAAACTCAATATCTCCAAACTGGCAACATCTAAAGACCATCTACAGTCCGGCAACAAGGAGCGCGGATTTCGGCAAAGCAAAGGGGGGAATAATGGTAATTCATAATGATAATGATTCACATCTCTGAACAGGTGATGTTTGTTCTTTTTACCAACGTGAATTATAAATTCATTCTGGGTGTAGTGTATACAAGTTCACCTGTAGAACTAGAAACTGTACTTGAAAGTATGAGGCAGGTCTTTGTGGATATTATAAAGAAATACTCCACCGAACTGTTTGTTTTTGGGGGCGATTTTAATGCCAGAGTCCGTGAGGAAAATAGTTTTACTGAGGAGGAAATTATAGGAAAATCAGAGATTTTAGGCAAACGAACCTCGCTAGACCCAGAATACAATAAAAGGGGAAGGGTGCTAATAGAGTTTATGGAGGAGGCAGGATTCTTGGCGATAAACGGACGGGCAAGAAGTGATACACCTGCGCAATATACCTTTACTAGCAGCAAAGGGAACTCTGTAATAGATCTTGTATGGGCCAATGTAAACTGTCTAGAAGTGGTTAGTCACCTGGAAGTTCGCCAAATCCCAAATGCTTCGGATCACTTTCCGGTTACCATTAAACTGCAATTTCAACCTGTACTACCAGACGAGGATCAGCCACGTTTGAAATGGAAAGATAACATAGCTGGCGCGTTCTTTGACAACATGAAATTTTCCCCACTAGTATCCCCGCCTGGTAAGGATATTGATGAACTTGATGGCACGCTAAATCTAGCTATTACTCATGCCGCTGATACAGTGGGTATGAGGACTGGCGGTCAGAAATTCCAGATACGCAAACCATGGATAGACAGCGACTGCAAGAAAGAAAAGAGAGTCCTAAGGGCAAATGCGGCCTCATGTAAGCAAGAGGGTTTTGTCTTATGTACAATTTCTAGAATTAAGCATATACCTGTAACTCAATTTATAACATTCGATGTGAGAATGAAACAAATAAATCACCATATACATAATAGAATATGTGGAATAAATGGAATAAATAAAATGAAAAAAATTAAAGAAATGAATGAAATAAATAAGATGAATAAAATAAATAAAATAAATAAGATAAATAAAATAAATAGAATGAATAAAATAAATGAAATAAATAAAATAAATAAAATGAATAGAATAAAAAAAATGAAGAAAAAAAAATAAAATAAATTAAATAAATAAAATGAATAAAATAAATAAAATAAATAGAATAAATGAATAGATAGATAGATAGAGTGAAAGAGAAAGATAGAGAGGGAGTGATGCAGAATACAGAAAAGTAGAAACTCGTTGATGTCTTCGGGTTTTCGTATAAGCACCTCTTTTTCACAGCCACTTTGTCAAACACCTGTGTCTACACGAGGGATTTTTCAGAATGCTGGAAAAATTTCAAACCGCTACTCGACTCTGTATGAAAGGAGATACGCTCACCCTCCACCGAGCAAAAACCAACCAGCCAATCGTTCATGAGGTGTACACCACGTGATGTGCAGGCAAAAATGTAATGCGGGAACAGCATAGGCTGGAAAAATTTGCCCAGGAGTTCGCGACACGCTTTTTTGATAACCCATTTTTTCGCCATCACATGCCCCCACGCTGATGAGGGTTGGGGTTTGCAGGCTCGGACTTGTTTTGCCATGAATTTTTTTATTCTTTGATGGTTGCGGAGGTCAATCACTGCAGTCCTCCACCCAGTCACCACTGCGCGCTGCCCACTACCTGCTTTTTCGTTGACCGATTTTTTCCCCATCACATGACCCAACGGTGGTTGGGGGTGTGCACATTTTTGATTTTTGCCTAGCAACATGAACAGCCATATTAATCAATTTCACAACCTCTCCCCACTCACAATCCTGGATCGGTAAGCACACCGGCCTGCAACCCGATGAATGCACATTTTTTACACGGATACTGTGAATCGTCTAAGAATTACAATATAATATTCAATGATACGGAATATCTCCATATTCTCTTCCCTTATGCGTACAGGTGTAATATATCATCAATAACAATAATAATAACAATCATAATATCAATAACAATAACAACAACAACAACTACGGCAATAATTACATCTCCGTACAAGCATAGATAAAGATCTGGCAAAAATACCGAGTCAATCAAACGATACAAGACGAGCACAAGATCAAAATCAGGACGTGGGAATACAAAGAATAAACGGTAATACGAATAGCACAAACGTTTTGGTAAATCCAAATACCATTAAAAACTTCTCAAGAGAATCCTCAAACAAAAAGATCACACAACATCGAACCGAATTTTACCAACGTTATGTAACCAAGATAAACGACGCTATACTTAGAAAAATTCACAGCTAAACCTGGAAATAATCTATAAATAACTTACAGGTTATTTAGAGAGCAAATGAGTTTTAATTCATAGACACAATCAAATATCATATATGTATAACGGGTCGATGTATAATCCTTTGTTTTCATTTTGAAACATTTCAAGAAAGAGGCATCGGGGGAGATGTGTAGTAATTTGGGCGGTAAACCGCCCGCAATGCCTCCGGCGCGTGCCATACCGGGTGATCCCAATCCTCGAAGGGGCAGCGTTGCCCCCATCACACATTGAACAATCATCTGATGCCGAAGAAGTCTATGAAATCGTCACCCTGCCATCGGCAGTCGTCAGCTAGCCCTCGAAAATATGCAATTTCGCTTCAAATTTCCGCCCCACCTTGGCGGCGTTTCTTAAAATCTTTTACACTGACCCACCCTAGGGGTTCTAGAGTCCTCAGCAGATACTGTAAACAAGGATGAACAACCAAATTTGAATTGAAATGCTACACAAACACTTCGAATAAAAAGGGCGAAGACCATGTGCCGCAGAACACTATCATTAACAATGAACAATAAATCGAAATGAAGAATTCCCAAAACTTGAATACTTTTTCTTTGCACATATTTATGAACGCGCATAATTAAACGATTCAAAAACTCTCAAACATGTTACGATAAAAACATTTATAATGAGCAAGATGATGAAACTTTGTACTTACAGAAATCTTCTCTAATTCAAGAACCATTTTTTTGTTCTTCTCTAACTATGTACTTTTATAACTCGTCAACTCTGTGACGTTTAAAAAATGTATAGAATTTTTCACACAGCGACGCGATCTCAATTTCTTTGCCTCGGCTTTACGGACACTTTCTGTACGCGGAGATAGTCCTCCTTACCTACATCATACATAGCTCTAACCCGACCTAACCCAGCGGAGTAGAAGTTAACCTGACCTAAGACGGTAGGACTTGACCTAACGTAACCTAACTTGACCAAAGACACTACAACCCAACCTAATATAACCTATCCTCATCCAAGACTGCCCAACCTAACCTAAATCGATAAAATACTTTCTGGAATGATTTATTCGATCAAGCTTGATCGCTAGCTTCGATAGTTTAATGATTCTTGAGCAATTCGCGGTTGGCGCGACGGCCTCGAGGTTTCTACAACCTGACCTACGTCAAGGCTACTCCAACTTAACATAACCTTTTTATTTTTTCAACAGCGAAAGGAAAATCTTCAAAAAGACATCCGGATGTTCAAGTTGGTGTCTTCGGATAGTGCCGGATTTGTACCGGCTAAAACCCCTCCGCCGCTCATCACCCAGGACGAGGCGGAACCGCTTTCGCATTACTTTACCTCGTCCCTGTGGCCGGCCTGTTCTTCTGGCCTCTTACCCGCACGCACAGCGTATCTTGCTGCCGGCTCGCGGAATCTGCTGTCACAGCAGTTCCGTGCTGGCTCATACTTAGTTACCTACTTAACTACCTGCTACCTGCTAACGCAATAACGTTTATTATTATTGTGTTAGTATGCCTTATACTACCTTAGTTTACCTATTAACGCAATAGCGCATCATATTAGTATACTTTTCCCTACCCCCGCGCAATAGCGCATTAGCCTATGTTAGAGAGTATGTTCGTGTTAACACTCGCAACAAATTTATTGCTTATAAATTCAATCTTTACGCCACTTATTATATAATGCTGCGCTGAGCGTAGTCAGGTATCATGCTTACCGCAGCCTGTGGCCTACTGCCGGCGCGGAATTTGCTGGCACAAGTGTTCCACGTCGGCCTGTTCCCATTTAGCCCTTCATTTGTTGTGGTCGCTTCACTGTCAGCTTGACCCACTGCTGGCGCGGAATTCGCTGACGCATTGTTTCGCGCCGGCCTGCTCGCACCTGTAGCAACTTGAGTCACTTAAGTTTATATACCCACTGCCTGCCGGAATTGCTGGTGCTATTACTCCAGTGGCCTGTTCAAATTTCGTTATACCATTTAATCAATTGTTTTGGTATTGTTCGCGTTGTCACTTAAGTCGGTCACTCGTCACTCCTGTCCCTTTCAATCCCTTCGGATTAGTATCCCTGCCGCCACTCCTCACCAGCATGTTGCTCGCGCTTTTGTAGTGGCCTTGTCCCCTCCTGGTCGCACTGCTTGGCCTGACGTCCCTTGTCAGCCTCTAGTCAGACCTGGTGACCCTATCCTCCACGGTGGTGCGATAGTGCGGGAACATTCGTTCATGCTCCGCTGAGCTGCCACACTGACAGCTGGCGGTGAACACCGTTTCGTCCAGCACTACCGCGTCTCGCCCGGGGGGTTGCAACCCCAGCGAGCTGGTCGAGTTGACCAATTTCTGGGTCCCCCCCGTCTCTTGAGGTAGAGGATTGCCCGGTTGTTACCTAGGTAATTCACATCACCGTAGGTCATCTGGACCATCGTTCCCTTCTCCGCTGTCCTCGTAGCCGGGGGCCGGGGCTCCCCTCGTCGGATCAGCCTGGCTGCGTGTTTGGTCGCCAGGTTCTCCACCCTTCTCATGGTGTCTTCGATACCCCCACTCGCTAGTTTTATCTCGTCCTTCCGGTCGTGTAAATGGCCTCCTCTGAGGAAGCAAACCGAGTGTGTATGATAAATAACACGCGCACCCGGCTGCCCCCCCTCTCAGCCTGTCCGCTGGTCTGCTAGCAGGCCGAATCGTCGCTGGTGCGGGCTGTTGCTGGGCGGTTGCCCTTGTCGCACCCTCTATGCCTCTTCCTTTGCGCGCAGAACCCCTTCCGCGTACCGCTGCGCCGCTTCCCATTTCCTTGGAGCCTCCAGCATCGCCTTGACGAGCTCCGCGATGCCTTCGACTTTCCCGGTGACACCTTCCATCTCATCCCTCCGATCCTTCCATGCCCGGCAGCGGAACCAGGTGTGGTCCGCGTCGTCCTTGGGCTCATCACAGTGGTGACACCTGGGTGTCGCCTCCTTACCTATCCTGTTGAGGTACTCACCGAAGCAACCGTGTCCGGTGAGCCCCTGAGTAAGGTGGAAGCTCAGCTGGCCAAACCTCCGCTCTACCCAAGGCGCGACAGATGGCATGGCCGCCCTGGTCCACGCCCCCTTCTCCCCGTTGGCCAACTCAACATAACCTAACTTGACCCAAGACACTACAACCCAACCTAACATCACCTATCCCAACTCGAGACTGTACAACCTAGCCAACCTAATATGACTTAATCTCTTGCAGGTTTCTCGGTAATATGAATAGACTTCCGTTTCCTCTATAGACGTGGAACCTCTTGTTAACATTCGCTCATTTTACTTGTTCTGTCGTCTACTGGTTTTCATTTTGTTACACGTACTACTTCTCATGCAATATAGGTAATGTAACCGGGCTTATGCATGTTTGAAAATACAAATTCAGTAGATTCTAGCGGAGCTGTCGAGAGTTCGGTATGCATCACAACATTTTCCAATCCGCATTGTTGTAGTACGATGACATTATGTGAAGCAATAATTTGATTTCTGACATGTCTTTCAAGACAGATTAATTTAGAATTAACGAATGTAAAAATATTCATATTCCTGGCCGTTATAAACATTAACACGATTCACAATTCCATCAGTTTTACACAATTCATCAACCCTATTGGATACGCAATTTTTATTAAAATCCCTAGCATCAACTTTTCCCCATAAAATTATGCTGCTGCCAATAAATAAGGAAAAATATATCTCATTCACGAATGCGTTGATGGAACAATAATGTGCTCGAGATTCATCGATTCGTTTTGATTTTTATGGCTAGCAGCATCCTTTCCATAAACTTTCCACATATTTAAATGATGCAGATAAACATACAACGCGTAAATTCTGCAATGAGCAGACTCAGTTCAGTTTGATGACTGGCAACGACGTTTTCCCCATGAATACGTTGATTGCTGGGAGAAGCTCGATGAAACTCAGCTACCTGCAAAAAAACATTTCCACTCACACCTATGTAATGCAAATATTGCAAACGACGATTACAAGCATGCTAAAAATGTTTGGGAAGAATTCCATTTAGAGCCAATGAAGAACTATAGAGATGGATGAATGCGAAACGGTGATCTGACCAGATGTCTCAAAACATGTGATTTAGATTCGTAAAGAATGCTGCTAGCCATAAAAATCAAAACGAATCGATGAATCTCGAGCACATTATTGTTCCATCAACGCATTCGTGAATGAGATATATTTTTCCTTATTTATTGGCAGCAGCATAATTTTATGGGGAAAAGTTGATGCTAGGGATTTTAATAAAAATTGCGTATCCAATAGGGTTGATGAATTGTGTAAAACTGATGGAATTGTGAATCGTGTTAATGTTTATAACGGCCAGGAATATGAATATTTTTACATTCGTTAATTCTAAATTAATCTGTCTTGAAAGACATGTCAGAAATCAAATTATTGCTTCACATAATGTCATCGTACTACAACAATGCGGATTGGAAAATGTTGTGATGCATACCGAACTCTCGACAGCTCCGCTAGAATCTACTGAATTTGTATTTTCAAACATGCATAAGCCCGGTTACATTACCTATATTGCATGAGAAGTAGTACGTGTAACAAAATGAAAACCAGTAGACGACAGAACAAGTAAAATGAGCGAATGTTAACAAGAGGTTCCACGTCTATAGAGGAAACGGAAGTCTATTCATATTACCGAGAAACCTGCAAGAGATTAAGTCATATTAGGTTGGCTAGGTTGTACAGTCTCGAGTTGGGATAGGTGATGTTAGGTTGGGTTGTAGTGTCTTGGGTCAAGTTAGGTTATGTTGAGTTGGCCAACGGGGAGAAGGGGGCGTGGACCAGGGCGGCCATGCCATCTGTCGCGCCTTGGGTAGAGCGGAGGTTTGGCCAGCTGAGCTTCCACCTTACTCAGGGGCTCACCGGACACGGTTGCTTCGGTGAGTACCTCAACAGGATAGGTAAGGAGGCGACACCCAGGTGTCACCACTGTGATGAGCCCAAGGACGACGCGGACCACACCTGGTTCCGCTGCCGGGCATGGAAGGATCGGAGGGATGAGATGGAAGGTGTCACCGGGAAAGTCGAAGGCATCGCGGAGCTCGTCAAGGCGATGCTGGAGGCTCCAAGGAAATGGGAAGCGGCGCAGCGGTACGCGGAAGGGGTTCTGCGCGCAAAGGAAGAGGCATAGAGGGTGCGACAAGGGCAACCGCCCAGCAACAGCCCGCACCAGCGACGATTCGGCCTGCTAGCAGACCAGCGGACAGGCTGAGAGGGGGGGCAGCCGGGTGCGCGTGTTATTTATCATACACACTCGGTTTGCTTCCTCAGAGGAGGCCATTTACACGACCGGAAGGACGAGATAAAACTAGCGAGTGGGGGTATCGAAGACACCATGAGAAGGGTGGAGAACCTGGCGACCAAACACGCAGCCAGGCTGATCCGACGAGGGGAGCCCCGGCCCCCGGCTACGAGGACAGCGGAGAAGGGAACGATGGTCCAGATGACCTACGGTGATGTGAATTACCTAGGTAACAACCGGGCAATCCTCTACCTCAAGAGACGGGGGGGACCCAGAAATTGGTCAACTCGACCAGCTCGCTGGGGTTGCAACCCCCCGGGCGAGACGCGGTAGTGCTGGACGAAACGGTGTTCACCGCCAGCTGTCAGTGTGGCAGCTCAGCGGAGCATGAACGAATGTTCCCGCACTATCGCACCACCGTGGAGGATAGGGTCACCAGGTCTGACTAGAGGCTGACAAGGGACGTCAGGCCAAGCAGTGCGACCAGGAGGGGACAAGGCCACTACAAAAGCGCGAGCAACATGCTGGTGAGGAGTGGCGGCAGGGATACTAATCCGAAGGGATTGAAAGGGACAGGAGTGACGAGTGACCGACTTAAGTGACAACGCGAACAATACCAAAACAATTGATTAAATGGTATAACGAAATTTGAACAGGCCACTGGAGTAATAGCACCAGCAATTCCGGCAGGCAGTGGGTATATAAACTTAAGTGACTCAAGTTGCTACAGGTGCGAGCAGGCCGGCGCGAAACAATGCGTCAGCGAATTCCGCGCCAGCAGTGGGTCAAGCTGACAGTGAAGCGACCACAACAAATGAAGGGCTAAATGGGAACAGGCCGGCGTGGAACACTTGTGCCAGCAAATTCCGCGCCGGCAGTAGGCCACAGGCTGCGGTAAGCATGATACCTGACTACGCTCAGCGCAGCATTATATAATAAGTGGCGTAAAGATTGAATTTATAAGCAATAAATTTGTTGCGAGTGTTAACACGAACATACTCTCTAACATAGGCTAATGCGCTATTGCGCGGGGGTAGGGAAAAGTATACTAATATGATGCGCTATTGCGTTAATAGGTAAACTAAGGTAGTATAAGGCATACTAACACAATAATAATAAACGTTATTGCGTTAGCAGGTAGCAGGTAGTTAAGTAGGTAACTAAGTATGAGCCAGCACGGAACTGCTGTGACAGCAGATTCCGCGAGCCGGCAGCAAGATACGCTGTGCGTGCGGGTAAGAGGCCAGAAGAACAGGCCGGCCACAGGGACGAGGTAAAGTAATGCGAAAGCGGTTCCGCCTCGTCCTGGGTGATGAGCGGCGGAGGGGTTTTAGCCGGTACAAATCCGGCACTATCCGAAGACACCAACTTGAACATCCGGATGTCTTTTTGAAGATTTTCCTTTCGCTGTTGAAAAAATAAAAAGGTTATGTTAAGTTGGAGTAGCCTTGACGTAGGTCAGGTTGTAGAAACCTCGAGGCCGTCGCGCCAACCGCGAATTGCTCAAGAATCATTAAACTATCGAAGCTAGCGATCAAGCTTGATCGAATAAATCATTCCAGAAAGTATTTTATCGATTTAGGTTAGGTTGGGCAGTCTTGGATGAGGATAGGTTATATTAGGTTGGGTTGTAGTGTCTTTGGTCAAGTTAGGTTACGTTAGGTCAAGTCCTACCGTCTTAGGTCAGGTTAACTTCTACTCCGCTGGGTTAGGTCGGGTTAGAGCTATGTATGATGTAGGTAAGGAGGACTATCTCCGCGTACAGAAAGTGTCCGTAAAGCCGAGGCAAAGAAATTGAGATCGCGTCGCTGTGTGAAAAATTCTATACATTTTTTAAACGTCACAGAGTTGACGAGTTATAAAAGTACATAGTTAGAGAAGAACAAAAAAATGGTTCTTGAATTAGAGAAGATTTCTGTAAGTACAAAGTTTCATCATCTTGCTCATTATAAATGTTTTTATCGTAACATGTTTGAGAGTTTTTGAATCGTTTAATTATGCGCGTTCATAAATATGTGCAAAGAAAAAGTATTCAAGTTTTGGGAATTCTTCATTTCGATTTATTGTTCATTGTTAATGATAGTGTTCTGCGGCACATGGTCTTCGCCCTTTTTATTCGAAGTGTTTGTGTAGCATTTCAATTCAAATTTGGTTGTTCATCCTTGTTTACAGTATCTGCTGAGGACTCTAGAACCCCTAGGGTGGGTCAGTGTAAAAGATTTTAAGAAACGCCGCCAAGGTGGGGCGGAAATTTGAAGCGAAATTGCATATTTTCGAGGGCTAGCTGACGACTGCCGATGGCAGGGTGACGATTTCATAGACTTCTTCGGCATCAGATGATTGTTCAATGTGTGATGGGGGCAACGCTGCCCCTTCGAGGATTGGGATCACCCGGTATGGCACGCGCCGGAGGCATTGCGGACGGTTTACCGCCCAAATTACTACACATCTCCCCCGATGCCTTTTTCTTGAAATGTTTCAAAATGAAAACAAAGGGTGATACATCGACCCGTTATACATACCGGGACAATCTCTTGAAACTATACATATAACGCGCATGCACCAAATAATTTAATCTCATTGGTCGGTGAAATCGCGCTGCGGTGATGTTTCCATCTGCTGAGCAAGGCGCCAACGTAGACAAAATGAAACAAAAGTTTCAATTCTCTCGCGCGTAAAGCCGTGGATTGAGGTTATGCTTCTGCTTATTTTCACGTAGCGTGAATTGCCTAAGAACAATAGCATCGTTCAGCAATACCGTGGTTGATTTCGGAGGATATCCAACCAACGCAATAAAGAATTTAACGTAAAAGCAAATGTCAAATGATACAGAAATTAGGTGTTATTTATTGAAAGAAGAAATCTGAAATTCAACGGGAAATGTCATTAACAAGTGGGAGTCTGGAAAAACAGAGGTAGGTAAGTAAAAACAATGTTTATTGTAAACAAATTCTTTATTTACATGAAATTAAATAAATGAATGATTGAGACCCAGTAGAATGTATTTCCAGAGTAGATTCGTTATGGTGCAGTGCTCGAGGAGTCAGTAATTAGTGCCGATGAACATGAAATAAATAAAAGAAATGAGTCACAAGAAGTAAATAAATTGTTCATCTTAAACACGAAGCTTAGGAGGACAATGAGTAGCAATTAACAGAAAACGTACCCGACGCAATACTAACAAGAATCCTCGCCGACATCATTGATCAGTTGACAAAGTTTTTGCAGCTCCATTGTACAACAATCAATGTTCCGTTAACAGAGAGGGTTCACCAGATATCAAAGAATAGAAAAAGAAAAAGAACAACAGTTAATATCACAGTGTAAATCATGTTATTAATGAAAAATTGGGAAACAAAACAATAACTTACAAGACAATCTTCCGATAACACTGGGAGACCAATCTCCACTCTTCTGACCACCCCTCGTCTGGCCATTGGTTGCCTTTCAAAAAGTGCTGCCTTTTTTTTGCCTTCCAAAATATCAAAAGATACTGTTTGATAGTAATAGCTTCTAACATTTTCAGGTACGTAATAATTCATTGTCAAAGCGGGACTAAATTTGTCAGGCATGGAAGCATGTAAGTAAATTTCCAATTACGTGATCTTTGACAATGACAATATTTTAACATGGATTCAATGATGAAATTCGTTTTTTTTTAGCAGGCTCGAAGTTCAAACTTTAATTAACACGAGGAAAATTATGCCTTACCTGATGGTCAAAACGTTTAGGTGGCAAGGATCCTGGTTTCTTGAGCGGTGCAATCATCAGAACCATCGAACCTGGTTGTTTCGTCAGACATTAGGTGCCAAAATGAATTTCATCAGGCCATCGCCACCTTCCTAACATCAGTTGAGGCTAAATTGAAGATCAGGATATACTACAGATCATAATGGCTGAATATCCCATCATTTTACTTTGATCGAGCCAATAGCGATAAGTTTGTTACTTAACCGTTGCTGCCAACTCATTCTATCGAGGAATCATTCTGTGCACCATTGTAATTTAAGCATTATTATTGACCAGCATTGTTTTTCAAACTTTATACCATTTGATTTGGTATCTTATTTTGAAGCTTACTTTTACTCTCGTTGGCGTTAAATTCAGATAAATAGTTTTTCAAGTCCTCAATTAGATTGTAGGGTTGAATTTTGCTAGGCAAACTGAATCAATCTAAATCTAGAACTGTTAAATGAGTTGAGTTGAAAATGTCTTTAAATTTAATCCTAGTTGACGGTGTCATCTGGCTAGCTAGTTGCACGATAACTTGAAACCAAATTCAATTTTCCACTCTTTATAGGGTCCTACGCTAAGACTGAAAGCTTGTGAATTTCCATGTACCGCAATTATTTCTGCATTTCATGTTAGCATTATCTGGAGCAAAAAAAATCCCATTTTGAGATTGAAAATGGAACCTGAAACACAGAGTTATTCAATAGCACGAATTGAGAACCAAGAATTTTATAATGGTTTCTGCAACAAAGGGACTCTCTCCAAATATCTTAGTTAGAAGGTGATGTTCAGAGGACTATGAACAAGATATTGTATCGGATTACATTATTTGGAAAAAAATTTTCATAAGCTTCGTTAAAAATTAGATATTTATTTATTTTGATGGAACAAGGGACACTATCTTTACATTACTTTAAAATTGACATTACTCTAAAATATGATTGTCCTTGAAGCGTATTGTGACATTGAGGCGTATTTTGAGAAACTTGATTTTCAACTTGTGTCACAGGATGTGATTTACGTTCCTGAGTTCTACGCTTTCGATTAGATTCTCTTTATTTTGAACTGCACTAACATGAAATACAGAAATCATTTCAATAAATCTAATATTACTTGAATTTTCAATCTTAGTATTAGGTTCCCTTCATTTATTTAATCGAACATCACTGAAAATTTGCGAAATGAATTCTGATAATTATTCGGAAATTTCAAATAGTAGTAGCAATAATTTGTTAATCGGAAAAAATACATTGACTATCGACTATTCGTAAATTTTGTTGAACGATTTTCAAGAAAAAAAAGATTCACAGTTCTGTTAAAGATAGTGATATATTTGAATTTCTTGAACGCTCGGTTTAATGTCTCATTTTCGAAAGTGATAAAATTCAATATTACCGCCTGAAATCACAAAAGAGTGAGAAAGTTGCTTAGTTGCTTGAAAGTAGCGATGATCTTTGTACGTCTGACCTATTGAATGGGCAGATAACAGTGAATATCAGAGATGTAACTATTTTGGCCGTATCACCTGTTGATAGATAAAAATTCCATTGTTATTTCTAATGTACGAAATAATAAAAATGATTAAATAAAGTGTTCGCACCTACCTGCTGCGTTTCTTCCAAGCACTTAACATTTAAACAGATTTCTCATTGCAGTCGAATAAAGCCAATTTTCAACGAGCATTAGCATCAACTTTCCGAGTCACTACCTCGACTGTTTGAGATTCTAACCTCAAAAATTCGTATGAACTACAACGCCGCCAGAAACAGAGTTTGACAGCTGAAACTCGGAGTGGCCAGCCTGCCCGAGCAGCCGATAAAACTCGCGCATGCGCATTATATGTATAGTTTTAAGAGATTGTCCCGGTAAATCATATTTCATTGGGTCTATGAATCAAAACTCATTTCCTCTCCAAATAACCTGTAAGTTATTTATAGATTATTTTCAGGTTTAGCTTCGAATTTTTTTAAGTATAGCGTCGTTTATCTTGGTTACATAACGTTGGTAAAATTTGGTTCGATGTTGTGTGATCTTTTTGTTTCGGGATTCTCCTGAGAAATTTTCAATGGTATTTGGATTTACTAAAACGTTTGTGCTATTTGTAATACCGTTTATTGTTTGCATTTCCTAGTCTTGATTTTCATCTTGTACTCGTCTAGTATCGTTTGATTGACTCGGTATTTTTGCCAGATCGTTATTTATGCATGTACGGAGATTCAATTATTGCCGTAGTTGTTTTTGTTGTTATTGTTATTGTTTTCATGATTGTTATTATTATTGTTATTGATGATATGTTACACTTGTGTTACGCCCCGACGTACCGCCTTGGCGTACCTTTTTGAAAATTCCATTTTATTTCATTCCTTCAATTTCTTCAATGCACAGATATTATTCCATCAAAATCTCATATTCTCATAACGGCGAGTTCCACCCCTCCCGGCAAAAGTCACGTAGAGACCAACAATGATCCCTAGTATAAGGTTCGACATTCTCCTATTCAACTGGTACCAAGAACGGAGATGAGGGACTGCTGAATTAGCATCAGTAGCGCTCAGTCTGGAAATATCCCTCTTTTCAATTCAAAACTACAACCAATAACTAGGATAAACCACTACCTTCGGAACCACCAAATTAAAATAGATTACTTATTAGGATGTATGAATGAATGTGTGAACATTGCATGTAAGTATCTTTTGTTCATATTTTTAATGTGTCACCGACGAGATTGAGAATCGTCGGAACACCGTCGAAGAGCATGAAGTAACGCTGACCATGTGGATTTGGGCGCCAGGAGGTCGCCCTCGCACCTCATTGGCTAATTACCGTTGTAACTTATTACAACTGCAGCTCCTTGGACCCTCTGGCCCAAGAAGCCGCGTTCTTTCGTCTGTCAAGTCGCGAGGTGCGTGGAGGTCAACTGGTATTAGCCCTTCTTGAGCAATAGTAGCTTTCGGAAAAACTTAGTTGTGACCGGCCTAAATCTCGCGCTAATTCGTCAAATTCGAGCATTCAGTTATTCTGTTAGCTGCAAAAGACTTACCATCTTCTACGTTTCCATCTTTTCTGTGCTTTACTAAATCTCATCTTTTCGAGAATAGACATTCTTATGCCATCCCATTTTCCGTAATTGAATTGAGTACGGCCCTGATTCAACCGAATCAGGTAATTTTAAGTGCCAATAATAATAACTACATTAGCATTCTTAATAAATGATCTGTGGAATCATCTTTAACATATATCAAAATCAGCAAATTGACACTTTTAACTATAGTATTCAATAGTGAGATATCATTCTAAATCCACAAAGACTAAGTGACCGACGTTCAACATCGTTCGATTCATCAACTCTTTCGAACTTGAGGTGAGGCCCTGGTCCCGAATTCTACTGACGCAGACCGACACGATCCGACGGCTCTCAATCTCGTTGACCGATTCACCTAAAGATAAGTCGATCCGAGTGTTAATCTTCGAAATTGAACGAATTCTTGTTTCACCTGTATAATCAAAATTTACTTCAGTAATATTCATTCAACAGCAAGTCTAGAACTGGTGGCTAGCTTCACTACCCCCAATTAAATCATACTTATTGTTTCCAAGATTTACCCAACAAGAATTAATAACAGGATATATAATTGATTCGAGATAATTTAAAAAGAGAGATACAATATCGAATAATCACGACCAGCTAGTTATAACCATCGTTCAGAGTAGATGTTCCTGGTACCAAATACTAATATCCTTCAAAATAGAATAACACATAATTTGCCGAAACCCGCAAACGGTCAAATTTAGTGATTCTGAAGCTTCTCTGCATTTGAATATAAATTCGTCCGTCGGCGTGGATCGTTATATGAACTCAAACGCTTTATAAATTGTTACTTTCGGCTTTTATGTCATTATCACCATTCATTGTTATCAGACATTCCAATCACCAAATTTTACAGAATATACTTCATCTTTTACCAGTTAAATCATATTAAACCATTTATTTTGAACGACATTTTTCCCGTTTTTATTATTATAAAATTGCCTCAACAATTGAAACAAATCGCACAGACCTGTACAGGACTATAGCAACACGTTCCTACAAATCACCGGCTTATCAAAAGGTAGGTCTTTTCTGAGTTTTAATATTTATTCATTGTCGTTTCGTGGGAGCTTGATTATTCAATTAACCATTAACTACCACCGCTCAGTACACACCCTCACCTCCATGTAACACCTGTATGCATAAGGGAAGAGAATGTGGAGATATTTCGTATAATTGAATATTTTATTGTAATTCTTAGACGATTCACAGTATCCGTGTAAAAAATGTTCACGCATCGGGTTGCAAGCCGGTGTGCTTACCGATCCAGGATTGTGAGTGGGGAGAGGTTGTGAAATTGATCGATATGGCTGTTTATGTTGCTCAGCAAAAATGAAAAACCTGCACTCCCCAACCAACGTGGGGCATGTGAAGGGAAAAACCATCCAACAAAAAAGTAGGTAGTAGGCAATACGCAGTGGTGATTGGGTGGAGGGCTGCAGTGATGGACCATCGCAGCCATCGAAGAATAAAAAAAATTTTATGACAAAACAAGTCTGAGGTGGAGGGTGAGCGTGTCTCCTGTCATACAAATTCGAATAGCGGTTTGAAACTTCTCTAGTGTAGATAAATCCCTCGTGTAGACACACAGGTGTTTGAGAAAGTGGCTGCGAAAAAAAGGTGCTCATTCGAAAACCCGAAGATTTCAACTCTCTCTTTCTCTCCCTCTCCCTCTCCCTCTCCCTCTCCCTCTCCCTCTCCCTCTCCCTCTCCCTCTCCCTCTCTCTCTCCCTCTCCCTTTACCTCCCCCTCTCCCTCGCCCTCTCTCTCCCCCTCTTCCTCTTTCTCTCCCTTTCCCTCTTCCTCTACCTCTCCCTCTCCCTCTCCCTCTCCCTCAACCCCTCCCTCTCTCTCTCTCTCTCCCTCTCTCTCTTTCTCTCTCTCTCTCTTCCTGGTGAGTACGCAAGTCATCTGTCACATCGTTTGGTCTTTTTTGGACTTGATTCCGCTGCTTTCTGCCTTCGGGCCTATTCTCTACAGATAATCAAGCACGTCAAATCACTGCTTTTCACCTCAACATATTATTATCGCCATCCACCTGCACGGTTCTTTGGGTTTTTGAGGTGAAATGTGTCTCGAATCTAACCTCAATCTACGGCTCATGATCCTGCTGTCCATATTGACCCGTGACTGCTCGATCTCGCAGCGTTGCTTGCGCCATCTGCAACTTTTTCGTCGGCTATATCACTCGACTCTTACGACAATCGATTACGTCTCATCATTCGATCGGTAACTTAAGGGATCGTCTCAGTGTGAAATTTTCAAAAAATTGTTTTTTTTTTTTTGCATTATCGTATAGTATACACTGTTCTAAACATTCTCTCAAATTTTTAAATCGAAATTCAAATTATTACGGTCGCTACAGCGTTTCTTGTAGAAAGGGAACGGGTTTTCTACCCGCGCGAGTACTAAGGTGCTTAGGTTCTATAACCTTGCAGAATAAACTGTCCAAGCATTTCAGTTCGTTTTTGACATCCACCACGGATAGACGTACGAGAGAAACCCCCAAGAAAAAAATGAAGACCTGGCATCGCCGATTGATCGTAAGTAAACGATTTATATAAACTTTTCCAACTTCAATCTTTAAACGCGTTTTTCTCAGAATGGTGTTTTTCAAAACGGTTTCCACTCTCAAAGGAAGAGTTTTAAAGATATCTAGTTCCAATTTCGGGAGAACATTTTAAACGTCATTCTTTATCGCGTTATGGAAGCTTTTTTTTTTTTTTTTGAAAACTTCCTATTTTTTTTAAGAAAAACTGTCGAAAAAAAGGGCCACATTCGACACTTTTTGTTCAAACCGCCGCCATTTTGTCAAATTTGAAAAAAAAAAACCCTCCATAGCGCGATAGCGACTCTCCTACAGATCAATAATCTTTTTGAAATTTTTTTTTCAGATCAAAATTGCGGCCGTCATCGTGGAAACCGTGCAGCACCTTTTTTTTTCACGTGAAATTACAACAATTTATACAACAATGATGCACTCAATAAATAAACTTTAAAAAAATCATTTTGTATTCTTCATAAACGTATTTATTTATGAAAAAAAAACCGGACCGATTAGTTTATGTGAACATCAAAAAAAAAATTCGCGAAAATCAGCGATTTTTTGGAGTGTCACACTGAGACGATCCCTTAACGACTATTGTATTCAAACAGATATTCATATCTCGAAATCAGTCATGCAGGCTTTTTCAATTGAGTCACTGCTTAAATTATTAGTAGCGCAAATTGAAGACCATAATTCAAAATTCATGTACTTGATAGAAGCTCAGTCCAATACTATTCGCGAAATCACCACAAAACTCGAGGCTTTTAGTCATTAGAGCTCTATAGTGGCCAAACATACCGAAAAATTACCATCGTTGGAGACTAAATGTAATTTGCTAACTCACGAAATTGAAAAACTCCGTGAAACCGCGTCTCCTGCTTGCTGTTTTCGTGATCCGGCTGAGATTATTGTGAGTGGCCTTTCGCTTCAAATTAAAGATTCTTCTGCAAAAATGATCGAAAAAGTCTTTCATGCATTGGAGATGTCGGAACTCTCGTCCGAGATACTCGACATTCGTAGTGTTTCAAGGACATCTGGTGTAGCTTTGCATAATAATAATATTACTCACTTGACTCAATCTGTTATTGTAAAACTTAAATCCAGCCGTACTCGCGCCAACATTATCGGTAGAAAGCGCCAAATAAAAGACCTTCCTGTCAGTACTGTTTTTGAATCGGAAAACAAAGGTGAAATATTTGTAAATGAATTTCTTTCTCGCGATGATTACAAACTCTTACGAAAGGCGAAACTGCTGGTTTTATCTGGAGATATTGACTACGTTTGGTATAAGTCAGGTAAAATTTTTGCGCGCAAAAACAATGGCTTACCAGCGATTATACTTAAGTCGGACTCTGATTTGTCTACGCTCGTTACCCAAGGTATTTTTTAATTCTTTTCTCAACTAAACTTGTTATGTATGGTCATTTCAAACTGCTCCTTACTGGTCTTGCGTTTTTTATAATTTTTTTTTCAACCTTTTTTTTACCTGCTTTACATGTCCCGTGTTAATTCTGCGGAATTAATATCTTATCATCTAAGGTTACTGTTATTTATATCGTGTAACAAAACTCGTATTTTCATATTTTGTAAACAATGATTTTTCTTTTTCCTCTCTTTTTCCGCTGATTCGGTACTTCTAAAAAGCTACCAAGACGATGAGGGAGTGCACATCGTTCTCTCTTGTTTTATTAATTAATTTCTAACTGCTAATATTCACTTTGCCTCGCTATTATTTTTTCAGCTAGTATTATTATTAAGATAACTTGCTATTTACTTATGTAATTTTGAAAATCCAACGCATTCAACTTTAAGTCTATAACTTGCCCGAAAGCCTTGCTAGGGCATAATAAACCTAATCTAATCTAATCTAATCTAATCTCTCTCTCTCTCTCTCTCTCTCTCTCTCTCTCTCTCTCTCTCTATTCCCATCTCTGGTAGTTAGACGTGTCACAGTGAGCTCCGCGTTTTATCTCACATATTTACCAAAGTACGTATCAGAAAAATTCGCGGTGTGTACCATTCGGTGGGTGGAGTCTGTAAGTTTCAACTGCCACGATTTTTTGACCCTACGCAGTGCAGTTTTACATAATTCCTGCAACTAAACATCTTCGTATAATTTGTGGCATTTCAACGGGCCATTGGTGTTTTTACGACGCTGACTGTTTGTGTGTGTATATAGAAGACTATCCGATATAGGTGTGTTGTGTATTTTTGTTTAGCCGTCTATTAACGGTCTGTGCTATACTAATCTACTGTTATACACATCTACACTATCTGACCGCCTTACGCCTATTTGAACTTTGGACTCGCTATATCTTATTTTCGTGCTTCTCTCTCTACGTGTGCGTTTGCCTCTCTGTTCGTGAGCTTCTGCCACTGTGTGTGTGTGCACCTTCACGTCTCGCTCGAGCCTTTCGCACTCCTCCGCTGTGTACACGCTTACCGCTATGTGTATACAGCAATATGCCAGCTGTCAACTGTGGAATCTGGTCGAAGTTCATTGGGACGGATAACATCGTACGTTTGTACTTGGTGGAGACGCATGGCGTCCATGGAGAATGCCTCAGGCGCAAACTCGGGATCTCGTCCGTGTCTGAACTACCTCTGGCCTCCGGTGTTACCTGCTTCTCGTGCCGAAAACGGTCAACCAGTACGTCTAGTGTCTCAGACGGTCCCCCTAATACATCCGAAGATCGTGACATGCCGGCTCTTAGTGATCAAATAGCTGTGTTCTCAAATCTCATCACCTCTCTCTCACTAATAAGCTTTACGGCATTGCATCCACTGTCAAAGTCATTCCAAAATTATCGGAGAAGCTCAACAAAATCGAAAATGTTTTCGGGGATATAGCATCCATTGAAGAACAAGTGACCAGTCTCGACGAACTCCACTCCGATGTTTGCGATTGTCTGGCAAGGCTGCATTCTGTCTCCAATCGACTAGATAACATCGAAGGAACTACAGCCTCACTGTCCGAATCAGTTGACACCTTTTCTCGGCGTGTAGATGAAATTGAGCAGCGTCCTTCTCCCACAGATGTACCGCCCCTGGACACGCGAGCTCTTGACCGTATTAGACAACTGCAATGCGCTCTACACGCCTCTGATTTCATTATCACGGGTCTCCCTGAAGGTCATGTGAACGATCATGACCAGATTATCTCCTTCTGTACTGTTCTGGACGTCGCGATTGACCGCACTCAAATTTTAGAAGTAAGGCGCATGCGTTCCACAAAAACCACGAATAACCCGCAGTCCTTATTTCTCTCAGTCTGCTCACCCTCGTTACGGAACTCCATTTTCACCGCCAAGCGTTCTAAAGGACCGTTAAACGCGAAACATGTCCACTCCACGTACTCCTCTTCAAGTCCTAACTACGTTAACGAATTTCTGCCAGCCAAGGTCCATAGTCTCCTAATGATGGCTAAGCAAGTGGCCAGAGAAAAACAATATAGGCACGTTTGGACACGTGGCGATAGCGTCAACACAGAGAAAACATAGAATACGCCTATCATCCGTATTATTTATACTGATCAACTCGATTCCCTAAATTGATTCGATCAGGTCTCACTATTATACCCCACCACGAACAAAACAATATATCTATAGAACTTCGACTTTACCGTATTGATGCTTAATCTCTTGTACCTCGTAAACACTAAACTCTTGCACTATTTTCTCCAAAAATTATTATTATTGGGGTTGTTTTATTCACTATTTGCTTGTTGCTAACTATTTCCCAGAGTATTATTCTCTCTCACTCATACTATTTTCTCTCTCACTATTTCTTAGAGTATTATTATCATTATTATTATTATTATTATCACAAGTCTTGCATTATTCACTATCTGCTATTTACTACCTGCTGTATTGTCAATGAGAATTAAGTT